>NW_025999872.1:639609-675687 GCF_001458135.2 Marmota marmota marmota
CAGGAGATTCCCATGGAGGTCTTCGATCCCAGCCCACAGGTGAGGCGTGGTGCCGGCCCGAGAGAAGAGGGCCACTCCGCGGACCTTGGGGTCGCCTAGAGGGACCATGGAAGGAAAGGGTTATATGCCCGGCGCCGAGGGGAGAGGGGTGCTCGCCCCCCGCCATTCTTGCGGGTTAATGATTGGCCCGGAGTTGGGCTGTGGTGCTGGGAGGGTGCTGGTGGGCTGCCTGTCACCCTCGCCTCCTCTCCCCCGCGTCATGGTCCCTGCTGCTCGGGAACCGGCTCCAGTGGCTGAGGTGGGGGGTGTTGTTTGGGGGATCTGGGCCTTGAGAAGGGGAGGTTGAGGGAGGCTAGAGATCGACCAGGCAAGGGGGGCGACGCGGAGCACGTTTGGGGAAGCCGGGCGGGGGTGGCACTGGGAGATGGCCGAGGCAGTGGTCAGAGGGCGGTGCCAACAGGCCTTCCAAGCCTCAGACCCTGGTCCTCGAGGGTGTAGAAGGGGCCATTCCTGACCCAAGGACCCCTCCAGCCACCTCACTCCGTCCTTGTATTGGACCAGTTCCCCTCTCCCGGACACCCACGTTCTCTTACCCCTCCCCCGCAGCCCCGAAAATGCCTCCAAAGTTTGGAAAGTTGGAAGGATGCCAACTCACTGTCCTGGAGGGGAGGTAGCTGTTTTAACTGGAGGAGGGGGTCTGTTGCCCCATGCACTCGCACACTTTCCCATGCCCCTGTGCTACTCCTAGATTCCCATAGAGTGACCAGCACAGTCTGGGGTGGTCCTGTCAGGGCATTTCTCTAGGACACGTCCTTCCCCAAGGATGGCATTAACTCTTGTATTGCTGTGGCCAACCTGGAGCAACTGTAACCACCATGGAACTGTGGTTGATGGGTGTGTAGGGGGGTCAGGTCAGACCTAAAAATACCTCTGTTCTCCACCCCAGGCCCCTTGGAGCCTGGGAGGCAGCTGACTAGGGCCTTCCTATCAGCTGTCCCCTGTCCCTCTGAGCGCCACTCCCTTTGCCCAGCCTGAGATGGTGGTGGTAGTGTGAAAGTCTGGGATTCACTGCAGAATCTTCTTAGGTTTGTATGGAACTGCAAAACTACTTTGGGTATATGTCCAGTTTGAAAGAAGAGGAGGGGAGGGAAGACCCTGGAAGGGCTTCCCAGGGTCCTTTCCCATCATCCATCCTTCTTGTACCAAGATCCACAGAGCCAGAGCATGGAGTCTGTCTTGGCTCATCTAGGTTCTTTGGCTTAAGAAAGTCTGGGGGCTGAGGTTATAGCTCAGTGGTAGAGCTCTTGCCTAGCATGCGTGAGGCACTGGGTTCAATCCTCAGCACCACATAAAAATAAATGAAGGTATTGTGTCTATCTACAACTAAAAAAAAATTTTTTTTAAAAAGAAAGTTTGGATAGAATCTAGGGGCAGCAGCTTGGAGATCTGAGCCCTCCATCCTGCCCATTCTGGATTGGACTGGGGCCAAGCATTTATGTTGCATTGGGAGGGTAAAGAAGCAACTCCCTCTTAGGAGACTGAAGACACCTGAAGCCTTAACCTGAATGTGTGGCCCCCTGACTAGGAGGTGCACCCCACTCAGGCTACCAGCTCAGTCAATGAGGCCACCAGCCTACTACCCCTGGGACCTGTGGGACTGTGTCCTAGGCTTGCCTTGGGGAAGGACCAAGGGGCCTTTAGATTGATGTAGTCAGGTTGCTACCAAGGGTATGGAGCATGGGCAGTGGCAGCTGGAGGGTAGAATGGATCCCTCTTGCCCCTTTGGGTAGGGGTGTGGCCACTGATTGTGAGGGGGGTGGGCTGAGAAAAAGACCCCCCAGGGCAGAGGGGGAATGGGGAGCAACACTGACTCCCATGAAGGCATGCCACAGTTGGGTTTGGATGTTTAAAAATATGGTTCCATGCTTCTTCCCCCTTCCCCAGAAATCTAGCTCTGGGTCTCTAGGAGCTCAGAGACGCCATCTCCTCCCTACTCTGGGAAGGGAAGAGTTGGGCTTAAGGGAGAAGCCCTGCTGGGCCCTGGGTTAGTGATCCCTCCTCTCTCTGGAGGCCTTTGGCACTCTCAGACCCCTCAGCTCCAGCTGAGGGGGTGTGGGAAGGAACTTCCCTAGTTCTCTCCGCCCCCCAGCATTGCAGGCAGCCTCTCCCTTCCCTGGAGTCCTCTGCAGCCTGCCCAGCATCTTAATTAGCTTTGCTGCCTAATGAACCTCCCGCTTTTCAGGCCTCCCATTCCCCAGCCTCTAGGTTGGTTTGGGGGGTTTCTGTGTGTGCCCCTAGGCTCCTTGCACTGTTCCCTAGGAGTGACTGCGGTCTGGGCTCTCTCAGTGGGATGGGAGACCTTCTCTCCCCTCGGGCTGTACCACCTCCAGAAGATGATACAGGGGAATGGGGGTGGGGCTGTGCGGATCAGAGAACAATATTCCCAAGACTTGGCAGTAGCTCTGGATCTGGTGGTTTGAGGGTTGGGAAAGGTCCTTTATGATTCCACTCTTGTTCCTTCCTGGCCTCTCCAGGGCAAATACAGCAAGAGGAAAGGACGGTTCAAACGGTCTGATGGGAGCACTTCCTCAGATACAACATCCAACAGCTTTGTCCGGCAGGTAATGGGGAGGCTGGGCTGAGAGGAGGGAGGTGGCTAACTGGTGGAGGCCAGCATTGGTGAGCTGGTCTGCGGCTTTCTCTAGGCACCCTTCCCTGTGTCGTTTGTCACCTGCCTGGAACTAGCCCAACACCCTGACTCCCCATGACCTCTCCTGGATATGCTGGCAGCTGCACCCACGCCCCCGCCCCGCCCCTCCCCCAGCACCAAGCACCAGCCCCTGCTGCCTGCCTGCGTCATCTCATTCAGGGACAGCCTGGCCTGCCTCCTTCTAGCTTGCTTCGGGCTGTCACCCACTCCCCCTGCCGGCTGTCTGCTTCCATGTCCTCCCCCAGAATCTGTGACAGGGTGGGGTGGAGGCAGGTGCTAGAAAATGAGGAGCTAGGGCAGTTGGGTCCTTGAAGCCTTGTTTAAGTGGGGGTCAGAGAAACAAGCTCCCCACATCCAAACGTGGCTCTCTTTAATATTCAGAGAGAAAGTGTGATGGGGATAGGCAGGAGGTGTTTGATTTTAGAGAGGATGTGGCCCAGCACCTGTGACAGAAGGGGGATAACTGAGAAGAGCTTGCTGGGTCTGCTGTGCTTGGCCAGGAAGCTGACACTCTCCTCTTTTCTAATTCTCAACCCGGGCCATCTTAGGCTCAGGGAGAGGCAGTGAGGGAGACATGTGGTTGCTATGACTACTGAGTATTTCAACAAAGCCTGGTACCCAAAAAAGGCGAGAGGGGCTTGGAATCAGACAAGGGAAGGAGTGTGTTAAAGAGAAAACAGGTAGGGCATGTGAGGGCAGAGGGCTGCAGGGAGGAGTTCCTTGGAGGTAGTCTGCTTGGGGCCGGGAACAAGAGGATAGTGGCAAGCAGATTTACCACAGACTGGAGTAGACTCTTTTTTATTCTTCCATCTCTACCCTTGATGTATATGAGCCCAGGCCTGATTTGAGCGATTCAGAAGGGAGGCCTTTAGCCAAGCATCTCCTAAGTACACATATGGAAAGTCCTTTTTTCAGTTGCTCCTTCATCCCTCCTGTTGCAGAATTGGGCCAGGGTCAGGACCAGGGTCAGGACTGGAAAGAATGATTCTGTGCTTTTGTTGCCTCTCTTGGCAGACGAGAGCTTAGTTCTTTCAGTATTTAGTTAACCAAAGGGGTCAGACCCCAGCTTCCAATACTTCCTCCTCTCAGCTCCCAGCTCTGACCCCCAGTAGGTGGCGGGAGTGGGGGGGCAGTCCTTGCCACATCTCTGAGCTAAATATACCCTAGCAGTTTGCACATGTAGCAACTCTGCTTGTAACCTGAGCACCCTGGGGGGACGGGCACTTTGGGCCACCCCTTAAGCCAGTGGGGCCGGGCACTGAGGGCGCCGGGATGGAGGCGCCCAACCGGACCCTTGTGGTGGTGAGCTGGGATGGGGTGAGGTAGTGGGTGGGTAGAACAGCCCTTCAGGAAACCTGGTAGGGGGCCTCTGGGCCAGTCTGTCTCCTCGCCTCCTCACTATTACTGTCTCCCACCATTTCTGGGGCTTGTGTATATGTGTGTGTGTTTGTGTCAGTGTTTGTGTCTGCAGGTGCCTTGAGGTCAGTGAGTACCTCTCTGACCGTCCCATCTGCTTCTGTTTCTCTGCCTCTCTGGGTGTCTGTCTTCTTCACCGAGTGCTCCCATCAGGAGGGATGGAATGGTGGCTAAGCCGCTTTTCCCTCTCTCTGGTTTGTGTCTCTTTCCCAGCTGCTGTTTAGTGACTCTCCATCCCCAGGCAAATCTCCCATTTTCATGATTTGACTGGGAAAGGGGTGGGCACCTGTACCCGCTATGATGAGGGATTTCTGAGGAGATATAGGACTTTGTCTTTTTTTTTTTTTTTTTTTTAAAGAGAGAGGAGAGAGAGAGAGAATTTTTAATGTTTATTTTTTAGTTATTGGCGGACATAACATCTTGAAATGTGGTGCTGAGGATCGAACCCGGGCCGCACGCATGCCAGGCGAGCGCGCTACCACTTGAGCCACATCCCCAGCCCCAGGACTTTGTCTTCATTCTTTCCTGGGTCCCCTCCATTCCATGCTAACAGACATTCCCAGCCAAGTGACCTTTCATGCCCTCGGGAAAAGTCCCTCATATCTCTGCAATCTTGCTCTTTCACATTCTCTCCCACTCTGTCAGCACCATTCCGAAAGTCACACACAGATCTATAGTCCTGTCTCCTGTCCTCACATGACTCCCATCTTCAGGGACCCAGACCTAGGGTGGCTCCCTGGGTGCACTTGGTTGTGCATTGCCAGCACGTGCCATAGAATACACCTTCCCAAACATTCTTGCCCTCGCACTTCCGGTGTACTCATGAATCAGCATGTTCATGATCTGTGCTGCTAGGTCTGTATGGGCTACCTGTGTCTCACATATATGTGTGCACCCCTAGAGGAGTCCCTTGTGCCCTGGATTGGTCATTGTGGTCAGAGCCAGCTTCCTGGCACACCCAGACTTCTGAGCCTGCCTTAACCCTGGAGCCTGGATAAGAAAGTGCCTGTTCCATATTCTGCTCTTAACTTGCTGCTTCTGCCTGTGCCACCCCAGAAATCTTGCGTTCTCTTCTGTATCTTATGGGAGGTGGAGGGTCAGCTTTGAGTGGGGTGGCCTGATTCAGGCAGTCCCAACTAGGGCCAGGAGGTAGGAGTTCTGTCCTCACCTACTCTTTATCAGAAGGTAGGCAAAATATTGTTGACCCCATCACGCTGAGCAGGCTGCCCACTGGCAGCAGTGCGGAGAGCCAGGCCTTAGCTGGTGGCTGCAGTCCCTGGGAGGAACGCCACTGGGCTTCTGCTGATTCTTCTCAGCAGTGATGCTGGGGGCAGGGCAGGAAAGGAGGAGCAGGGAGTGGAGACTCATCCCCTGGCATTTCTCCCCTGTGCTGTGCCCCTATCAGGTTCCCACCCCTCCCAGGACTCCAAGCAGCTGTCCTTAGACATGCCTTAACCCTCTGCTTGCTGCTGTCACTCTTCCTAGGGCTTATAAACCTTGGCCCCACCCCTCCGCCCTCATACTACCTTCTAGGTTTGTGGCATCATACTGGGCCTCAGACCTCCATGATGGGTGGCACCTTCAGCCCTTCCCGAGCCCAAGGGCTAGGAGAGAGAGCATTGGCCCTGAGCCGGCCCTGTCTGCTTTCAGGGCTCAGCAGAGTCCTATACTAGCCGCCCGTCAGACTCTGACGTGTCTCTGGAAGAGGACCGGGAAGCCTTGAGGAAGGAGGCAGAGCGCCAGGCGTTAGCTCAGCTTGAGAAAGCCAAGGTGAGAAAAGATGCGGGAAGGAACTGTGCTGACATGATTTCTCCACACCCCCCTCAGAGAGAGAGAGCTGGACAGACCCCGGGTCAAATCTTAGCCTGGTCCCTGCCAGCTGTGTGTCCTGGGACCTCAACATACCTCTGTTCTTCCCCTGTAAAATGTAGGCTATAATACCTGCCTCCTTACACAGTAGGAGAAGTGCCTGATAATGTTTCCACAGGATAGGAGCTTGACAAGTGCTGAAAATGTCTGCTTCTCCTGGGCGGGGTGGCTCACACATGTAATCCTAGCAACTTAGAAGTCTGAGGCAGGTGAATTGCAAATTCAAAGCCAGCCTCAGCAGCTTAGTGTGACCCTTCCTTTAAAAAAAAAAAAAAAGAGGGGGTATAGGACTGGGGATGTAGCTCACTGATAGAGAGCATCTTTGGGTTTGATTTCCAGTACCACGAATGAATGAATGAATGAATGAATGAATGAATGAATGAATGAATGGAAAAGAAAAATATCTACTTCCTGGAATCAAACTTCCTGAACTGGAATCTCAGCCCTGATTTTTTTTTTTTTTTTTTTGTACTGGAGATTTAACCTAGAGGCACTTTGCCACTAAACTACATCTCCAGTGCTTTTTATTTTGTATTTTAAGACAGAGAATCACTAAGTCACAGAGAGTGACCTCAAACTTGTGATCCTTCTGCATCAGCTTCCCAAGTGGCTGGGATAACAGATGTGCATCACTGTACCCAGCTTCTTCCCTGACTCTTAATTGCTGTGCATATTAAGCAAGCCACTTCTTTTCTGATTTTCAATTTCCTTTATTCATTAAAATAAAGATAGTTCTTTTTGCCATATTTCTTTGCTGCCATAATGGTGCATGTGAATGTCCTGGCCATTGCTCTTGGGAGCATCAACAATGTCGGAAAGAAGGAAATGCTAGATTCTTATTAGGTCCTGCTTCAAGGTCATCTTCTGATTCCTAACCATGGTGATGAAGTAAGTGTGGTTATATTGGAGATTTAAAATTATTGATGACCATGGAACTAGGAAGACTGCGAACCCCCCCCCCACCCCAAGGCAGGTTAAACAGGTGTGGAGTGGTTGGCCTCAGATTCAGTGTATGGCTCGAAGATCTAGAAAGTGGCACAGTGGTGTGTGTCTGTAGTCCTAGCTATTCAGGAGGCTGAGGCTGAAGATCATTTGAGCTCAGGAGTTATAGGCTAGCCTGGGCAACATTGCAGAACTGTCTCGAAAAGAGAAGAGAGGAAAGGATAACAATGGCAGCACAATCTGCTTTCATCAGTTTGATTTCGTTGTTCTGATAACCTCAGCTGATATCCTGGACCACAAAGGCAAAAACACATAGGAGGGATTCTTTTTCTAGGGATGAAATACATACATATAAAAATAAGTTAATTAAATGAAGATAATAACGATAATTCATAGGAATTTTGTGATGAGTAAATGAAATAATGCATGTGAAACCTATAGCAGTACCAGGCATACTAAGCAGTAGTGACTGTCATTATTACTATTTTTTTAATAAGTAAGTCACTGAGCCTAGCCTCAGTTTGCCTTTTTTTTTAAACATATTTTTTTTTTAGTTGTAGGTGGACACAATACCTTTATTTTATTTATGCATATGTGGTACTGAGGATCAAATCCAGCGCCGCACACACATTAGGCGGGCGCTCTACCGCTGAGCCACAACCCCAGTCCCTCATTATTACTATTATTATTATTATTTGATGGTTTGGGGGATTAAATCCAGGGACACTTTACCACTGAGCTACAATCTCAGCCCTATTTATTTTTTCTTTTGAAACAGGGTCTTGCTAAGTTGCCAAGGCAGGCCTTGAATCTGCCATCCTCCTGCTGAGTTGCTGGGATTGCAGGCCTTGCCTTTCTTTTTTTATTGTAAAAGTTAGCATACATTTATAAATTATCCACCATATATATATAATCTTTTTTTTCTTAGTTGTAAAGAGAAACACAATATATTTGTTTTATTTATTTCTTTTATGTGGTTCTGCGGATCGAACCCAGTGTCTTACAAGTGCTAGGCAAGTGCTTTGCCACTGAGCTACAACGCTAGCTTCTACTTATTTTTTCTTTTTGGTACTAGGGTTTGAACCTAGGTATGCTTTACCACTGAGCTACATCCAGCCCTTTTTAATTTTTTTTTTTTTAATTTTGAGACAGGGTCTTACTAAATTGCTGAGGCTGGCCTCAAACTTGCAATCCTCCTACCCCAGCCTCCTAAGTTGTTAGGATTTTAGGTGTGCACTGCCATGCCTGGCTCTTCCAGTATACATTTTAATGAGCAAGTCACAAAGCAAACATTAGTGTAATTCCCACTCCTGACAGGAAGTTGTATAGTACATTATGGTTTAACCCTCTGGTGTCACCTTCCCTGGTGTGTTTCCTCTAGACCAAGCCAGTAGCATTTGCTGTGCGGACAAATGTCGGCTACAATCCATCTCCAGGGGATGAGGTGCCCGTGCAGGGAGTGGCCATCACCTTTGAGCCTAAGGACTTCTTGCATATCAAGGAGGTGGGGAGAGTGCTTGGCATCTGGTGGGAGGGCAAGGCGTAGGTACCAGGAGAGGAGCAGCCGGAGCTCCAGTGGGAAAGAAAGCCTTCTGAGTTGAGCAGAGTTGGGCTGAATCTGCCGTGTGACCTTAGATAAATTTCTCCACCTTTCTGAGCTGCTAATTTTTCATTGTCAAATAGGTGGTAATACTTAGGTCATGAGGCTGATTTATCATGAGGTCTATGACTAGAGTAACAGTGTATCAGGGCCTGTGAATGTGCATTTACTCCTACTCTCTGTCTACAGCAGGGTGGTCCCAGGGAGGGAGGGAGTGGGGGACTCTCACCGGTCTGAAGAGTTATCTTGAGACTTTAGAGGGTGGATATCTTTGAGGGTGCCATCCTCCAGTAGGGTCAGCAAATCTGGGGGGTTCCCACGAAGGGTGACTGCTGTCTTGCGCCTCCAGTCCCCCTTTTGCTCTCCCCCACCCTACCTGCTGTTGTTTTCAGAAATACAATAATGACTGGTGGATCGGGCGCCTGGTGAAGGAGGGCTGTGAGGTTGGCTTCATCCCCAGCCCTGTCAAACTGGACAGCCTACGCCTGATTCAGGAACAGAAGCTTCGCCAGAACCGCCTCAGCTCCAGGTACGTGGCAGGGGGTGGCTGCTGCAACCTCAGGAGAGGCCCTCAGCCAGGACTAGGCCTCAGGGCTGACTTTAGCCTTGAGGGCACAGAGCTATCACCACGGGGGCTGGAAAACTCCAGAGAGTGCAGCTTGTACAGGACAAGACTCCCCCATTCCCACGCCCACCCCTTTGCTCACCAGCTCCGTTTGCCTCCCTGCCTACGCAGCAAATCAGGTGACAACTCCAGTTCCAGTCTGGGAGACGTGGTGACTGGCACCCGCCGCCCCACACCCCCTGCCAGTGGTAAGAGCTGCTGCCATCCCTGGGGTGGGGGGAGCTTCTGGGGTGGTCTCCCCACTGTCTGGCCCTCTTCTCCCTGTATAGGGGCACCCCAATTCTGAGTCCCCAAAACACATGCAGTAGTACTCCCTCTATGAACAATAGGGTATCGTACAAGCTGGGCCTGTCTTGTCTCTCCTCTCCCCTTTCTTTGGTAGCTCCATCTCTCTACCTGCCCCCTACCCACCGCCCCTGACCCCATTCATTTCTCCCAACCCTGTTCCATTCACCTCTTCTTCTTTCTTTTCTCCCCATCCCCATCCCTGTGTTCTGTACTGTGTCTCCACGTCCATCTCACTCCTCTTCTCTCACCTCCTTCCTCCCTCTCTTCTGACTCCTGTCCAGGTAATGAAATGACTAACTTAGCCTTTGAACTAGACCCCTTAGAGTTAGAGGAGGAGGAGACCGAGTTTGGTGAGCAGAGCAGCTCTGCCAAGACTAGTGTTAGCAGTGTCACCACCCCGCCGCCTCATGGCAAACGCATCCCCTTCTTTAAGAAGGTAATTCTTGCTGGGTTCTTAAGAGGGGATGGTCAGGGCCCAGCTTTTTGGCAGAGAGAGGGGGCTGGGGTGGGTGCAGATACTGTTCAGCCTGTCCTGTGCCTCAGAGCTTCCCGTGGATCTGGAGGGGTGTGTGCAATGGGTACATCCCTCTCCACACACACCCCACCCTGGTCCACCCCCAGGGAGGGCTGGTTGTTACCCTTGGAAGGCTGTCCACCCTGAGGAAGCAGGGTCTGGTGGCAATGAATCCTGACCTTTGCCCTCATTATCAATGGAATGGAATATTCCAACGGATGCCCCCGCTCTGGCTTCTGAAGAGGAAAATGGAATGATGTTTCTTCTTTGCCCTTTTCTAATTCCGTTGGAGGGCACATGAGGGATCCACTGACTGCTTGGCAAGATAGTCAAGGGAACCCTTAAAATGGACATGTACATGGGCATCGGGGGCCGGAGGTGGGCACCACATTAGGGGCTGCCACTTTCTCCAGTTCTTTTCCAAGACTCAGAAAGGGGGGCTCTGATCATTACTGAGTCCCTTGGACTGCCCGTCAGTCCTGCTCCAACCCTGGTCCAGGAATACCTCTGGTTCCCCCTTGGCATGGGGTCCCGTCCCCTCTCTCTGGCTCTGTCTGTCACTAACACGCATGCCCTGTTATCTCTCCTCGTCTGCCCGCTCTCCCTCCCTCTCTTGTCCTGGCTCCTTCCTTGCCCTCTGCCCCTGCCTGGGTGCCCTCCCCTCTCTCCTCCCCTCCCCTCTCCTGGCAATCTCTGGACCCAGCCAAACAGAAGCAGAAGTCGGTGAGTATCACAGCTTTCTGTGTCCCCCCTCGCACACCCGGGATGAGCTAGGGGGCCTTCTAACACCCGTTCCCATATCTGCCTCCCTTTCCCCACCCTTCCTGGTTCTCCATGGCCATCCCTATCCATCCCTGCCCTGATCCCCACATCTGGGCACTGGGACCAGGGGGAGGAAAGGATGCATGGGGGAAGCTTGGAGGCTGGAAGAGAGGGTCTGATGTCACCTCTACTCTGGGATTTCCCCTCCCTGCTTCCCTCAGACAGAGCATGTGCCCCCTTATGACGTGGTGCCTTCCATGAGGCCCATCATCCTGGTGGGACCGTCGCTCAAGGGCTATGAGGTAGGAACCCAAGAGGGGAGTGGGCCCGGAGAAGCCCAGACCTCCAGAAAGACACCATAGGAATATCTTCAGACTACAGAGAGGTCCCCCAGAAGGGCCCAGATCCCCAGGGTGTCCTCTCCAGAAGGCTATAGACCTTCAGAGAAAAATCTCAGAGGAGCCTGACCCATGGAAGACCCATTCAGAAGGGCCCAGTTCCCTGAAGAAATCCCTGGAGAGCCCTCCCAGAGACCCACCTTAAAGGATTTTTGGAATCAGAGACTGCATGGGAGGCCCCTCAGAGTCGGGGAGCCCTCCATAGAGGTCCCTTCATCTCCGGAATTTGAAAAGAAAATAAAAAGTAAGGGTACAAATGCCCAGCAGCTCAATCTCCTGAGCAGGTTCTTTGTGGGGGGTACCAGGGATTGAACTCAGGGGACTCAACCATTAAGCCATATCCCCAGCCCTATTTTGTATTTTATTTAGAGACAGGGTCTCACTGAGTTGCTTAGTGTCTCGCGGTTGCTGAGGCTGGCTTTGAACTAGGGATCCTCCTGTCTCAGCCTCCCGAGCCACTGGGATTATAGGCATGTGCCACCTCGCCCACCTCTGAGCAGCTTTAAATGCCTGAATTCTCTTCCCTCCTTCCTCCAAACATCCAACCCCAGGTTACAGACATGATGCAGAAAGCTTTATTTGACTTCTTGAAGCATCGATTTGATGGCAGGTA
The DNA here is from genome assembly GCF_001458135.2 of Marmota marmota marmota. NCBI lineage: Eukaryota > Metazoa > Chordata > Mammalia > Rodentia > Sciuridae > Marmota > Marmota marmota. Next base: position 651,347 of record NW_025999872.1, read on the forward strand.
AGACCCAGAGAACCATCTATCCACACCCATTGTGGCTCTCTGTGTTGGGAGGAGTAGGGTATCTTGAAGGACAATCTTAGGACTCTTGGACTGAGGGACACTGGGCAGGCCTAAAGTCTGAAGAGTGGGCAAGACATTCTAGCCCACCCTGGCTCCTGACTCCCTCCTCCTCCCTGTCCCCAGGATCTCCATCACTAGGGTGACAGCTGACATTTCCCTGGCCAAGCGCTCAGTCCTCAACAACCCCAGCAAGCACATCATCATTGAGCGCTCCAACACACGCTCCAGCCTGGGTGAGCCGGGCCTGCCTTTCGTACTCCCCGCTTCTGGGCTGCACTAGGGTAGGGTGAGAGGTGGTGGGTGGAAGGACCAGAAGTGTTCCCTCCATTCACTGCTTCCTGGGGGCGGCCTTACATTCCCCCTCCCCATGCCTTGGTGCCCCCAAGCTGAGGTACAGAGTGAGATTGAGCGGATCTTCGAGCTGGCTCGGACTCTTCAGTTGGTGGCTCTGGACGCTGACACTATCAACCACCCAGCTCAGCTCTCCAAGACCTCGTTGGCCCCCATCATTGTTTACATCAAGATCACTTCTCCCAAGGTGGGTGCATGGTTTATAAGGAGTGTTCTGAAGTTGGGCTGCTTGGATCTCCTCTACTCCTTACTACCAGGTGATTTGATCGCTGTGAGCTTTGGTTTCCTTCTCTGTAAGACTCTACTGTATGCATATCATGAAGATGCTGCCCAAGATACGTTGCCAAAGGGTCTGGGACAATACACCTCATCATGTGGTAGCTATGACTAATATTATTAGGATCATGTAGGCCAGTCCCCTGTCTATACTTTGGTTGACCTTCTGTGATTGGACCAGAAAACTAAAAGAAGTCATTTTGATTTTTCTTTGTCCCAGTGTCACTCAGCTACTTGACAGTTGTGGGGTCTTTCTTGTCTTCTGAACTCAGGAGCAGTTGACCAGTGAGCCACATCCCCAGCCCTATTTTGTATTTTATTTAGAGACAGGGCCTCACTGAGTTGCTTAGTGACTCACCATTGCTGAGGCTGGCTTTGAACTCGGGATCCTCCTGTCTCAGCCTCCCAAGCCCCTGGGATTATAGGTGTGTGCCACTGTGCCTGCCTTGGTATCAGCTTTTTTCTGCTCTTCTGTCTTCATTCAGACTGGTAGAGAATATTTGTTGGAAAGCTGGTTTACTTTTTTTTTTTATGTTTTTAGTTGTAGATGAACACAATACCTTTATTTTACTTATTTATATGTGGTGCTGAGGTTCGAACCAGTGCTTCACAGGTGCTAGGCAAGCATTCTACCACTGAGCCACAACCCCAGCCGCTGGTTTACTTTTTTGTTGGGTTGTGGCTCCATGAACTTTCCCTTCCAGATGTTAGTAAGTATTAAGAAACATGGAGGGGCTGGGGATGTGGCTCAAGCGGTAGCGCGCGCCTGGCATGCGTGCGGCCCAGGTTTGATCCTCAGCACAACATACAAACAGAGATGTTTTCAGATGTTTCCAGAGTTTTCCGCCGAAAACTAAAATAAATAACAGGCAATTTATTTTAAAAAAATTTATAAAAAAAAAAAACATGGAAAAGAGTTTAGGCAAAGGTTTTAAAGTTTGAAGACAGCGCGAGGTTCAAATCCTTGTTCTTGTTGGTTTGTTGTTGTTTTTATTAAGTTTGGGATCTGGGGGGAATTATTTAGTCTCTGAGCCTCAATTTCTTCACCTACAAAATGAGGTTATAATCCCTCTCTTAAGTTTTTATTATATTTGTTTTCTGGGATTGAACTGAGGGCCTGACACATGCAAAGCACACACTGTATCCCTGGGGAACTTTCAGCTTCTCTTGTGTTATTTCTGAGGGGACTGGAGGTACTTGATGTAAAGAGCCCAGCATATACTGTTTGATTCATGATGGCAGCCAACAGTGGTAACTATTATTGTTCCGTGGTAGCTTCTTTTGAGCTGAGCACCCTGGGCCAGTTACTTAGCCTTTCTGAGTCCTTAAGTTTCTAATGAGATAAAAGGAATGATGGGATTTAAGTATTTGAAGGAGGGGGAGGTTGAAAGGATCAAATGAGATAATGGATGCAAAACCACTTTGTGACCTAGACAGTAACAAAGGCTTTCATTTTGCCCCACTGAGGTTTAGGGCAGGGACTCAGGAGCCAGATTGCTTGGATTTCCTACCCAGGCTGTCATTTACCAGCACGTGTTCCTTTGGCAAGTCACCTAACATCTCTGTGCCCTAGTTTCCTCATCTGCCACATAAAGAAGTTGGGGCTGGGTCTGTAACTCAATTGTATAGTGCTTGTATAGTACCCTCCCTCCAGTATTTTATTTTCAAATAATTTCAATTTAACAGAAGTGTTGCAACAATAGCTCAAGGAACTTCTGTTCTTTGAATATCCTTCATTCAAATTCACTAATTTTAAAAAACATTTTTAGTGATACTGGAGATTTAACACAGGTGCACTGTACCACTGAGCTACACTCCCTATCCCTTCTTTATTTTTATTTAGAGACAGGGTCTCACTAAGTTGCTTAAGGCCTCATGTGCATCTCTGTACCCAGCCAAAAATTCACTAAAATTTTAACAGCTCTATTAAGATATGATTCACACCTATAATCCCAGCAGCTTGGGAGGATGAGAGAGGAGGATAGCGAGTTCAAAGCCAGTCTCAGCAATGGCGAGGCACTAAGCAACTCAGTGAGACCCTGTCTCTAAATAAAATACAAAATGGGGGGCTGGGGATGTGGCTCAAGCGGTAGCGCACTCGCCTGGCATGGGTTTGATCCTCAGCACCACATACACAAAGATGTTGTGTCCGCCGAAAACTGAAAAATAAATATTAAAAAAAAAATGGGGCTAGGGATGTGGCTCAATGGCCAAGTGCCTCTGAGTTCAATCCCTGGTACTGCCCCTCCCCCCAAAAAAAGATACAATTCACATTAGCTGGGCATGGTGGTGCATGCCTATAATCCCAGCAATTTGGGAGGCTGAGGCAGGAAGATTACAAATTCGAGGTCAGCCTCAGCAATTTAGCAAGGTCCTAAGCAACTTACTAAGGCCCTGTCTCAAAAAATAAAAAGAGGTAGGGCTGAGGTTGTTGCTCAGTGGTAGAACGCTTGCCTAACATGTGTGAGGCACTGGGTTCAATGCTCAGCACTACATAAAAAATAAATAAGGGGCTGGGGTTGTGGCTTAGCGATAGAGTGCTCGCCTCACACGTGCGAAAAACCCTGGGTTTGATCCTCAGCACCACATAAAAAAAATAAACAAATGAAATGGAGGTGTTGTGTCCAACTGCAACTAAAAATAAAAAATTTAAAAAATTAAAATAAATAAATAAATAAAATTAAAGTTATTGTGTCCATCTATAACTGGAAAAATTAAAAAAAAAAAAGAGAGAGAGAGAGAGAGAGCTGGAGATGTGTCTCTGGGTTTAATCCCCAGTACAAACAAAACAAAACAAACAAACAAAACCAACAACAAAAGAATTAATATCTTATTTCATTCAGCCATTTATTTTATTTTCATTTATTTATTTAAGTGCTAGAAGTCAAACCCAGGGCCTTGCGCATGGTAGGCAAGTGCTCTGCCACTGAGCTATAGCCCCAGCACTAATTTAGCCATTTCAAGTGCACAGTTTAATTTTTTTCAGATTCACTAATTTTTTTAAATTAATTTTTTTTTTTTTTGAGAGAGAGAGATGCTAGAGATTAAACCCTGGGCCTTTTGAATGGGGGATATGCACTGTACCACAGAGTCACATGTCACATTTAATGGAACCATTTTTCCTTTTTTTTTTTTTTGTAGCACTGGGAAACAATCTCAGAGCCTTATGTATGCTAGGCAAGGGCTGTACTACTGAGCTACACTCTCAGCCAAATTTTATTTTTTAATAAAGTATGTGCCTAGCATGTGTGAGGCCCTGGATTCAATCCCAGCACACACACCAAAAAGATCATATGCTTTTATCCTGTATGCTTCCACATGTATTTAAGACCAAGAATGTCATCTTACATAGTCATAATATGGTTGTAAAATTTAAAAAACATTACATAAAATGCAATTCATAGTTGTCTTTCACCAGTTGGCCCAATAATGCCCTTATATAAGGCAGCATTTCCCCTAATCCAGGAATCAGGTTTGGATCACCTGTTGCATTTAGTTGTAGGTCTGCTTTCTTTAATATGGAACAGTTCTTCAGCCTTTCTTGGGTTTTCATGACACTGGCATTTTAGAGGATACAGGTCAGCCATTTTGTAGACTGTCCCTCATTTGGGATTTGTTAGATGTTTTCTCATAACTAGGTTTAGGTTTTTTTCTTTTATTATATCTATCATTATTGTTAGGATGACAATAATAATAGCTATCTCAGTGCTGTTGACAGAACTAAATTGATCACATAAAAAGGTTGAGGTACATGCCTGTAGTCTCAACTGTTTGGGAGGCTGAGGCAGGAGGACGCTTGAGCCACGGCCTGTTCAAGGCCAATCTGGACAATATAGTGAGACCCTGCCTCCTCTACTTAAATAAAAAGCATAGAACAGTGCTGGTACCTAGCAAGCACCCTCCAAAAGATGCCTGCTGTTGCTAACGTGGTGCAGGGGAGTGAGCCTGGAGAATGAGGGCTACAGACCAGGTTAGAGGGGTGGGGAACTAGTATCACTACCTTTCATGTAGCTCTCAAGGAGAGGTGGTCATGAGACCCAGAAGAGAGCCTGAACATTGTACAGGGTGGACGTAGGGCTGGTAAGGTCATTCCTGCAGAGGTGCTCAAGGCTGAGAGTCATGGAACATTCCACCATCCTGACACTGACTCCAACCAGAACTTGCCTTTCTCACTTGGTGCATTGCTTGGGCCCCTCTAACTCCTCCTCCTCTTCTCCCCAAACCAGGTACTTCAGAGGCTCATCAAATCCCGGGGGAAGTCTCAGTCCAAACACCTCAATGTCCAAATAGCAGCCTCGGAGAAGCTGGCACAGTGTCCTCCTGTAAGTGCTCAGACCTTGGGAGGGGAAGGAATTTGGGTTCACCTGGTTTCCTCTGACCTGCACTGGAGACAGAGTGGGAACACCTGGGCCAGGTCTGTAGGTACAGACTTGTTTTGGAGGAAGGTGGACTGGACAGGCAGAGTGGGCTGAAACACCCCTTCTCCATGGGGAGCCAAGCCCCCTCTCCCAACTTAGGTTGTCTCTAGAATAAGGGAGTTGGGCTGAGTTGGACTACCAGAGCTCTTAGAGTTCTGCTAATTTGTACATCTGAGCGTTCTCCTTCCCTTCCTGTACAGCCAGAGGCCTTTTTAACCTTGTCCTTCAACCCCCTTGGCTCCACCCACTGCACCCAGGCCACACCCTCAACCCCTTGGTCACGCCCCCGCTCATCCCAGCCCTGCCCCTAACCCCACCTCCACAGGAAATGTTTGACATCATTCTGGACGAGAACCAATTGGAGGATGCCTGCGAGCACTTGGCTGAGTATTTGGAAGCCTATTGGAAGGCCACGCACCCGCCCAGCAGCACACCACCCAATCCGCTGCTGAACCGCACCATGGCTACCGCAGCCCTGGCAGCCAGCCCTGCCCCCGTCTCCAACCTCCAGGTACAGGTGCTCACCTCCCTCAGGAGAAACCTCAGCTTCTGGGGCGGGCTGGAGGCCTCCCAGCGGGGCGGCGGCGCGGTGCCCCAGCAGCAGCAGCAGCAGGAGCACGCTATGTAGCGGGTGCCCCACCCATCTTCCCTCCCGCCCTGGAGTGCAGGGAACGTGGGGAAGGAAGGGAAGAGCTTTATTTTGTAAAAAATGTGGTGAGCGGCAGCTTCTGGTGTCTGTGGTTTTTGGTGGGACTGGGGCTGGCTGGTGCTGCCTCCCTGGGCCTGGTTCCGCAACTAGGACTAAATCTGCTGCCCATTGGACATGAGGCCTGATTGGGCCGCTTACAAGAACAGGGACTAGGAAGAAAATATGAGGAAGACTGACCTACTCATTTACTGGACTTCACACCCATTTTAGACCCAACGTGGCAGGGGCCCTTAGACCCAGGGAAACCCATTAGAGCAGGGACCTTTAAATCCAGAGACACTGCCCTAACCCTGGACCCCTAACTGCAGAAAGCCTCTGGGAGCAGCCCAGAATGGAGCATCTTCTATGAGTTAGTGCTGTGCCCTTTACCCTTCTCCCAGTTAAACAGAGTCCGGGAAAGTCTGTCCTGTGGGTGTCCCTTCCTGCCTCTCCTTCTTCCCATGGGAGTCACAGCCCATCTCTGGGACCATTAAGTATACACCATTAAGAATATGATTCTAGGTTAGCATCACAAGAAATCCATGAAGTCATTCTAGACTGCTGCTTTTCAAATTTGTTTTCAGCCACGGCCTCACTGAATCTCAGGGGGAAGTTGAATATATAGATGAGGCATCCTTGTTCAGTTCAGAGGGAGCCAGGGCCCTGCCCTCCCAATCACCTCCCTAGGGATCCTGGAAGCACTTTTATGCTCTCCCCATCCCATCCCACCCCACCCCACATCTTCAGGAAATCGTTTGGAAACTGCTTCTATAGTCTAATCCCCACCATACTGCAATCAAGAAACTGGGCCACAGAGATAGAAATCATTTTGCTCAGGGTCACATAGCTTGAAGTGGTGGTAGGGGAAGGACTTAACCTGGGCCTCTTTGTACCCCACCCAACAACCTCTGTGGTAGCAGTGGCCGTCAGCTCACTTTCATGTGGCATCTGGTGATGAGGACATTGGGCTATTTCATGGTCTTCACTGGAGGATGGAGATCTATTAACCTTCCCAGTTCGATGCTTTGAGTCCTTATTGCCGATAGGGAAGGAATCCCATCGACCTTAGAGACTCATCTGTGTAGGGAATGGGAGGAGCAGCGTGGGGTTCTGGAAATCTGTGATTGAGGTCTGATGTGGGCTGAAGAAGCTGGGGTCAGTGAGTTTGAGCTGAAATCACTTACTGTATTTGGAAAAGTGGAGGCATTGACTAACCCAGTCAACCACTGAGTGGCAATACTAATGAGCTGTTAATGATGATTAACCTCAAGGCAGCATTAATAACATGTATTGAGGAAGTGGTGACTAATTGTTCAGGGGCTCCCTACCATGGTTACCAGGAAAGTTCATGGATGTGAGGTCTGATGAAGTTGGGCATCCTGTCCTAATAGAGGAACAGATGCACCGAGGCCTGTCCACTGGGCTTTAGAGCCATTTTCCTGATCTGGTGCCCCTCTCCCAAAGCCAGCGACCTCCTTCAGCCAGGCTGGGTGTCTTGGTGTCCTCACTAACCTGCCTTGCTTTGTTGTGTTTTTCTCACCCCTGCCTGATCTGCATGGTGTGTGCCGTCTGTCTGCTAACCAGGGACCCTACCTTGCTTCCGGGGACCAGCCACTGGAACGGGCCACCGGGGAGCACGCCAGCGTGCACGAGTACCCGGGGGAGCTGGGCCAGCCCCCGGGTCTTTACCCCAGCAGCCACCCACCAGGCCGGGCAGGCACCCTGCGGGCTCTATCCCGCCAAGACACGTTCGATGCCGACACCCCCGGCAGCCGAAACTCTGCCTACACGGAGCTGGGAGACTCGTGTGTGGACATGGAGACTGACCCCTCAGAGGGGCCAGGGCCTGGAGACCCTGCAGGGGGCGGCACCCCTCCAGCCCGACAGGGCTCCTGGGAGGATGAGGAAGAAGACTATGAGGAGGAGCTCACTGACAACAGGAACCGCGGCCGGAATAAGGCCCGCTACTGCGCAGATGCCGGGGGTCCGGTTCTTGGGCGCAACAAGAATGAGCTGGAGGGCTGGGGGCGAGGCGTCTATATCCGCTGAGAGGACAGGGCTGCCCAGTGGGAGGAAGGGCTCTGAGCCCTGGGGAGGGGAGGGACAGAGGGGCTCATCACCTGAGACGTGTCCTGCCTCCAGGGGGCGCTGTCTCCCTCCATTCAGATGCCTTGGCTCAATGTTTGGGGTTTCTTTGGTGATATCATCCCAGCTCCTGAGAGGCCCTTGAGCCCCAGCTGTAGGCTTACCCCTACCTGCTGTAGATGGATGGGGGATATCCACCTTTCTGAAGTGTCCCCTTTCCTCCATCTTAGGGGGCTCTCCTCCCAGAGAAAAGGTGCACTTCCTTAACTTTCTACTCTGGGTTCTAATTGAAGGTCCTAAATGGGGCGACCCTTCTTTTTCCCAAACTGGGTATTTGGAGAGTTGGGCGTTTTTCTTGAGAGGGAGGACACAGAATCTTCCCCATGGGGCTCTCTCTCAAACCCCAGATCCAGGGTCCCTCACCATGCCCACCCCCTGCCCCGGTTTCCTGGCAGCAGTGTCGGGTAGGTGAAAGGTATAACATGGAGACTAGTAACGAGCTTGCCTTTGGGGGAGGGGTTAGGGTGGAAAATGACAGGCTCAGCTGCCCTCTTGGCCTTGGCCATGCAGGGGCTTAGAACCCTAGCGCCCTGAGAAGTGGGTGACCCGACATGCTGCTACCCACCCCCACCTCCATGCCTCAGCTCTCACCTACCCCAGGAATGAGCTTTGCCTACGACATCCCCTGCCTGCTGCCATCAGAAGAAGGGGGCCCTCTGCATCTGAGCCCCCCAACTCCATGCCATTGGGTGTGGAGACCATGGAACACTCTGGTCCACCTCATTCTAAACCAAAAAAACTGCTCCTTCACCTTCATCCTGAGGTCCCAGGAGAGAAGCCCTGTGGGTTGGTGTCCAGGAAATGACCACCATCCTGGGGTTGCCTGGTCACCTGGGGACCTCAGATCTCCCCTGGGGGGCTTGGCTGCTGCTGCTGCTTCTCTATATTTGCCTCTTGTGATCCTGTCCTTCATTGGTGTCCACTTCCCCCAGGAGAGGCCTTGGTAGCCCCTGGGGCACCCTCTGCCCCCGCACCCCCACAGCCTAGCAGCCGTGCCCCTCCCCAGCATCCCAGCTGGGCCAGAGAGAGCCGATTGTGCCAACGAGGACTGGGCCCTGCCCGGCTGCCCACCTCAGGGATGGGCACCTCAGGCCTGTCTCGCCACCTCCTGTGCCAATGTTGTCGTGCCCCCACGTGGGGTGGGGTGCAGCTTCCACTTACTGGTTAGAAGACACCACTGCCTGATCTTTCCCTCTCCCTGTCTGGTGTCCTGTGCCCCATCTGTCTGTCTACTTGTCTGTACTCTTCTAGGAGAAGTATTTTGCCACATATAAAACCGCCGTCCAGTCCTTTGCGGCCACCTTCCAGCCTGCTTCTTTGTTCCCGCCGCATGGTTGTCTGGCAGCCTTGCAGCCTCTGCACAGACCGCTGCTGCCAGAGGGGGCGAGCCAAGGGGAGAGGCAGGAAGAAGCTGCACTCTGGGCTGTTGACTCGGGAAAGACAGGGCTTGGTTTGTGGCCTTCTGGAGTATGTGCAAACCTGCCAGGGCTGCATGTCCACTCTTAAGCCCACACCATACCTGTCTCCCCACATTCAGAGCCAGGGGAAATGGGAACCTGGGATGTAGTTAAGTGCAAAATCTTAAAGGTACATGCTTGTTCTGCTCTTCTGGCCTCACTGCACCCCAGAATCTTGGGGAGGGAGGGCTGAGCTTCTGGCTCCACTGATGTGCAGTCATTACTGCCATCACCTATATCCTACCTCATGGAGCACCTGCAAGCTCTCTCACCCTCCTGGTTCTTGTTTTTGAGGCGGTAACCCAAAATGTGTGTGTATGTGTGTGGAAGGCAACAGACACCGGAAGGCCCACAGATGAGTTAGCAGATCAAAGAGGAACTGGCAGACCCAGGTGTCAGGTGGCTGACTGGAGCTCCCCAGAGGGTTTATGGCAAAGTTGATAAGAGCCGGGTCTCTACCTCCAGCTTGGTACTCTTTCCACCACTTTCCCATGGGATTGATCATTTGTTCCTTGTTTATTCACTGGACATACATTTATTAGGCACCTCCTAGGTATCAGGGGCAAGTTGAGAGCCGCAGACAATTCCAGTACTGAACATGAGCTGTGTGCTGTGAGAAGCACTGGTAATGTGGGAACCTGGAAAAGGGTCACACTCTCACCCTGGGGAAATCAGGGAAGTCTTCATAGAGGAGGTGAGGCTTGCTTGGAGTCTAGAAGCAAAGTCAGAGGTTAAGCCAGATAGAAAAGTAGGGGGGTGTTCAAGGCAGAGGAACCAGGCACATGCATGACAAGTTTTTGGCACTTCACTAACAAAGCATGGTGAGGTGGAGGCCAGAGAGGGGTTGACAGGAGCAGGCCATTTGGTTTTTGCTGGGCATGGTGGTGAACACCTGTAATCCCAGCTACTCAGGCAGGAAGATCACAAGTTCAAGGCTCAGCCTGGGCAACACAGTGAGACCTTATCTAAAACCCAGGGAAGCACTGGAGATGTAGCTCAGTAGCAGAGCACCCCTGTATTTAATCCTCTGTACCCCAAAAGGTTTATTTTTTGTTCTTAAGCTAGTGCTCAGAAATTGAAGGATTAGCCAGATGTGGTGGCCTGTGCCTGTAATTCCAGCGGCTCAGGAGGCTGAGACAGGAGGATCGTGAGTTCAAAGCCAGCCTCAGCAACAGTGAGTTGCTAAGCAACTCAGTGAGACCCTGTCTCTAAATAAAATACAAAAAGGGGCTGGGAATATGGTTCAGTGGTTGAGTGCTCCTGAGTTCAATCTCCAGTTCCTCCCCCAAAAAAGAAAGAAATTGAAGGATTATAAATAGCAATGACAAGATTGCTTTGGTTGGAGCATGAATTGGAGGGCCTCACTTGGAAATAGCTGGACACTAAGGTGGAAATGAGGCTGTGCCTTAGACCACAGTGACATCTAGCAGATAGAATCCAGAGCTCTTGAAGAACAAGTAGAGGTAGCCAGTAAGGGAGAGGGTGACAGTGGGTGGTAGTCTTCCCAGACAAAAGAAGGTTAAAAACAGATCAGAGCAGAAGTAATGAGTCTGGCTTTGCATAAAGGGGTTTAAGTTTCCTGTGGGACATTTGAGGGGAGAAGAGAAGACAGCTGGGCACAATGAGCTGAACCTCTGCAGAGAGGTTCAGAGAGACTAAGCGACTAGTCTGTAATTACACAGCCATAGAGCAAAGGAGTCAAATTCACATTTCGATTCCTGTGACCCCCAAGTCCAGTGCTAATTCCTCTGCCCCAGGATGCACCAGCTTCTGCAAGGGTTGGGGGTAAGGGGTTGGGGAGGAGGAGGAAGCAGGGGTCTGAGTGTTTCTGTCTCCTCTCATGTACCTTCTGCCTGAAGTTACCTTTGCTCAGAACTTGCAGGCAAGGACATTTCTAGCTGGAGATACTGAGAAATGGGGAGAAATTCTTGTTTCTTGGTAACCACAAACCCTTAACCAAAGTTGGCTGCTCAGTCAGCACATGTGGTTGTCAGCATGTGAGGATTTCAACAGCCATGTCGTCAGCAGGCTCTGCTGCTCTGATTGCCCCCACGGACTCAGGAAGTGAAGCCTTGGGGACCCTTCCTACCTGGCACCCTTCCTTTACCTGCTTCCCTGGCTAGCTGCTTACATTTTGTGGAGGATTCTGCCCCTAAGTGAGCTGAAGTGGGGTAGGCCACAAGTACCAGGTGTGAACTAAGGTTTCCACTGTAGTAAAATAAAGCAAGCTGAGCTGAGGTCACCATGGGCCAGGGTCAAGGGGGTGTCCCAGTCTAGTATGCTAAAGAGACATCTTGTGTTAACTCCAGTAATTGTTTCCTTGAAGAAGGGTGCCCACTTTGCTGTCTCTCAGAGTGTGAGAGTATGTGTGCACATGTGTGTTTATCTCCCTCTCCAGACTTGAAGGGTCCGTGGAGACCCAGGCTGGATGATTTGGCTGCTTGGTTGTGTTTGACTCATATTTGTGAAATAAACAGATGAATGAGTGAATGGATGAATGCCTCCTAAGAGCCCAGTCCTGGGCCTCCTGATGCAGGCAGATCTTGTCTGTTTATTGAATGTGCTCCCAGTTTGCAGTGTCACTTTCAATTCTGCAATTGGGTATGTGTGTGTGTCGGGGGAAGGCACTTAAAGGTTCCTTTCTCTCCCAGGAAACAGATGGTAAAATCACTTAAAGCACTGTTGCTTCCCCCAGCACCCTCCTGGCCCCCACCAGCCCCAGTCCCAGACCCTTCTTTCCTAGGGCTGAAATGAAAACAGCCCAAATGGGCTTGAAGTTCACTTTTCTAGGCTTCTATCTCTCTGGGCACCAAACTGGGTGAATCAAAAGTCTTTATGTAGTGAGCTGTTTGCCTCTGCTTTCCACAAACTTTTTAGTCTCCCTCAATCCTGTGCCCATTTTTCTTTTGTTTTTTGTACTGGGGATTAAACCCAGGGATGCTCTACACCCCATTCCTTTTTTATTTTTTGGGTACTGGAGATTGAACCCAGGGGCGCTTAACCACTGAGCCACATTCCTAGACCTTTAATTTTTTTTTTTTTTTAAATGTTGGGAGAGACTTGCTAAGTTGGTGAGGCTGGCTTTAAACTTGTAATTCTCCTTTCTCAGTCTCCCAAGACACTGGATTATAGGTGTGCTCCACCACATCAGTCCCCACGTGAACAAGATAGGAAACCCAGCCTCTAGGGTTCACAGGTGATTGAGAGAAACAAGCCATTCTATGGCCCCAGCGTGGAGAGAGATTCCATGTGGTGGGAGCTTGAGAATAGGTGGCTTTACGGGAAGGCAGCTAGTGAGTTCCAGGCATTTTCCCTTTCTGAGTAGGTGTAAGGCATTCATGTGGAGGGAATGCAGGAGGAAGGGCAAAGTGGGAAAGAGCTGGACATATAAGGGCAGGGAGCAGTGGATGCAAAACCCGGGAGGTAAAACTGCAAAAGCAGGTGGGGACTGTTGCTGGAGGATCTTGAATGCCAGGTTAGAAGGCTGATCCAGAGCGAGTGGGCAATAGAGAGCCATTGAAGGCTGTGGGTGGGAATAACAGATGCTGAGCTGTGCTTTTAGAAGGCTAATAGAGCTTCGAGGAGGGTGCTCTGGGAAAGGGGGGGAGCAGAAACAGGTCAGTTGAAGGTTTGCTACATCATCCGAGGGAGCCACATTGGGGCTGTGGGGACAGAGGCAGTAAGGTGGAAGGATCAGGCGCTTTGATGTGTTGATTTGCCTTTCCCACTTCTCTTTTTGTTTTCTGTTTTTTTTCCAAGTTTGTGCAAAGAAGGAAATCCACAAACAAGAATATCCTCCTTTCTCTCCTGCTTGGTCTTCTGGTTCTCTTTAGTCTCATTGTTCTCCTCTGCCTGGGAGGCTGAGGCAGGAGGATCACTTGAGCCCTGGAAGACCCTGTCTCAAAAATTTAAAAATAAATAAATAAATAAATAAAAAAGAAAAAAGAAAAAGAAAACCAAAACCTAGACAAACAAAAATAATTTTTTCTTCTCTGCTGGGTCTTAATGTCTGGGACCCTCTGCAGGGTCTCTGGTTGGGGAATCTTTTCTTGCTCCATCTTTGTCTCCAGACACCCAATCATGAGATCAGCTGCTGAGCATGTGGTATGTCAATGGATTGTAGAAGCCCCAATTTCTCTCTAGATGTTGCCTAGCCGGAGGGACCTACAGGAGGAAGGGAGACCCTGCCCTTTCCCTGGGGAGTCCACTTTGAGTGGGCCCACAAGACTTTCACTAGCAAAACAACTAGAGAAGACGGAAGGCTGGAATGTTCTCCCAGCTAAGAGAGGACCAGAAAGCCCTCTCTCTGTCCCGCTGGTAGGTGCAGAAGTTGTGTCGCCTCGGATTTTGCTTCAGTCTAGGGTTTTGCTCTAGCGGGTAGAGGAGGGAGAGCTAGGATTGTTTGGTGCACCGCAGTGCTTAGATTCCCTTGATTTGCAGCCTGGGAGCAGAACACAGAGAGAACTTCAGTTTTTTTTTTCAGGGCCAAGAGGAGGGTGCAGTCTGGGACTTCATTGTTCTTTGCACCTCCAGGGCCCTGGACAGGCAGCTCATCATCGCTGTAATGTTCACTGCGCACGCGAGAGATGAGTCCCGTGTACCTCTAAGTCCCACCTGCGAGGTGGGGTTCCTCGGTCCTCACGGGCTAAGCCTTTCTGGCCCTCCCTCGGGGGCGGGGCTCGAAACCCTTGGGCTAGATTCTTGCCCCCAGGCCCCCGAGTCCTTCACCTACCCAGCTAGGGACGTGCCATGGGACAGCTGATCGCCAAGTTGATGGGCATCTTTGGGAATCAGGGTAAGAGGCACATAGGGCATCCCAGCAACCGCTTTGATCCTGTGGTCTCCTGAGGCTCCCTCAATCGTCTGGGCAGACAGGCTGAGGGACCTCGGACTACTAGAGTCCGCGTGCGTGCTCCTTGCCTGCTCCACGGTCTCCTCTGTTCTTCTCCCAGCCGGTTTCTCCCGGGCTCCATGCTTCCGTGAGTCCCCGGGTGCGCTGCAGAGTTGGGCGAGTCTCCTTCCTCCCCGCTAAACCGCTACGGGGCAGGGCTGGGGGAGCCGCTTTCGGTTTCCTGCAATTACCGCTTGGATCTTTCTCCAGACCCCTCCTCTTGGCAAGCCCAGAGCACCCCGGACCCTTCAGGCAATCGCTTCTAGAAATTTGGAGGGAGGTGGGACTCGGTTCTCTTTGCCACTGACCGGGAGTGGTGCAGGCGTCCTCCCGGCCGATTGGGAAGTAGAAGTGGTGCGGTGGGCAGAGATCCCTCGGCCAGCTGGGAACACTGGTCTTCCTGGGAGCCCTGCTGGGAGCACACAGTCCCTTGGACATCGGGTTTGGCTCTGACTCTGACCTTCCCCGGATGCCTCCAGAGCACAAGGTCATCATCGTGGGACTGGACAATGCAGGAAAGACCACCATTCTCTATCAGTTGTAAGTGACTTCTGGGTGGGGAGAGAAAGGGCTGGGCCCCCTACCAGACTGACCGGCATTTGGACCAATAGTTGGAGCCCTTCCTTGGGTTCCCCGGCTCCCCAGTAACAGAGAGCAGTGATGAGGGAAGCTGGTGTGACCCTCCTGGTATAGAGACGGTGGGCCTGGCTTTGGGATCCTGCACTGTATGAGCAGCCCCAGTCCCCATGGTTCCTGCCGTCTGCCCCTGCTGGTGGCAGGTCCTTTTTTCTCAGTCCTGCACCTTACCTTTAGCTTTGACCTCCAACTTGAAATCCAAAGCCATCAGCTCCAGGAGCGCCAGCATTGGGTCTGGTTAGGCTCCTCAGTTTCTGCATAAGACTTGTAGCTGAGTCAAAAGCCAAATGTGGGAACTTTCCCAGTGTTCAGTCTGGACAACATCTCTACCGAGATGGAGCCACCAAAGTACTTTATTTACATAGGATATATATTTTTTCCCCTGGAAAAGTAATAAATGTAAATGTTTTTCTAAAATTAGAGAAAACGCCTGTAATCCCAGCAGCTCCGGAGACTGAGGCAGGAGGATCCCCGAATTCAAAGCCAGCCTCAACAATTTAGCAAGGCTCTAAGCAACTCAGAAAGACCCTGTCTCTAAACATATATATGTGTTTTGAACCTCTCTCTCTCTCTATATATATATATATATATATATATATATATGTGTGTGTGTGTGTGTGTGTGTGTGTGTGTGTGTGTGTGCNGGGGATTGAACCCAGGGGCACTCAACCACTGAGCCACATCCCAAGCCCTTTTTTGTATTTATTTAGAGACAGGGTCTAAACTGAGTTGCTTATCACCTCACTGTTGCTGAGGCTGGCTTTGAACTCATGATCCTCCTGTCTCAGCCTCCTGAGCCGCTGGGATAAAAGGCCTGCACCACCTCGCTGGTTTATCTGTCTCATTTTCCTCAGCCCTTGAGATTCCAAGTGTGGTCCACAGACTGGAAGTGGGAGCATGATCTGGGAGCTTGTTAGAAATGTAAAGTCCTGGGCAGCCCAAACCCACTGGATCAAATCTGCAGGTGATTCAACTTCAAATTTAAATTTGAAAAGATAGTTCTAATGTCCCCCCCACCCCAGGGCTAAGCCTGGACAACACTGGGGTCTCATTCTGTTTTCATTTCCCCTTGCCCAGGCAGGTGCTTGGTCTACCTGGGTTGGAGTTCTTAGTTAGACTCAGCTGCCCAGGAAGTGGACCAGAGCTGGAGACCAGAGCTGGGAGGGGGCTAGGCCATGGTCTTAGAACCTTTTTCTACCTCCTCAGTTTGACCAATGAGGTGGTTCACACGTGTCCCACCATTGGCAGCAATGTGGAGGAGATTGTTCTTCGGAAGACCCACTTCCTCATGTGGGACATCGGGGGACAGGAGGCTCTGCGCTCCACCTGGAGCACATACTACTCCAACACGGAGGTGAGGAGGTCGCCAGGGCTGGGGGATCTCCAAGGCAACTGTGTGATGTTAGCCAGTGCCCCCTCTTAACCTGGGTTCCCCCTCTGTGAAGTGACCTAATAATGACCTCTCTGAGTCACAGTGAAATTAAATAACACTCAGACAAGAGGGAAGGCATAGAGGCCAAACACTTAACCCAGTGCAGTGCCTGTAAAGATTTTTTTTTTTTTTAATCCTGCCTGTCTGCTTCTGGCAGTTTCCAGTCTGATGCACTGGATAGCATGAGCCCTTAGTCTCTGAAGGCCTTGTCTTCTCATTTGGCAGAAGTAGAACAAGAGACAGAGCTGCCACTCATCAGCTGTGTGGCCAAGGGCAAGATTCCTAACCTCACTGAGGTTACCCTCCTTTGTAAAATGGAAGTAATAACAGCACCAAGCCCACAGCATTGGTGTGAGGCCTAAATGGAGTCCTGAGCACCCAGGGCTTAGCACGGCCTCTGGTACACAATCAGGTTTGCTCTGTATTTCCTCTGTCTGGATAGAAAAGCCAATTAAAATGGGACCAGGTTGTGAGATCATGAGGCAGCTCGGTTCCTTTTCTATGGAGCTGGCATGTGGGCAGTTCAGAGGACAGTGGGCAGGAAATACTTTCACAAAGAGGAAGCCGGCTCCTTAAGGCTCCCCTCTGCTGGCCAGTTCGTCATCCTCGTGATTGACAGCACAGACCGGGATCGGCTGCCCACCACTCGGGAGGAGCTGTACAAGATGCTGGCCCATGAGGTAAGCTTCCTGGGGTTCTAGCTGTGTGTCCTCAGGCTAGTCACTCAGCTTCTCTGAGGTCCATTCCTGACTTCCTCGTCATTATCCCAGCAGTATGGGGAGGGCTAGTTTATTGAAGATGAAGGATGACAGTGCCCTCAGAACAACTGGTCACAGGAGTCAGAGTTGCTGGTTTAAGGTCTGTCCCCTCTTCTTGCTCGTGGATTCCTACCTCCTGAGGTTGTTGTAAGGATTATAGGAGCTGGTTGCAGGCATCCCATGACTTGTCGCTGTCATCAGATGTGGTTGCTACTGTTGGAGTGGGGCCCACCTGGGAGGCTGGGGCAGGAGTGGAGAGGACTGGCAGGAGGAGGAAGGAGGCTTCTGGCTGACAGGGCTGTGGCTCTTCTTCCCCAGGCACTTCGAGATGCTTCAGTGCTGATCTTTGCCAACAAGCAGGATGTGAAGGACTCCATGACCACGGTGGAGATCTCCCAGTTCCTCACTCTCAGCGCCATCAGAGACCATCCGTGGCATATACAAGGCTGCTGTGCCCTGACTGGGGAAGGGTTAGTGGCTGCCAGACCTGGGTCTGGCCCACCAATGGACAAGTGGTCACCAGAATCCCTCTCCTGTCTTGGTCCTGTCAGACTCTGGCTCATGGTTGGTGACTGGGCCAAATCAGATGGAAAGGGGTTGAATTGTTGAAACTGGGTGAGAGGGTAAGCTGTGTGTCCCCGTTCTTCAGGGCCTTCTAATGGAGAGGTAATCCTCACACAAACACAAGGGCCAGGTGGGTCTGATTTAGGTCTGGTGGTCAGGGATGGCCTCTCCTAGAGATGTGGTTTTTGAGGTGAAACCCAAACGAGACCCAAATGAAGAGAAAGAGACAGTCATGGAAAGACCTAGGGTCCAAAGACCTAGGGGATGGAAGTACTAGGGATTGAACCCAGGGATGCTTAACCACTGAGCCACATCCCCAGCCCTTTTTTCTATTTTATTTAGAGACAGGGTCTTGCTAAGTTGCTTAAGGCCTCACTAAGTTGTTGAGGATGGATTTGAAATTTCAATCCTTCTGCCTCAGCCTCCCAAGAGACTGGGATTACAGGCGTGTGCCACCATCTTTGAATTTCTGCCAAGAGTCCATGACACCATTCCATCAACAGATTTTTATCAAATACCTACTTTGTGCCAGTAGTGTTTTGGGTATTGGAGAAATAGCAGAAAACAAAACAGAAACTCCTACCTTCATGGACCTGGATTCCAGTGGGGAAGACAGACAATAAGCCAAAAAATATGTTTAGTAAGTTAAAAAATGATAAATGTTGTTGAGCACGGTGGCTCATGCCTGTAATCCCAGTGGCTCAGTAGGCTTAGACAGGAGGATCAATGGCAAGTTCAAAGTCAGCCTCAGCAAAGGGGAGGTGCTAAGTAACTCAATGAGACCCTGTCTCTAAATAGAATACAAAATAGGGCTGGGGGCAGCTAGGATTGTGGGGGCAGCTAGGATTGTGGCTCAGTCGTAGAGCGGTTGCCTGGCATGTGTGAGGCACTGGGTTCAATTCTCAGTATTGCACATAAACAAAGAAGGTAAAGGTTCTTTGACAACTAAAAGAAAAAAATTTAAAAAGAAATAGGGTTGGGGATGTGGCTCAGTTTGGTTTGAGTGTCCCTGGGTTCAATCCCAGGTACCAAAAAGATAACCGTTATGTTGGGGAAGGAAAGGGAGATTGGTAGGAATGTTGCAATCTTGGGGAGTGGGGAGGGTACAGGGGCACTTAACTACTGAGTCACATCCCTAGTCCTTTTTATTTTTTATTTGGGTCTCAATTGCTGAGGCTGGTCTTGAATTTATAATCCTCCTGCCTCAGCCTCCTAAATTGCTGGGATTACAACTGTGTGCCACCTCACCCAGCCACAATTTTAATTTTTGAGATGGGGTTCTCACTTTGTTGTGGAGGCTGGCTTTGAGCTCCTGGGTTCAAGCAGTCCTCCTGCCTCAGCCTCCCCCAAATTTGGGGACTATAGGCAAGTGTTACCATGTGTCCCCAGTTGAATATTGCAGTTTTAGATGAGATATTCAGGGAGGGGCTGCTGAGAAGGTTGCTCTTGAGCACACACCTACATTGTGGACTGCTGGGAGCCATTAGCCAAGTAGGTATGACAATTTCCTTGCCAGCGTACCCCATGTTGCTGACATGTTGCAGTGACATTGAATGTAGGTGACCTTGCTCAAGGACCAAGGCGGATTAGGGTGTTCCCGGTTTAAGATAATCGTGTTTAGGGCGTTCCCAGTTTAGGTTCCAGGTTTAAGGTTTAAGATTATTCCTGCTGGGAATAGGGCGTATCCTGCTGCCTGAGTTCCCCTTGAGTTCTCACGGGATTCAGAGTATATTTTGGGAGACAGAAGCCCAGTGGAGGGGGATTTGGGCAGAGAACGTGGATTTCCCCAGAACGTGTTTGTAGTGGACTGGACCACCTAGGGAGGGCTCTCCCTTGAGCCTATAGAATTTCCTTTTCTTTCACCTCTCGAGTGGAATGGTAGCAGCTGGAGACCCAGATGTCTTTTTTTTGTTGTTTATTTTGTTCTGTGGTGCTGGGAGTTGAACCCAGGGCCTTAGACATGCTGGGTGAGCACTCTACCACTGAACTACTCCCAACCTCATAGATATCTTTTTGAAAAAGAGGAGACTATAGGCAAGTCAATACAAGGGCTCCCACATTTCTGGGAGTGTACCTGTCTGTGCTGGATCAGGAGGACCCTCCCCTCCCCTCCCCCTAGCTCACAGTCAGTTCAATGCAACTAGCATTTTCTAAGTACTCACCATGTCATCTCTGTGCCAGGTGAGGACTGGGGACAATACAGAGATGGCCAAGGCTCCACCCTTGCTCTGGAGTTGCTTAGTATCACACAGGAAAACTTGCATATGGAGCTTCTTCCTAGGCCTTTGAAGTCACCCTGCCACTTACCCTAGTGACAGAGCAGGTGGGAGGGGACATGAGAGGCTTACCTGAGTTACTACTAAGGCATCCAGGAAGTTGGATCTCTAGGATGGTTTCTCCAAGAAGCCCTCCCTGACTCCCAGGCATCTGGAACCTTCTGTATATCTTCTTAACTTTAGTCCCAGTATGTAGCTATAGGATTATTTGCTGGACCATTTGCTTAGTCTCTATATCCTCTTCCATGCTGTAAGCCTCAGAGGGCAGGATGGCTTCTCAAGAGTCACTTCAGCCCCTGGGCACAGTGGGTACTTGATGCATTGCAAGAACTCAAATCAGTTTGTGGATTAAATGAATAGATGTAACTTTGGCTACTCTCTCAGTCTGCTCTGGGCAGAGGCCTTGGGCTTGATGGCCATCTTCTTTATGGGAAATGCTGATCCTTGCCCTGTTTCTCCTCCCGGCAGGCTGCCAGCAGGGCTCCAGTGGATGCAGTCTCAGGCCACTGCCAAATGATGTCCCAGCCTGAGGCCAATGAGACATGTTGGGGGTTCTGCATGGTCAACATGGGTGAAAAACTCAAATGCCACTTTACCTTTCTATGATTCTCTGGTGGGAGCAGAGCCAGCTACGGACAGGGAGATTGCCACCATCTACCCAAGCCTTCATTGAGGAGCAGGACTGTAAGTCCTGGATTGATAACAGACAGGACAACAGAAAAAACTGCCCCTCACTCCATGGATGCAAGTGTCCTTCTTGGAGACATCAGGGAAGCTGTGATGTGCTGGGGGATTAGAAAGTGGAGCCCTCTCCTTCTCAGCCCTCAACCTGTCTGTAGGAAACTCGTGGGAAGTAAGAGGTCGTTGAAATTGCTTCTCATTTCTTAACAATATCCACCCTCTCCAGCTTTCTAGAAAGTCTCTCATTTTTGTCCCATACTCTTTGAGATTCCAGAAGGATGAAGAAGGTGGCTTGGAGGCAGGAGGGTAGGGCCAAAACCTGGGAGGGGTAGGAACTTCCCACTCCTTCTGAGATGCTGACTCTGACTGCAGTTTGGGGGCTGTAAGCGCCCCCCCCCCCGCCCCCCCGCAGTGGTATTCCCTTGGCTCTCAGTGTCCTTCCAATGTGAATCCCACTCCTCCTAATTGTTCCAGATTCCTACAGGACCTGCTTATTTTGTTTTTGTGTGATGACTTTTTAAATATTGCATTGATATTTTAATAAAGGAGTAATAAATGTCATCAAAAAATGTTCCATCTTATTTCTGCAAAACTCCCAGAAAGTTCTCTGGCTAGGAGAATGGCTTCTTGGCTCAGTGATCTATCACCAGGCTGGAAGGCACTAGTACCTGATAAATCAGGACTGGGAGCTTTTGACTGGGCCTAGGGCCCGGGCTTGGTTTGATTCCGATCCATGGAGAAAAGAAGGAGGGACTTCCAGGTTTGGAAAAGTCCAGGAGTCTTCTCTAGGTAGAGCTGGAGACAGGATAGAGACCAATATCGCCCTTCTATATTCAGGGAACAGGGCTATTTCCCTTGAAGACCTGGAATGATCCTGGTGACAAGTAGGTCTTAAACTTGTGATCTTTCCAAGATATGATTATTGGAGAAAGAACTCAGGAATTTTAGCTGCACTCATTGTATATTTTTATTTTGTGTTCTCCTTAATAAAAGGATAATCTGATTCAGACGAAAAATGTAGAAGAAATCAATCTTGCCACGCCCTTATTCCATACAAATTCATTCTAATGAACCAGGGAAAACAAGTGGGGGTATAGCTCAGTGGTAGAGCATTTGACTGCAGATCAAGAGGTCCCCGGTTCAAATCCGGGTGCCCCCTCGCCTGCTTGAATCTTTTGGGTTTTGTTCCCCCATTCACTTTTGAGGAATTGTGTGACGGACTCGAGGCAGGAGAGGAGCAGAACCCCTCCGGGGGGTTACCCTGTGTTTTGCAAGCAGGTGAGAAAGTAATGGACCTTGCCGGTCGCTTAGACTATGTCGAAGGGCGGATTGCAGGGCGGGTGGGGCGAGTTGCTCAGGCCGACCGGGAGGTTATATGGGACAGTCCCCTCAGGTGCAGTAGGGCGCTGGCGGTGCACCCCGGTTGCAAGCGACCCCGACGGCTCTCTGTCAGGAAGGGGGCTGGGCTCGGTCTGGGGAAAGAAGGCCCGGAGACGCCGCGTGAAAGTGTGGGAAGGAGAAAGAAACGCCGAGAAGCAGTAGGGAGCTTCTGCGGGACCAGAGAGTGGGGTCCCGGCCCAGAGGAGCGCCCCCGAAATGAGGACTCTTGAAGGCTCTTGAACGTCTTCTCCTGCACACCCTGTTTCCATTTTTCTTAGACCACCAGTAGGAATCTTTAGCTCAGAGCTTCAGGCAACACACCCTCTGCTTCCATGAAAGTAGTCGGGGGTTTTTATTCTATTTTTTGACAAACATCAGACACTACTTCTTTTTGCTATAGTGCGCGACTGCGCCTGCGCAAGACTAGCACTATGATGCCTCCCGCGCGGGCCGACCGGCAGAGGGGGTATAGCTCAGTGGTAGAGCATTTGACTGCAGATCAAGAGGTCCCCGGTTCAAATCCGGGTGCCCCCTACCTTTTTCTAGGTCCATGTTGCTTCAAAACTGCTTCTTGACTCTTCCACACCTTTTATGTTACTATGTCTTTCGCCACCTGCCTTTGGGGCAGTCGAGGAGCGGTGGTGAACTCAGGAAGTGGGAGCTTCTAGAGCAGTGGCTTTGTTGATGTGGTCCAGGACACAGCCACCGCACCTGGGTGCTCTTAAGAAACGTCGATCCCCGGGTCTCATCTCATAACCGCTGAATTAGAAACTTGGGGCTGGAGTCCAGGACTCCGTTAAGCGCTCCAGGTGACCCTGATGTACGCTCGAGTTCTACAATCTTAGAGGTTAAAAAATGTGCACCTCGTTTGCTTCTAATATCTCTTAAGCTGCTGTTTCTGCCTGAGCCAAATCAGAGACCTTATAACACGGACCGCGGGCACTCGAGAAACGCACATGTACGGAGACACCGGGGCCGGACCTGGAAGTCCATCCTGGGACCTCTCACTCCAACCTCGAGGTAGGGACGAGCAGCTAGGGACCCTAGTGTCGCGAGCTCGGTAGGCACAGAGCCTGAGCTGGCCGGAAAATGCACGGGAACCACAAAATACTACGTTGCTGCTCCTCGCGTGGCCACTGGAGGGCAGCAGGAAGCCGCAGCTGGAAACTGCAGCTTATTGGATTCCTCGGAGCGTCGGTCAAGTTGGGATTTAAGTTAGACATCACGAAGAACTCACTGGTAGGCAGGCTTACTTCTCCCATTGTAAGTGGAGAGAGGGTTTAGGGCTGGAAGAGGTCGCCTCTGGGATCTTGGTTCCTGAGGAATTGGGAGGAATTGGGATTCTGAGAGATTAAAGAGCCTTTAATTCCCGTTTCCTTCCTCAGGTCTAGTCTACTTGCTTCCTCCAGCCGAACTGTCTCTTGTCCTGTCCACAGCTGTATCCCTCCTTTTAGGGACTCTTCCCCATGGAGCTACACGTCCATAGTCTTCCTCTCTGCAATATTCCTGGTCCTAGACCCCAGCCCTGTAGCAGTCAAGGAGCCCCTCACCCCTCGCCTACCCCGGGCCCCCAGCTCCTTGCCCTCCCCGAAGTAGGTCAGAGGCACCTCCGCGTCCTGACCTGATTCGCTGCTGTCTATTAAACCTCCTAAATTGCGGGTATTTTTATTCTGATATGGAAGAAAAAAAGAAAAACCTCTTCCCAGAGCCTGATGTGCGGTGGGGGACACTGGCCGGCTCTGGAGCTGGCTTTGAAGATTGACTGGCTCTGGCCTCAGGGGCCTCCAGAGCGGCGCGTGCCTCAGTTGCCTTCTTGGGGACAGGGGTCCAGGTTATTTCAGGGTGGGGGTGAGCCAGGCCCCTGCTCCCCAGGGGTGCTGGGCTGGAGGGCAAACCCTGCTGGAAGTGGGGTGTGGAGGGGCACGATGGGAGGCCGCGCAGGGGAGAGGCCGGGTTCTGGCCACCGGGGGAGATGCGCTGGAGTAAAACCTCGGAAACCTACAGACTCCGAGGAGCAGCTCAGAAAGTCGCGCTGCCTGGAAGAGGCGGGTGGCAGGAGCCCACGGCCATGGCAAGGGCGCTTCCTGGGGTCTCCCTCCTGGGACTTCTCTCCCGGCTTTCCCTGGGGGCAGCAAAGGAGAGGAAGGGAGGTAGGGGCCAAGTGGGGGTGCAGGACGGCCGAAGGTGCCTAGGGGATCCTCCAATCCAGGGTCCCCGCCGGTCCCCTCTGCTTTTGCATCACAAGTAGCTTCCGATCCTTGGGGAGTCTGGGAGGCTGAAGGCCGGGGGAGGCTGCGAGGCTGCGAGGCCGGGGAGGCTGGGAGGCTG
>NW_025999872.1:675960-705691 GCF_001458135.2 Marmota marmota marmota
CGGCTGGGGCAGGTGGACGGGACCCCGCCGGCCCAACACCGAGGGCTTGAGGGAGGGCGGGGCGCTGGACAGCGATGCCGGACCTCCGCTGTCCTCCTGGACGACGCCCCAGGGACCCCAGGAGGGGCGACTCTGGGAGGCAGTGAACTGTGGCCCCAAAGGGGACAGTGAGGGAGTTCCGAGGGGCCCCTGTCACTCCGGGCGAGGCTGGCTTCTGCGGAGGGGGCCGACGAGGCTCCTCTCCCTTCTCCGCCTCCTCCCGGCTGACCCCGGCCGAGTCGCGGTAGGCGGCCGGGCGGGAGCCGCCAGCGGGAGGGGACCCAGGCTCTCCCTGGGCAAAGGCAGCGGCGGCCTCACTTCTTTTTTCCTACCTGTTTGGAACCAGTCGAGAGGCGGGGGCCCAGGGAGACTCTACTTGTCTCTCCTCCAACCCCCAGCCTGAAGAGTCCCCCTGTCACTCCCTGGTCGCCTTTGGCTCTCAGCTGCCCTGGTTCTAGATAGGGGACGGGGCTCCCGTTTGCACATTCCCTTTCCCCTATACCAGTTTCCCCAGATCATTTCTCCCACCTGGAAGTTCTTTCTGAGCTCTACTTTGAATCCCTCCTGTTATAAAGGAGGCCCATCTTTCAACGTATAATTTATGCTCTCCCTTCTCCTCATGCACCCACACTTTCTCTGGGGTTGAGGACAGGGGTCATTTTGCAGCCAAGCCCCTTGGCAGAGAAAACCAAGAAGAGATCTATGCCATACTGGTTTAGTGATGGAGGACAATGTCCAGGGGGATGCTGTGTTTTGGTGGCTGTGCCTCAGGGCCGCACAAGCATCAGGCACAGAAGTGTCAGTGACAGTATTCTTGACTTCATGGACCCCGTATGTAGGTGACACTGGATTCCTTTAGAGAAGGGTATGGTGGAGGTGGCTGGGGGGTGATGAGGGGGTGCAGTGGAAGAGAAGTGTCCAGAGGCTGGGGGTGCAGAACCGCACAGGGCATGACCAGAGATTTAGTTTCTAGTCCTATTGTGTCACTTGCTGTGTGGCTTTGGGTGAATTACTTTCTCCCTCTGGGCCTATTTCTGCACTTATAAAGTGAGGTAGTTGACAAAATCCTTGACTCTTGGTTGTGGGATTATGAGGGGTCTTTTTTCTCTTTATTCCCCCCCCACCTTTCCTTCTTGGATGTATATAGGTGACATATACATACACACGTACGTATATTATAAACAGGAAGGGATTAGACAGGTTAATTTCTGAGGTCCTTTGCAGCCCCTGCCTGGCACAGTCTTCTGAACTGAGGGTGTGACCAGGTTGATAAATTGGATCGGAACCTCTGCCTGGGTTGTGAGGACCATGGAGTTAGTTGGGTGATAGGGGTGGCCAGATGCAGGCCTGGCTGAGTACCATCTCTTCAAAATTGGGTTGGGATGGGAGACAATGGGGAGGCCAGGAGGAGGGGCAGCAGAGACTTGAATTACTTCTCGAAGGAGAGGACGCCCTGTCTTCTGGACTTTGACAGATTCAGCTGACAAAGTGCACTTTACTGCAGCAGGAGAGATTAGGGTTAGACCCAAGAAGCTGGAGGGAGCCACTGTTGACTCCCAGTGCAGGAGGCAGGGCCTGAAGAGAGGCAGGGGCTGTATTTAAGAGATCCTCTCAATGGAGCACTAGTGTCCCCTGCAGGGGCAGCCAGGAGCAGAACCCCAAGGGGACCAGGCAGCCAGCCCCAGGCTCTGGGGTCTCTGGGCTGGTGGGAGCCCTCGCTGTGGCTACTTTGGTGGAGCCTTGGCACTAGATCTGCTGTGACAGCTGCAGCAGGAGAGATCAGTGACCAGAGGTGTAGCCAGGCAGCAGGGGAGACTAAGAGGCCAACACAGGCAGACAAGCAGACGGACTGAAAGGAAGATGGCTTTGGGGTGCACAGTGTGGCTGTGGGCACTGAGGGTCTGGCCTCAGTTGGAACCAGAGGAGCCTACAACAGTGTGGGAGGGACAGGCAGCTGCAGCTAGTATGCGGGAGGCCAGGCCCAGCACAGTCCCACGACCCCAATGACTTCCTCCTTTCTCTGAGCCTCCTTTCTCTAGAATGGAGGTTGGCCCATGCTGTCCCTAGTAACCTGTTTGGCCATGATCTGCTTCCAGCTTCCTTCCTGCCCACTGGGGACTTTTTTTTCCCCTACCCACTGGGGACTTTGAGCAAACTAAAGTCAGACTTCCCACCGTAGCCAGCAGCCCCTCCCCCACCCGCGCATCTCCTGTCCTCCCCAGGTCCAGCCCCTTCCAGGATGCTGCCCCTCAGCGGCTCCTCAGCAGGGTCTCAGTCAGCTCCAGGGGCCCCTCCCCACAGAGGACCTGTGGGCGCTGCGAATGTGTCTGCCTGTTCACTGTGACCTGCCCAGCACCTGGCACAGTGCCCATCTTACAGATGTGGAAACCGAACCTTAGATTTAGTAAATTTGTCCAGTGTCACAGTCAGGGTCGGCCTCGAGCTTGTCTGAATCCCAGCCTTTACTTGCTGACTGCTGTGGTATGACAGTGCGGTGTTCAGTGAGTCTGTGTCCCAGGGAAAGGGTGGGTCTCCTCCATCCTGTGAACCTCAGGTACTCAGGGCATCCCAGGTGCTGCCTCTCCCATCCCATTGTCTCCGTCTGCTCACGGAGCATGTGTTCTGCCAGGCACCTGGCACCTGTCACAGGCACTGAGTGTCGTGATGTACCA
The DNA here is from genome assembly GCF_001458135.2 of Marmota marmota marmota. Taxonomy (NCBI): domain Eukaryota; kingdom Metazoa; phylum Chordata; class Mammalia; order Rodentia; family Sciuridae; genus Marmota; species Marmota marmota. The sequence continues at coordinate 678,672 of NW_025999872.1, forward strand.
GGATCCCAGCTGGGATGGTGCATCTGGCAGCTGGGGTGGGGGGAAGAGGTGCTGGGAGAAGAAGTAACATCTTGGAAGACTTGAGGAGAGAGCAGGGACTTAGCAGGAGAAAGGCTTATTCATGGAGTAGCATGGTTGAGAAAATGGCCCTGTGGATCCCTGTGGTCAGAGCAGGAGGGCTCCTGCCTGGGGGAGGTGGGGCGTGCAGCGACCCAGTCACAAAAGGCCTCAAATCTGCCCGAGAGACACGGAGACGGGGATGCACTAGAGGGAACTGAGTTTGTCCTCTTGACCATTTGTTCTAGCTAGAGTGTGGGAGACTGGCTGTAGGGCGCAAAGGGTAGAGTCATGGTGGCCTGGACTGTGTGGTGGCCCTGGGGCTGCAATGGCAAGCTTAGGTGATGGGTGGGCTGAGCGTGGTTTGGCCCAGGTTCTGGGTGGTCTAACCTGGCCTCCTGGAGTCAGCTTGAGCCCCGAACCCTGGAGCCAGGTATTGCTGGGGGGTATTGGTGTAGAGGCAGTACCCCCAGACCACACCCCTGTGTTCCAGGGGATGTGGTCCCCCAGGGCACCTCCCAAGGTAGACCCAATGGCACCCAGGGTGGGACCTTTAGGAACCCAGCCCAGGTGCCAGTCTTGTCCTGGGGCTGCCCTTGCACTCTGGGGAACAGCCAGGGAGTTGCTGGTCGCTTCTTATTAGGTTTCATGTGGTTCTGAGCAGATTCTGGAGCCAGCCTGCCTGCTTCAAATCCTGCCACAGACTGGTTGTGGGACCTTGGGAGGATCCTTAGGACCTTTGTGACTTGGTTTCCCCACTTATGAGATGGATCTAAAACTAGTACCTATCTCATGGAGTTGGTGGGGGATTAAACGAGTTAATGTGTTCAGAGCCCGAGGATGGTGCAGGGGGAGGAGAAGTTTCCATTAGCTACAGCGTGATGACTACTGTTATCATGATGTCCCCTTAGACTGTACACTTCCCCGGGCCACAAGTGAATGAATGGGTGAGGGAACGCATGTGTTCCAAAAGCTTCTTGCCATTGCACATGGTGGGACTCTCACACACATGGGCATGGAATGGGTACTGGGGAGGCAGAAGGTGGAACCAGGCGCACCCAAGGGCCAGGCAGATTTGCCACACGTGTGTGAGCACCTGGCGGGGAAAGGCAGGGGTTCAGGCCAGTCTTCGTGGGTGTGTCCACAGGTACGTGGGCCCCTGCTTTGGCTCCTCTCCTGAGTTAAGCCCACTGGGAGGAGGAAGGGAGGCAGATATGGTCTGGCTGGGGGGGGACCCTGGGGCCAGGCCAGAGCAGGACAGGCTCCTGGCTGTCTGGCATGGACCATGTGCCCTTGAGCCTGACCTCCAGCCCCACTTCCTGTTGCTCTCCTGATGGCTCCTGGCAGCCTGGGCCTTGGGCACCTTTGTCACCCTCGTCTAACAATGGGGAAGCTGCAACCTACAGAGGTAAAGTGACAAGTCCAAGGCACCACAGCCTGTGGGAGGAGAGGCACACCCCGAGTCTCCTCCCTGTCCACTCTGTGGGGCTCCCCATCCCTCCCTCTGCCCAGGCCTCAGGCCTCCGCCATCCAGCGCCCTCCCTCTGGTGCAGTCCCAGGTTGATGACAGCTGCGAGTCTTTGGCATCCCCCTCTGAGCTGGCCGAGCTCCTCCACTTGTTCTGTCCATGCTCCTTTCTAGTCTGGCTCCTGCCAGGCCCCAGGGCTGCTTGCAGTAGGACTGGAGGAGCCCGAGGAGCCCGGCTGGCTGTGCAGCCCGGCACAAATAGTTCCTTCTCTGAGACAGCTGTGGGCCCCGCCCTCGGGGTCAAATGCTTGGCCCAGGGGAGGTGGGCAGCTGCCCTCCGGGCATCTGTAGACAGCCCGAGGGCATCCAGGGAAGGGTCCTGGGACTGCCCCTCTCCGCACATTCTCCAGGAGCATCTGGTTGTGATTAGGGAGAGAGAAGTGAGAGGGGCCCGGCAAGGGTCCAGCAAGCACCATAGCCAAGAATGACTTAATTGGATAAAATGTCTAATGACAAACCAGAGCCCCACAGCAGTGTCCTGGCCCCAGCCCCAGGCCTAGTGTTGGCCAAGCCTGTCTCAAATCTGCCATTGCTGCCTCCTGCCTCCTGCAGCATCGTGTCCTTGAGAGGGCAGTGATTGAGCACTTACTGTTTGCAAGGTAGTGTTTGAGGAATGTGGAGAGAGTCCCGGGGATTCAGGTCTCCCAGGGAGATAGGAGCCTAGTCCTGCCACAGGGAGTTCTGGGAGGTGGAGTGGGTGAGGTAGAGGAGGAGGAGGGCATCTGACCCAGAGAGGGCCTGAGGTAGATGAAGGTCACACGTGCAGAATGTCCTATCCATCTGTCTGATAGTCTGAGTCTTACCCAGGGTAGGTGTGATAATTGGAATAACAATATGAGGCACAGCTCAGGGGGTACAATCTCTCTGAAATGGGAAAAGATGCTTTTGGTGTCATTTAGGATTAATTTAACAACCTAGAGGGAATTGGAGAGAACATGGAGTCTTGGAACGTGCTGCCTGAGCGCGGCCACTTGCTAATCCTGTGCCCGTGGCTGACGTGTCTAATTGATGGTGACAATCTTTCCTGCTAAACACAAATGAGGCCTCAGAATTCTTCTCAATTAGAGGGCTCCTGGTTGTCACTAATCAGTTGGAGAGGGCATTTGAGGTGAAACCTGTTCCCCGTTCTGGATGGTATCTAAGCCCCTTGTTTGACGGGATAGTGACTTGCCTGGGTGTTTGAAGGGAGCGTGAAGCTGAAGACGCAGTTCTCACTGGGGAGAAGGAGGGGTGATTTTGTTTCCTATGAGATGTTTGCAAGGTTGGGAGACATTTTCAGTTGTCGTAGCTTAGGGGCATGGGAAGGTCCTACTAACACCTAGCAGATAGAGGCCAAAGATGCTGCTAAGTACCCTCGAAGTACAGAAAAGGCCCTCCCACCCCAAAGAATTATCCAGTCCCACCAACAACTCAAAACAACTCAATTTAAAATGGACAAAGCTGGGCATGGTGGCGCACGCCTGTAATCTCAGCAGCTCTGGAGGCTGAGGCAGGAAGCTCCTGAGTTCAAAGCCAGACGCTAAACAACTCAGTGAGACCCTGTCTCTAAATAAAATAGAAAATAGGGCTGGAGATGAGGCTCAGTGGTCGAGTGCCCCTGAGTTCAATCTCCGGTACCCACCGCCCAAAAAAGGGGAAAAGACTAAATAGACATTTCTCCATTTCTCCAAAGAAGATATACAAATAGCCAGTAAGGACATAAAAAGATGCTTAACTTCACTAATCGTTAGAGAAATGGAAATCAAAACTACACCCATCAGAATGGCTGCTACCACAAACCAAAATCAAAGCAGAGAATAGCAAGACTTGGTGAGGCTGTGGAGAGAATAAAAACCTTGTACGCTTTTGGTGAGAATACAGAACAGTTCAGCAATGGAAAACTGTAGGGGGGATTCTCCAAAAATTAAAATAGAATTACTATCTGATTCAGCAATCCTAATTCTGGATATATATGCAAAAGAGTTGAAAACAGCATCTCAAAGATGTCTACACACCTATGATCACAGGAGCATTACTCACGATAGCTAAAACATGCGAACTACCCAACTGTCCATTGACAGAGAATGAAGAGGCAAAATATGGTATATGCATATGCATGGGATATTATTCAGCACTGTAAAAGAAAAATCACCAGGTGTGGTGGCACACACCTGTAATCCCAGTGGCTTGGGAGGCTGAGGCAGGAGGATCAAAAGTTTGAGTCCAGGGGCTGGGGTTGAAGCTCAGTGGTAGAGTGCTTGCCTAGCATGTATGAGGCCCTGGGTTTGATCCCCAGCACCACATAAAACTAAATAAACAAAATAAAGGTATTGTGTCCATCTACAACTAAAAATATTTTTAAAAAGTTCAAGGCCAGCCTCAGCAATTTAGCAAGACCCTAAGTAATTTAGCAAGAGCCTATCTCAAAATAAAACATTTTTCAAAGGGCTAGGGATATGGCTCAGTGGTTAACCACCCCTGGGTTCAATCCCCAGTGTGTGTGTGTGTGTGTGAGTGTGTGTGTGTGTGTGTGTATTTTTCCTGTTACATGCTACAACACGGAAGGAACTAGAAGACATTGTGCTAAGTAAAATAAGCTGAACACAGAAAGACAAATACTTAGGAATCCACTTATATTCTAACACTGAATCTAGGCAGTCAGGTTCTTTATCCCACAAATTTGAGGAATGAAATCCACGGATGTGAGGGTGAGATCAAAGTAACTGGATTTATTTGTGTAATAGAAAGAAAGCCTAGCTCCCTGAGGGGGTGGGCAGGAGGTATCTGTTGCCTTGGGGGTTTTTAAAGGTGTGTCTGAGGCCCCCGTGTAGATGATCAGTGGGGTGAGGGATGCAGCATGAACCAATCAAGCTCTCTAAGCTCTGAGTTTCATCAGCCAATCAGAAGTGCATAATTTCAATCCTTATTTACATAATTAAGAGGATGGGTCTCGAGTGGTTTTGGAAGGAGAAGGCATTTCGGTATGGGTGTGCTAGGGGTGAAGGGAGGGGCAAGCAAGGAAGGGCTGCTGGGGCTGCAGCTGTGGGGAACAGGAACAAGCACCCCACCTCAGAAGGAGGCACTGTGGTTAGGGCTGGCAGGGAGCAGCAGGTCGCAGGTGTCTTTCAGACCCGTGTTCCCTTCCCTCCTGTCCTCCAAAGGCTCTGATCCTATCTGCCTGTGGGAGACCCACCTTCCTGCCTCAACATGAGATACTGGGAGCAGTCAAAATAGGAGTGACAGACTGGAGTAGGGGGCTTGCCTGAGACTGGGGACAGGGGAGGAGGGGCCCGGAGTTTCAGTTTTACAAGATGAAAAGCATTATGGGGATGGATAGAGGTGATGGTACACTTACAGTGGTAATTCTTACGTGTATTTCACTATAATTTTAAAAATTAAAAGAAAAAAAAAGAATTATCCAGTCCAAGATATCAATAGTACCAAATTTGGGAAACCCTGAACTGGAAGGTCTCTGCTCTCTGGCTTCTAGTCCCCTGGAAGATAGGATTATGTAGCAATTTTGGCAGATAGATAAGGACCTGGTTTATATTTCAGAGAAGTGGTTCTCACCCTTTTCGCAGAGGTTGTCTTTTCTCTTCTTCTTTTTTTTTCCCCCTGGTACTGGGGATTGAACCCAGGGGTATTCTACCACTGAACCACTGAGGTATATCCCCCGCCCTTTTATTTTTCTCTTTTCAGTCAGGGTCTCACAAAGTTGCAGAGGTGACCTTGAACTTGTGATCCTCCTACCTCAGCCTCCTGAGCCGCTGGGATTATAGGCATATGTCACTATGCCCAGCTTGTTGCAGAATCCTTTAAGACCAGGACTTCTCTAAATTTCCCCTAATTGTCTAAATTTCACCTGCAGGTCTTAAGAGACCTAATGCCCGGGACACATCAGACCTCTGGGGTAGGACCCAGACATCTGGAGGTTTAAAAACTCCGTAGGTGATTCCAGTGTGAGCTGAGGTGGAGAATAGTCACCCGATGGAGGCAGATCAACTTGGGTTTGAAACTTATTTCCATGTCTAATCCCCCGTGTGACCTGCAGCCTCTGAGCCTCTGATTCCTGTCTGCACAATGGAGTGCACTGTATTTACTGTGGAGCATTAATACGAAGGTTCAGAGCAGTGTGTGCACGAGCTGCTTGAAATGGAACTGGGCACATGGCTCTCAGGACATGTTGGGTACTCAAGCATCCACAGAGTCAATGATGGCGTGGCATTGAGGCCTCTGCAGAAGCGGGTTGGTCTCCCTCGGATTTGTACCCTGCCCTGCTAACACTCAATTTCCTGCATCTTCCCCAGGTCACAATGAAGGCCGAGGCTCTGGATGGGCTGCCAAAGGGACCACACAGGGCTGGAATCAGAGAGTGCGAGAAAGGCAGGTGTCGGAGCCGAACAGGACCCAGCTGAGCCAGGACTTGGGTGGGGGCACCCTGGCTATCGACACACTGCCGGATAACAGGACCAGGGTGGTGGTGAGTGCTGATGAACGTGGAATGGGAGGGAAGTGTCCGTGGGGTCTCTCCAGATGCCCCACATGCACTGATCCGACAAGCAGCACACATATCACCAGGATCAGCCCTGGAGATTGGAGTGGAGACGGAGGGATGGGGGTGGGGTGGGGATGGAAGCAGAGCCCAGACGGGTCCTAACATCCCAGCATCTCAGAGCTTGATAGTCTGCTTACCTCCTCTAGGACCCAGGGAGGTAAAGTGACTTGCTCCAGATGCACAGCCTAGTAACAGGGTTCCTGACACAGGATTCTTCCATAACCTAGGGCAGAAAAAGCCGAAGGTGGTATTAATAGTTACATCTCAGCTTTCAGTTCAAGTCCTTCCCACCCCCATTTCTGCCCCATCTACAGATAGTGGTGCCCTCAAAGGTTCATGGCTGCAGAGACACAGTCTGTTCAACCTAAGGGTGGGACACACTGCCGTGGGCTGGAGAGAAAGCAGTTAGGCTACAGTTCCAGGACAGAACCTGATGAGGAGGGGCCAGGGAGCAAGCCCTCCTCACAGCTCTCTGGAAGACTAAGCATCTCTTTCCTCCAGCAAATCTAGAATCGCTATTTTCTGGGAATGTGTGTGTCAGTGGGTGTGTGTTTGCATGTGTGTCTGAGGGGCTTTGAGTATTATGTACATGATCGTGTGTCTAGTGTTTATGTGTCTATGATAAGTGTGAGGGTGAGAGCATGAGTGTGCCCAGGCAGCGAAGAGGGTCTGGAGGCTCAGGATACAGAAAAACTGAAATGAGAAGTTGTGGTGTAAGTCTGTAATCCTAGCAACTCAGGAGGCTGAGGCAGGAGGAGCGAAAGTTCAAGGCCAGCACTCAGCAATTTAGCAAGGCCCCAAGCAATTTAGCAAGACTTTTGTCTCAAAATAAAAAGTAAAAAGGGCTGGGGATGTGGCTCAGTGAGTAAGCATCCCTGATTCAATCCTCAGTACCAATAAATGAATAAATAAATAAATCATCAAGTAGATGCAGTTCTCAGCATATGCTTCTTTATTTTATGTTTTAAAAACAATTTTCTTAAAGAAAAACCTGCAGATAGTAAAAAAGTTCAACTAGGAGGCAGGAGTATCATTTGAGCCCAAGAGTTCAGGGCTGGCCTGGGCAGCACGAGACCCCTGTTCAAAAGAAAGAAGGAAAACAGTGCTAGAAACCTAAAACAAACAGAGCAGCCCCACCAGCCCCCACCACAGACCACACTGCCCACCGTCCTCAGCAGGTGCCTTGCCAGCTGTCCTACAGGCGTCCACCTCTGTCTTTGCAAAGACTTTGCTTGTACTGCCCCTCTGGGTAGGTCAGTGTTAGGTCCCTGGGCTGCCTTTCATGGTGGATGAAGATTTGGCTTTCATATTCCCCCCATCCCCCAGCATTGCTGTGCTCCCTCTCTGAATCTTTTTGTTCAATCCTGTCTTGTTATTATCATTTGAATCCTGTTCACACCTGATCCAAGCAGGGTCATGTCCTTTTCCTGTACAATTTTCATTCTTCCTGGGACCCTGCTATGTCCCGCGCCCTTGGTTTCCCATGCTTACCTCTGGTGTCTTCTTACACATTATCCTTTGACTTCAAATATAATTCTCCGTGTGGCCAAACCTGTCAGTTCTTTTTTTTTTTTTGCCTCCTAGAAACCTCTTTCCAGGCGTCTGTTCTGACCTGGACGAGCTGTTCACTTGCCCCCCAGTTACCATCCCCGGGCCTCCTTCTCATTTGTCTGTGTCCTGTGTCAGATTCCCTGTTGGGAATTTCCTTGACCTTGTGTCTTCTCTTTCCTGCTTCACCCTCTTGGCTATTTAGTTTCCTAAACTAAACAAAAGAGAGGTTGCACAGGAGGGAAGAAATTCTCTTGAGAACTTGCAGGTCTGAAAATGCCTTATTCTGTGCTCTCGTTTGATCGATGGTTCTACTGAACATAGACTTCTAGATTAAAAATAGTTTTCTGGGGCTGGGGATGTGGCTCAAGCAGTAGCGCGCTCGCCTGGCATGCATGCGGCCTGGGTTCAATCTTCAGCACCACATACAATAAAGATGTTGTGTCCGCCGAAAACTAAAAAATAAATATTAAAATTCTCTCTCTCTCTCTCTCTTAAAAAAAAATAATTTTCTGTCTCAAGTGTGACAGCATCTCACCATTGTCTTCTTGCTTCTGATGTCACTGTGGACAGGTTTGGTGTCATTCTTGTTCCTGATCTTTGTATTGACCTTGGGAAACTTTCAGGGTGTCCCCATAACCCCAGTCTTCTGAAAGTGCCGGGGCTGCCCACTTTGGCTCTTTCCTTCACCACACTGGACATTGGTAGACTGTTTCAATCTGGAGACTTACATTCCTCAGTTCTGGAAATTTCTTTTCTGCTTTCTTTCTTTGATAGTTTTTCCCGCCCATATTCTCTTTTTTTCCTAGACATCAGTTTCTGGATGTCATTCTTGAATTTTCTTCTGTCTTCTATTATCTCCTTTGCATTTTGTTGTTGTTGTTTATTGGTTAGTTTGATTGTTATTATTATTGTTTCATGTTCGGGGGATTGTTTTCATCCTTATTTTTATAAAGTATTGTTTTTATTCCCTACATCATAGTTTTAATTTCTAAGAGCTCTATTATTTTCGGATAATTTTCTCTTAAGAAAGCTTCTTGTTCTTATGTCATGGATGAAATATCATCTCTGAGAATATTTAAAAAGTTATGAATTTTTTTTTCTGTTCTCCGTATTGTTTCTATTACTGGTTTTTCCTTCTATCTTGGCCTCTCAGATGGCTTCACACCACCACTGATCCTATCTTTATTTAAAATTTTGATATTGTGCTCATCAAGGTATCATCAGTTTTTGTCAGTAATTTTGATTTTTAAAATATCATATTAAAATGTTTCTTTTCTTGATTCCCCAGCTTTCTGGCACCACCTTGAATATTGCACCTCACTTATCTTACCCCCGTACCGGCCCTCGAGGACACATCCCCATTCACTTCCCATTCTGCCCTGTCCTCTAGGTCCTGTAGAACCAAGGAGCAGGTCAGGTATGGTGGAACTCTGAAACCAACAGCCAGGCCAGAAGTGGTCCCTGAGGTGGGGACTTCTGACCCCTCATTCTCTACCCTACAGCTTTGTTGGGTCTTTGGGTAAATTACTGATATCTGTTCAAGGTCAGACACGATGGTCAGAAGGTCTACATATGTCTCGGTGTGCAAAGAGGACCTTCCAGAAGAGAGTCCCAGAGATGCAGCTTTCTGGAAGGACTCCCCAGTTGGTGTTCAAAAAAGGCAGTGGTTCCTTTAGGAGCCAGTATGGAGTCAATAATGCCAGGGCTTAAAAAACAAAACAACACACATTCTTGGGCTCCACCCTGGACAGAACGGAGCCTGGCAATTTGTTTCTTTGCAAGTTCCCCATGTGGGGCTGGAGATGTGGCTCAGTGATAGAGAGTCCTTGCCTACCATGTGTGAGGCTCTGGGTTCAACCTCTGGCACTGCAAAAAATAAAATAAAATGTTTCCCCTGTCATATATAAATAAAAAAATTTTTCATTAAAAAAAAAAAAAAAGTTTCCCATGTGATTCTCATGATCATCTAAGGACCAGAAAGTTCAATCTGTAAGATTTCAAACCAACTAGTTGACAGATGGATGGCCAGAACATGGGGCTTTCTCAAGAGCCATGTGGCTGTACTTGAGCAGGCAACTTTCACCCCTCCAGGGTTTCGTGACCCTCCCGCAGCCACACATCAAGAGTCCACACAGAAGAGCAAGGCCACCTAGGAGAAGACTCTTCCTTGGCCTTTCTCATTGTCCCCTGTTTTGCCTGAGAGATGAAGGATCAGACTTTGAGAGGTAATTTGTCTGGAAGAGAGTTCTGACTCATGTCAGGAAACCTCAAGCCAGATGAAACTACCTGGATAAATATAAACCCTGGCACTTAGGGGTAGAGGTAGTTGGGAGAGAGGCGGTTCAGAAAGTTCCTGAGGGAAGACTTGGGGCTGCTCAGTGCCTGTGGCTGGGGTGATTCAGGGGTATGGAGTGGCTACCAAGGACAGAGGTGGGCAGCAGCTGTATTAACGGAAACCCATGGAGACCTGGGGGCCAGGGCCAGGGCTCTGGGGATCCTGTAGGCTATTTCTTGGCTGGGCCCCAGCTGAGGGGCTTGTGTCCCCTTTCAGGTAGTTTTCTAGAAACCAGAGGGGTCCAGGAGGTGGACAAGATGGTGAAGAGACTTGAACCCCTGTCCTAGAAGGAATGGCAGAAAGTACTTGTGGGGCCTGGGATTGTGGCTCAGTGGTAGAGCGCTCGCCTAGCATGCACGAGGCACTGGGTTCGATCCTCAGCACCACATAAATGTAAAATAAAGATATTGTGTCTACCTAAACTTAAAAATAAATATTAAAAAAAGAAAATATTTGGGGCACTTAGCTGGCTATAGAGAAGGCTCTAGCAAGATGTGGCTGTTTTCTTCTTTTCTCTCTTTTTCCTCCCTTCCCCCTTCTTTCTTTATTTCCTTGAGCCCAGGGCCTTGCCCATGCATACAAGGCCAGCACTCTACCCCTGAGCTGCACCCCCTGCCCAGTGTGACTGTTTTCTAATGGCTTCAGGGCTGCAACTGGGGCCAAAAAAAAAAAAAGAATTCATTTTCCTCCACGTCACTGCTAACCTCCTGTGCTGAATTATCTACTGATTTGTTTGTACTGGTTGTCTTCCCCACCCCCTAACATAAGCACCTTGAGCTGTTCTATCACCATGGTCATTGCCTGGCCCAGGGCAGGTGGTCCTCTAAGGGAACAAAGGAAGGAGGGATTGGACTTCTCCATCCCCAGAGGTCTCCAAAACCATGGTTGTTGAAGAGAAGAGTGGTCCCTGGGGTGGACTATTGGATTCTGGCTTCTAAGGACCTCAGCTCTACTGACTCTTGGATTTTTCATCAAGACCATAAGAGAACATTGGTGTTTATATATAAGAAAGTTTGTGTGACTGGGTGGCCCTGTGCCAGGGCCCCCAGGGGACCTGCATTCATTCCTTAGTCTACTATGAGCCCTTAGGCCTTGCCCAGAGCAGTGTTCAACTGAGGATGCTTGTGATCCCGCAGCAAAGCCAGTCCTCACCCCAACCTGGGGAACAGGCACCTTGGCCTCAGTGGAGCCCAGTGAAGGCTTCCAGAGACCCCTGCTCCTCATGAATCTCTAGGAGCTCAGCTGCCCTGGGGCCTAAGGAAATCTGCTTTACATCATGGCTTGGTGGCAAAGGATGGGAAACACAAGGCCAGGGTGTGGGAAGTGAATATCATAACAAGTTCGCCTTGGTCTTTTCCAAAGTTTTCTTGGGTTTCAACAGGAAAACACTTCCACTGACCATCTGTCTCCCAGCTTGGTTTGTGCCGCAGCAACCTGGCTCTAGGTACTTTTGCTCTGGGGTCATCTGAAGGGGCTGCCATTCCCTTTGCCTCATGTGTAGTCAGTTTTTCATCGCTGTGACAAGATACCTGAGAAAAATAGTGTAGAGGAGCAAAGATTCATTTTGGCTTACAGTTTCAGAGATTTTAGTTTGTGATTGGCTGGCTTTATTACTCTAGGGCTGTAGTAAGGCAGAACGTCATGGCAAAAGCTGCTTACCTCATGGTAGTCAGGAAGCAGAAGAGAGAGAGAAGAAGGGATCAGGGATACTGACTTTCACTAGATCCTACCTCCTCCCAGTAGTCCATTCAGCTATATCCATGGACGAGGGTAGAGCCCTTATGATTCCACCACTTCCCAAAGGCCTCACCTCTGAACACTGCTGCGTTGGAGACCAGGCCTTCAACACATGAGCCTTTGGGGGACATTCCAAATCCAATCTACCTTCCCTACACCCACCCAGGGGCACCTCAGAATACCCTCCTGGCTGTGAGCTGCTGTTTTGGCTCCTCTGTCCCAGTGACCCCTGCTCGGCCACTCTGCCCAGCACTCCTGCCTGGCCACCTCCCCACGAAGCTTCTTCCAACTCAGAACCTCTTGCTTTGGAGGCCTGGAGGCGTCCAGGCTGCACTCTATCTTCAGGATAAGCTGGCGGCTCTGAGGACCCTGGTCGGGCCATCTCCTCCCTACGTTTTCCTCTCCTCTACACCACATCCCAGCAGAAATAGGATTCTTGTCCAGATTCAGGAAATTCAGGATTTTCCACCTAGACCAATTTGAGCCTCTGGGAACCCCGGGATTTTTTTTTTTAGTAGTTGGGGAAGCCATTGTGAAGTTAGAGACTCTGATGTTCTCTCTTATTCCTCAAGAGATTGGCAGAGAAGAAAGGAGGCCTTGGATGAAGTTTCTCTTCCAACCCAGCATTTCCACGTCCTTTCTTGGTTCCAGGCTTTCTTGGTTCCATGGTTCATGTCTGGGACCAGGCTTTAGGAGGAACCAAGCGTCCCCCCACTTTCACACTATAATGAGGAGATTTCCTCCTCTCACCCCAATATTCCCCTGGCCCAGCTTCCAGAAATTCTGTCTCCTCTCTGGCTCAGGCAAAACTTCTGAGCTCCTGCATCCTGATGGCAGGCCTGGAATGCAGAGGGGCCAATGGTGAGGCGGGCACCCTGTCATTCCAGGACAGTGGGCAGGGAGACAGACAAATAGGCGTGGTGCCTGCTTGGTTTCCGTAAAACTTCCAAAAAAGGCAGTTCCCTGTGGAAGGCCTCCAGGACCCCTCCGAGCACCCCGACTGATGGCAGAGCCTGGGAAGGAGGGCAGACAGGCCCGCAGAGAGCAAGTAATGCTCCCTCATTCCAGTGTGCTCAGGGCAAGGAATGAGGGGGACAAGGACAGGAGACCTCTGAGAATGTGCATGGCAGGTGGAGGGAGGGAAAAGTCACGAGCTATACTTTGGAGAGACAAGATAAGAGGTTTTGTGAGAAGAAAGGGAGTCCAGCCATCCTGCCTCCAGTGCTGTGGAAAGAGCCCGTCAGTCCTGGCCCTGGATCTTGGTCCTGACACATACCAGCTGCGTGGCCTTGGGACTCTCGTGAGCCCTTGCCAGCTCCCAGCTTCCCAAATAGGAGTGGCCAATGCTGATCTCCTGGACTGAGACTCAAGAACAAAATGCAAGGCTCAAGATGGCTCTCAGTCCAGGTGGGTTCCCCCCAACTCCCACCCACTCCCCACCCCAGCCCTGGGCTATGTCTTCCCTCAGGTCCCTCTTGTTGACTCTTTTCCATTTTCCTTGAGGTCCTTCCTTTCTTTCTCTTTCTTTTCTGTTGAAGTGAGATTTATGTTAAAAAAATTTATATTTTATTTTGAGACAGAGTCTCTCTGTGTTGTTCTATCTGGCTTTGAACACATGGGCCCAAGCGATCTTCCTGCCTCAGCCTCCCCAGTGCTGGGATGTTAGCATGTGCCACTGCATCCGGCTTAAAATTAGCCCTTTTGAAATGAACAAGCTGGTGGTCTTTAATACATACAAAATGTGCAGACACCCTCTTCATCTGGTTCCAAAATATTTTCGTCACCCCAAAAGGAATCCTGGGTCCATTAAACAGTTTTCTCCTCCCACATCCTGCCCTGGCAACTGCCAATCTGTATTCTAAGATTTGTCTATCTGAATGTCCATATTTGCCAAAATTCATTTGTTGAAGTAAAATTCCCAATGTTCAAATAAATAATACCTGTGTATATGGTATATGAATGGAATCTTACAATATATGTCCAGACCTTTTGTGTCTGGTTTCTTTCTCTTAGCATAATGTTTTTGAAGTTCATCCATTTTATGACTGAATAATATTCCATTGTGTGGCTATGCCGTAATTTGTTTATCAGTTCACTTATTGATGGACATTTGGGCTGTTTCCACCTTTGGCTATTGTGAATAGTGCCAAAAAGCATATTCTTTGAGTACAAGTTTGGAGGCTGAAAGTCTAAGAGCAGGTGGCCACATCTGGTGAGGGCGTCATGGTGCTGCATCATAGAAGGGCAGCTGGGAACGGTAGCATGTACCTGTAATCCCTGTGGCTCAGGAGGCTGAGGCAGGAGGTTTGTGAGTTTCAAGCCAGCCTGAGCAACTTTGCAAGGCTCTAAGCAACTCATTGAGACCTTGTCTCAAAATAAAAAATAAAAGGGGCTGGGGATGTGGCTCAGTGGTTAAGTACCCTGGGTTCAATCCCCAGTACACCCCCCCGCCCTCCCCCCCAAAAAAAGAACAGAACAAAACAGAAGGGCCAGCAGCTGTGTGTAAAAGAGAGAAAACAAGAGGGACAGCCTCACTTCAGAAGGCCCCCCTCTGTGTTAACGGATAATTAATAAGAGGAGCATTAATCCCTTCTAAGGACCTAATCACCCCACTCTCAACATTGTCACACTGGGGACCACATTTCAATGTGAGTTTCAGAGGTGAGAGAAAAATAATAGCAACAGGTGATGTTCAAGAAGCCCTTCCTGAGTGCCAGCTTCGTTCTACGACTTTACATTTAACCCACACAAATACCTCCTTATTGCCTCTCAATCTAGAACAGAGAGGTGAAGTTGCCTTCCCAAGGTCACATAGCCAATGAGTGCCAGAGTCTGTACAGGAACCCAGGTGTCTCTGCATTTGGAGTCTCTGCTCTTCACCACCATTTCCTTCAAGAACAAAAATGAGTGATGTTTTACTGCACAGTGTACTTTTGTTTGAATTAATTAATTAATTTCTGTGGTGCTGGAGATTGAACCCAGGGGCTCACACGGAGCTACATCCCAATCCTTTTTATTTTTTCTTTTGAGACAGGATTTTGCTAAATTGCCATGGCTGGCCTTGAACTTGCAATTCTCCCACCTCAGCCTCCCAATTCACTGGGATTGCACATGGAGGCCCTGGGATTATAGGTGTGTGCCACTACGCCTGGCTCTCTTTTAGATCCATCGGTGCTTGTCAGACTTTACTCTGTGTAAGAGTCCTGGGAATCCTCTTCAGATGCAGATCCTGAGTCAGCAGGTTTGGGGTGACCCAGAATCTGCATTTATAACAAGCTTCTGAATAACGCAATGCCGCTGGTTCTCAGGCATACTTTGGGTAACAGGGATCTAGAACACATTCTCATTGGTCTTGTAAGGCCTTATGGAACTGTAGTGGCAGGGACTGGGGTGTCCCTCCCCCGCAACCAGACATCTCAGCAGCACTTCCTGGGTAGAACCCAGCTGCCTGCAGTACCATCCTGACAAGCCTGGCTGGCCAAGCTCTCCAGCAAGCCCTGCAGGATACCCTTGGTCGCTTGCCCCAGCGTCTCCACCTGCCAGTTGGCTGCAGGTGATGGGCTGGTTGTGACAGCTCAGCCAGAGCTCCTGTTCAGAAACGTCTTGAACTCAGCCAAGGTAAATGCAGCCCCGCTGTCAGAAACCAAGTGCCTGGCACGCCTCCAGGTGCAAATAATTGAAGCAGAAGGGACACTGTACCAGCAGACAGACGTTTAGGATGGAGAGGGAATTGTTTTGAAGAGCAGCCTCTACAATCGAGCTGTTTGCTGGAAAGGTCCAACAAAATCGTTGTAATAGTTTCCACTTACCAAGCGCCTACTGTGGTCCAGGCAGTGGGTTAAGAGCTTTATGTTGATGTGTTTCATCTAATCCTCTCCAGAACGCTGCAAGAAGGTTACTGATGAGAGGGCTGAAGCTCAGGGAGGGGGTTATGCTTGGCACCAATTTATGTAATGGAGTCAGTTTTTGAACTTGACTCCACAGCCCATGCACTTGATCCTAGAGCAATGTTTGCACATTGTACTCACAGAAACTGAGGGGATCCCAGAGGTGCTTCATGGGCTGCTGTGGGGTGGAGGGTGGTGGAGAAGGAGGTAGCACAGCAGGCTGGCCCCAGACCTTTTTTTCTTTCCCCCTGACTGGCTGTAATTTGATGTGGCTTATGTGCTGAGATGCTCTGAAAGATTAGTTGGAGGAAAGGATTGTACAGACAGAAATGTTTGAAATCCACAATCTGCTGCCTCCTTAAATGAGTGTGGACTGTAGACCACAGCTTCAGGTGCTTGTGTTAAAGTACCCCACTTTACTTTGGTGGACTTGCCAAGAGGTCTGGCTTGTGTTGACCTTTCTCTTTTATTTTTTATTTTATTTATTTATTTTTTGTACCAGGGATTGAACCCAGGGATGCTAAACCACTGAGCCACATCCCCAGCCCTTTTTATTTTTTATTTTGAGACAGAGCTTTGCTAAGTTGCTTAAGGCCTCGCTAAGCTACAGAGGCTGGCTTTGAACTTGAGATCTTCCTGCCTCAGCTTCCTGAGCTGCTGGGATCACAGGTGTGCACCACCATGCTTGTCTGCTGACCCTCTTTTTAAATGAGAGATCATCCCATCAAGTCTACTAGCCAAGGCTTCTAGCTTCCAGTAACAGTGCTTACAGCTATAGTAACGGACAGCTCACGTGTGATCATGGGCTGTAGATGGTGGGAATCCCTCAGGCAGGGTCATTGCCAGGCACAGCCTCACTTTTTTTTTTTAAGTGCTGGAGATGGAACCCAGGACCTTCCACATGCTAGGCAAGGGCTCTATTTTATTTTGAAACAAGGTCACACTAGGTTGCCTAGACTGGCATGGATCTTGTGATCCTCCTGCCTCAGCCTCCTGAGTAGCTGGGAGTACAGGCATGCACAGACATACTCTGCACCTACATACTTTTAAGGACACACACAATATGCATATGGTGAACAAGCCCTGGGATTGACTGGCCTGAAGAGACTGAGTAGGGCTTTGTATTAATTAGGATACAAGGTTCGGCTATATAACAAATGCCCAATAGACAAGGCACTTAGACACAAAGAAATCTATTCTGCTCTCACATGTAAGTGTGAGCAGAAGTAAGCAAGGGAGGACATAGCGTCTCATGGTGTTGGGGACCCAGTTTCCTCTGTTTCGTGCTCCACTCTCTGCAACATGTGCCTTCCATTTGCGGTCTATGATGGCTGTTTCAGTTCCCACCATCACATCTGCATCCCATCCAGGCAAGGAGAAGACACTTGGTTCCTATTAAGGGCAATCATTCTGCTCATCTTCCATTGATCAGATGTATAGTCACGTAGCCACACCTAGCTGTAAGGGGAGCTGGGAATATAGTCTGACCTGGGGCCTTGTGCCTAGCTAAACAGTGAGCTTCTGCTACCGAAGGAAGAAGGGGGAACTGGTTATTGGGAGACAATTATTAGTCTCTGCCATGATTGACTTCCTCCATCAATACTTCTGGGGAAGGTGGCAACATAAACAGGGGCCTATGATGGCAGGCAATGGGGAAGTGTCCCCAAGATTGGTGGATTCCAAACCATGGGACTCTTTTCCCCAGTGGTCAATCAAGAAACCAGCAGTGATTGACTTGTAAAAGAAAAACACGGTAGTCACAAAATTGCCTGGAAAAGGCTTCCCCCCAAGATTTGGTTCCTCACTTTTCTCTTCCCATCCAGACTCTTGCTGTCTTTAACTGATGAAGGACAGCTTGTGTCCCCTTGGAAGTTCTGAAGAACATAAGTGAAACTGTTCTATTTAAGGGCCCTCTGGTTTCCAGGAGCCACCAGGGGTGTCTCATAGAGAAAGGGTAGAGAAGGTGCAAAGACCTGACATAGGACAGAACAGTCAGGCCCCAGGGAACCTGGACATCCACGGGGCTCAGGGCTGCCCTCTCTGCCTCGCCAGGTTCCCCCTCGGTTCTCATCTCTTCTCATCCCTTCATCGTGTATTTACTGAAGTCAGAAGCACATAAGGTTTTTTTGCCCCTCTGTGGACCAGTGTCTTCAGCAGTCAGCTCAAGACAACAGTGTCAGCTCCTGAGCCTCCACGGCCTTTCCAACTCAGCTTTAAGGCCTCTGGCTTCTTGTTGGCTCAAGTGCATCTTCCCTGGGGAGGAATCTGATTGGCTCAGGATGCACAAGCCACAGATTGTAGGCTTCCAATAGATGGGCTGTCTTTGAATCACGTGATCACCGGTGTCCAATCAGCCTGGCTGAGGAAGCGCAGGTTCCTGTGGGAGGGAATGGTGGGTGTGGTCACTCCACCTACCAGTTGGTGGGGAGCAGATGTCCTTGTGGTAAAACATACCTGGCACCAGGACACCATTTAAAGTATGATGCCCACCTGGGAATCTTTGTGAGCAGGGCTTCATACAACACTGATCTCCCAGGAGCATCACAAATTCTATACTAAGAGGACTGGTTCCAGAAAGCCCTGGGTGAATGGGGACAGCTTTAATCACATCATTGATGCTCAGCTCTGAGAAACCTGAACACCGTCTAGTTTCATAAAGAACTTGGACAGAGACAACTGATGCAGGCAATGGAGGACCTCACCCCCACCCAAGTCTCTTACCTTTTATTCTACAAGCCCAGAAGGTTGGCAGAATTTTACCTCCCTGGGCATGGGACAGGTTGGAGGACACTGGCCAGATAATCAAGCCCTTGCACAGCTTTGCCTCCAGAAAGTGAAAAACATCCCCAGTCTTTATTATTTTTTATTTGAGACAGAGGCTCACTAAATTGCTGAGGCTGCCCTTGAACTTGCGATCCTCTTGCCTCTGCCTCCTGAGTCACTGGGATTTCAAGTGTGCACTACCACCCCGCTTACCAATTGGTAAGGGACTGATGCTGCCCAGCTATAGTGTTCCCAAGGCAGTAGCTATGACTCCAGAGGGGACAGGTAACCCAGGCCCAGCCATCCTGAGGTAAACAGGTTTCTTCAGTGTCTGGGAAATTGTG
The DNA here is from genome assembly GCF_001458135.2 of Marmota marmota marmota. Classification (NCBI taxonomy): domain Eukaryota; kingdom Metazoa; phylum Chordata; class Mammalia; order Rodentia; family Sciuridae; genus Marmota; species Marmota marmota. The sequence goes on from NW_025999872.1 coordinate 697,407, forward strand.
TACTCCCCCTGCCTTTCTGTCTATGAACCAGGATATGTGTCTGCCATCTTGTGGTTACAAGGGGACCAGCCCTAGAGGAAGCCCATGCTGAGAAAGGCAGAGAAGAAAAACTGGCAGAACTTGGCCTTGATGATCCCCAAGCCACATTCCCAATCAACTTTCATCATGGCCCGGGTTACCTTACTTCTACCCCTCCTTCCTAACTGAACTGTGATCCCCCAGGTCCTGGAAGATGTGGGTTGGTCACATGCTGGCCCCTCTGGAGGCTTGGTCAGATTGAATGAGGGAAAAGGGATTCTCCCTTTTCAACCTGAACGAGGAGGCAGGCAGGCTGCCTCGGCTTCCACAGGCAGCCCTCTTTGGACCATGGGGCAGTCCCACTCAAGATGGCACCCTGATGACATGAGAGTCATCCATGTGCCACACCTGCTGCCCCAAACTGGACTCTCGGTCACTTGGTCTAGCTCACTGCCTTTGTGCCAAAGCTGGGTCCACCAGGGCTCCTATTCTTTGTGCCTGAAAGCATCTCTCTCCTGGTGTCACTTCCTTGGAGAAGAGCTCACGGAATTGGAGCTGCCCTCCTGTTCAGGGTGTCCCAGCTGTGGGAACGCCATGCGTGCGCTTGGATTCCAAGAGGAGGCAGCTGGTTCCTTCCCAAGTGGCTTTTGTCTCATCTGCCATCAGAGATGGATGAAGGTGTTGTGCTTCCCGTCCCACACTCTGTGTTCTCAACATGGCTGTGGCATCATCGGCTTTGAGACCCTTGTCATTCAGCTCATTTAGCAAGCAGGTCCTGAACCAGGTATCAAGGTGCGGAGGTGACTGTGCCATGGTCCCTGAATTTCCTCCTTCATAAAGAACCTGCGAGTGTCCTCCTGGTGCGAGATTTTAACCCATGTATGAAAAGTGGCCTAAGTCGCCTTCCAGTGTGGCACCTGCTTAAAGACCTGAGAGACAGTGGACAGGGCAAAGGTCATTGCTTTATGACACTGACTGGTTTCAGTTATATGATCCTGGGCTTTAGTTTCCCCACTTAGAAAATGGGACTAATATTAGTGCTCACCTCCCAGGGCTGCAGGCAGCGGGGACCGTAAAATGCCTGGCTCACTGCCACCCCTGGGGCTGCAAAGGCCTGCTTGGCTTCTCCTCGAACCCCCCAACTACCCCCTGGCTTGGTCCTTGACTGTGTGCCCCGAGTGACCCCTCTCCCAGCCACTCCTCCTTCCAGGATGCAGTTTGCCCTCCAACCCATCACCACGTAGTGTCCCTTGGCCAGTGCTCTAAATAGATACAGCTCCTCGCAGTCCTGTCCTGGAGTGATCAAAATCACCCTGCGCTGGAAGAGGTGTCTGGGGGTGTGTTTGGGACCTGAGGCAGATTCTGCATGGTGCTGCAGCCCTCCCCCTGGAAGGCCAGCTCCACCTGGTACCTTTTTGTTTGTTTGGTACTAGGGGTTGAACCCGGGGTGCTCTACCCCTGAGCTATACCCCCCGCCCTTTTAATTTTTTTTTTCTTGAGAAGGGTCTCATTAAGTTGTCTAGGCTGGTCTTGAACTTGCAATCCTCTTGACTCAATCTCTCAAGTAGCCGGGATTACAGGCGTGCACCACCATGCCTGGCTGGCACTTGGTACTTTTGAATCCTGGAGTAGTCTTAGCCTCATTCTGCCTGGCCTGCTCCTTGGGTATGGAGGCCCTTGGTCTCCCTGGAATCTGCTGACCATTGGAAAGACTCTCAACCTGGGAGTTCGCTGTGGTTTGGATATGATTTGTGGGTGTCCCTGAGGGCTTCATGTGTTGAAAATTTAATCCTCACTGTGAGCTATTAAGAGAATGGTAACCTAATCCGACTATGAAGGAGCAGGGCCACTAGGGGTTGATTAGGAGTGGAGAAGGCCACAAAGGAGGAGTCCCCATGAATGAATACTGCTAGCTTTAGAAGAGGGAGAGAACGTAGGGGCTATGGACGGACACACACACACACACACCTACCCCCGTGTATCTGCCTTGTGATACCCTATGTCACCTTGGTACTCAGATAGCAAGATGGCCATCATCAGGAGCAGCCTTTCAACTTTGTTCAGACCATGAGCCAAAATAATCCTCTTTTAGTTAAAACTCACCCAGCTGGTGTGTCATTGGCAATAGCAAGTGGACTAAGAGAGGAGGCAGCTCCTTGGATTCTGACTCCTTGAGTCCAAATGGATGCAAACTTGGCATCAGTTAAGAGGTGCCATTGGAGGGCTCCTTGGGAACTGAAAAATGAACCCAAGGATCCCCCAGACATCAGAGCTGGGACACGCAGCACATGACTTCTCAGCAGAGCAGCAACAACAGGTTGTGGACCAGACCATTTGTCCTCACATGACAGAGGACTCAGAGCAGCGGGTCAGCTAGAGGCATTGCTGTATCCTTTTCCTGTGCGTCTTAGGGGAGGCAGCAAGAGATGAGTCAGCGTCTGTTTGGGCTTCGCTGCTGTAGAGCATGGCGTCTGTCCCAGGGTCTGGGTATCTGAAGGTTTGGGGAAGCTCCTACCCTTGGAGTCCAGGAAGCAGGATGAGTGCAGCCAGCCCCTTTCCCAGCACTGGCCTGCGCAGGCTCCCAGGAGGGAACTGAGTCCAGTTGGCTTCCTGTGTGGGGCCCTGAGCAGCACCTGCTCCCCATCTGCTGCCTCCTGCTGCTTGGTAACCTGAGCCTGTCATTGACCAGAACACCTGGTAGCAGCAATAAAGCAAGCAAAGGATGAGCAGCAGGCTTTCCAGGGACCTAAACTTCATGGCCATTCTTTGCTCTGCAAATCCTCCGGCCAAGCACCTGCCCTGTGCTGAAGTGCCCTGGGCGAAGAAGGGCCCTGTCCTTAGTGAACTTCATCTATGGGACAGGCAGACATGGAGATGACCGATAGAAAAGCCACGTCAGTCATCACTAGTGTGCAAGACATGAAGAATTAAGGTTTTAGATGCTCAGGGTGTGATGGGAGTTACAAGGGACATAGGGAAGCCCCTGTGAGGAAGTGACCCTGAGCTGAGGCTTGATGGACGAGGAAGACTCAGCTAGTAAATGGGGTTGGGGCAGAGGTTTCAAGGACAGGAGGCACGAAGGCCTTGGGAAAGACAAGGGCTTGGTGATTTCTGGAACTGAGGCCTGGAGTATGGAGAGCAGGGAGCCAGGAGGTGCTGGGCAGGGGCCAGACCACCAGGCATCGGGAAGGATTTGTTTGTATGTAACAGGCGAATTTAAGGGACTTAAGCATCCTTCTGGCATGTCTTCAAAGGACGCTTTTTTTTTTTGCTGGTTACATGGCTGCTTGCTACAAAAATCAATTTTCTGTTCGTAGAGAAGAAAAGGGAATGGATGTTGGATAGACGGTGGCCAGAGTGCCCCACAGGGACACGTAGGCTGTGGTAAAGGGCATGACCTTAGATCTGAGTGCAGCTTGGGAGCCACAGAATGTTCTAAGCAGGGGAGTGATGTGCAGTGAGGAAAGGCTGCAGGACTGAGCCGCAGGGGCACACACAACTGGGCACGTGCACTAGTTCTGTGGGGCTGCCATGACAGGTTAGCCCGAATTTGGTGGCTTAAACTATAGAAATTTATTCTGGAGAGTGGAAGTCAGAAATCAAGATGTGAGCAAAACCATGCTGCCCCTGAAGGAAACCCTTTCCTTGTCTCTTTCTGGCTCCTGGTGGCTCCTGGCAATCCTCAGCATTCCTTGGTTTATAATCTGCCATCCCGTGGCCTTCTTCCCTGTGTCTCTGTAACTGTGTCCAAATCACCCTCTTTTTCTAATTTTTTTTTTTTTTTTTTTTATAAAGACATCACTTGTTGAATTGAGATCCCACCTGAACTTAGTGTGACTGCGTTGTTACTTGATCTTTACTCTATTTCTAAAAATGACCATAGTCAGATGAGGGGCTTAGGACTTGGATATATCTTTTTGGGGAACACAATTTAAATACCCCATGGCGTGCAAGGATTCAAGTGCTACCTAGATGCTGGCTTCACTAAATTGAGCCACTGGTTTCCCCTTCACCCATGCATCATAGAAAAGTAGCCCAGGATTTAGGGAGGCAAACTTCACCCAGTTGCTGGACATTGGTCCCTCCCTGGCCCCAGTCTCTCTTCTTCTCTCAAAAGAAGGCAAAAAGAAGAGCATGGGCTTCTGGCACAAGGTCTCAGTTCATGGGGTACATACTTCTTGAGCACCGAGTATCTGAGAACTTTGAGCCATGGGCACAGAGGTGATCTTACCCTCCCAGTGTGTCAGGGTCTCATAATTAAGGCAGAAAAAGACATTTTTTGGGGGGGAAGGGTAATTGAACCCAAGGGTGCTTTACCACTGAACCACGTCCCCAATTCTTTTAATTTTTTTATTTTGAGACAGGGTCTTGTTAAATTACTGAATTTGGACTTTAACTTGTACTCTGCCTTGCCTCAGCCTCCCAAGTCACTGGGATTACAAGTGTTCACTAACACTCAGCTCACTCATTGGTTTTTCTTCTGTCAATTATGTTTTTGTTTTGTTTTGCTTTGCTTTGTTTAGTACCAGGGATTGAACCCAAGGGCACTTTGGCACTTTACCACTGAGCCACATCGTTGGCCCTTTTTACTTTTTTAATTTTGAGATAGGGTTTCACTAAGTTGCTTAGGGCCTCCTAAGTTGCTAAGGCTGGCCTTGAACTCGCAATCCTCCTGCCTCAGCCTCCTGAATCACTAGATTACAGGCATGAGCCACCATACCCATCAGAAACAGACATTTAAGTGGTTTCTTTAAAATTGTAGGCTAACTGGTGCCCCGTAATAAACTGCTTTTTGTGTGTGTGTGGTACTGGGCCTCACACATGCTAGGCAAGTGCTCAATCACTGAGCTACATAAGTTTTTTAAGTTACTGCCCAATGAGTTAGGTTTTTATTTGAACTGGAGGCTAGGGCAGGAGGTGAGCTGTAGCCACAGCTATGACAGGTTCTCCCAGCTGAACATAAACTGGCTTCAGAGTTGGGGGTTTGCAGACTGTCAGATGCATAGTGTTGTCCAGGGCCCCTGTAAATTTTTTGCTTTGAGGACAAATATAATAAAAAACTACTCAGCTGCAAATCTCAGGAGGCAGGTTGGGCATCAGCAGATCCACTTTGGTACGCCTGTCTTTGCATAGGTTGGAGAACATAGACTTGGCAGGTGATTTTTGGTATCTTTTGTTTTGTTTCTTTTTTTTTTCCTAAGTATTGTACGATTTTTTAATACCTTTATTTTATTTTTATGTGATGCTGAGGATCGAGCCCAGTACCTCACGTATGCCAGGCAAGTGCTCTACCTCTGAGCCACAACCCCAGCCCTTCCTTTGCTTTTGGTTGAGGTGTGGCTGCCCACCAGAGATTGGTGGGGATGGGAGAGATTGAGCCCTAGAGGGAAGAAGAGGGCTATGTGGGGGCAGAAGTTGCTGTTTCTTCAGGGAGGCTGTGATCCCTGGCATAAGATGGCTTTGGTGCAGTGGGCAGAGCTGGAGAGCAGTGCATCTTCCTCTGGGCACCCTCCTGGAACCTCAGGGTTGGCAGCTGTGGCAGCAATAGGAAGCAGCATTCTGGCACGGGCACTTGCCCTCACCCTGGGGTGGTGGCACCAGGAGGGCTTCCTTAGGGGCTTCATGGGTAGAGTCCATTAACCCAATAAGTCTGGGCCCATGTGACAATTGAAAATAGCAGACACGATTCACCCCTGATCACCAAAAATGTTGGATGATGATTTGCAAGGGTTGGAGGTCGTCCCTGGGCAGATAAGGTCAGAAGGTCAATAAGAAGTGATGTTTAAGCTGAGCACTAAAGAAACAGGAATCCGCCGTGAGGAGAATACAGGGGCTGTGATTCTTCCTGTGTGGTGGCCTGAGACTGTCAGAGGAGTTCAGTCTGGTTGGTGGGTGCCCAGGGGTGCCTGGGGGCATGAGAGAAATGAAGCCAGAGAGAAGGGGGGTTGGCTCAGGCTGACACTTCACATGCCAGGCTCAGAGGTTCGCATTTTACCCCAAATCCAGCATCTCTGGGGAGCCCCGATAGCTGTGGGCAGAGTGATGTGACTTCTAGAGCATTTGAGATAAGCTTGACTCCGTTCCCGGGTTGGCCGAGGGGTGGACCATCTAGAGGCAGGAGGGGGAGTGGCGCAGAGGAGGTGGGAACACCCCACTGCACCCCATGTCTCTTTACTCATTTTCCTCAGCCTGCCCGACCCCTGGTGACCAAGTGTGACACTTGGCAGAAGAGCAGAGTCTGCCTCCCAGCGGGTGAAGAATGCAGGAGTCCCTGGTTCCTGCTGGACCTGGGGCAAGAGCTGGCTGGGCAGCTGGCAGCTTGGCAGGGATGACATTGTTTGCTCTGCTGTGTCTGCAGCCACTGCCGCTGGGCAGCCTGATTAATGACCCATGGTGCCCAGGGCATCTCTGAGGTGGCTGCCAATGGAACCTGCCCACCGTGCCTCCTGGCCACCTGGCCTCCTATGTAGGTGCTCCTGGGCCAGCTCCAGGAAGTGATGATGTTGCTCTGCTCCCTGGATCTTCCACTCTTCTCCAGCCTCCTGTAAACCCTGGCCCCAAATGCTCCCCTGGGGGAGAGACTACAGAGAGGACCCACCCCACTTCAATCTGCCTCCTTCCATATTTGATCCCCCTCAGGCACACAAGAGAGACTCAAAATTATGACTCAAAGGATTCTGTGCTGCTTCTCTCCTCATTAACAACCCTCTGGTGCTGGGCACAGTGGCCACGCTGTCATCCCAGTGGCTCTAGAGGCTGAGGCAGGAGGATCTCAAGTTCAAAGCCAAACTTGACAGCTTAGTGAAGCCCTAAGTAACTCAGGGAGACCCTGTCAGTGGGGAGCCACAGTGCTTTACCATGCCTTCCAGTTCTGATGCACTGCGGGGATCTGAAAGATCACTGTTGTCTGGCCGGGACTCGGTCTTTTCCCCTGCTCGGATAGCAAGGGCAGTCTTCTGAGTAGGCACACCCCTGGGGTTGTGCTACACTCACCTATTCTTTTGTAATCTTACCGCTTTGTCCTGTTTGGGATAGAATGTTCCATGGAAACTCCCTTTGTGTGTCCCCTTCTCTTGCTCTGCCTTTGGGCGTGACCTTCCTAGATGTCAGTCAGTCTGCTGACAGTGGACATCATGAAGCTAGACTCAACCTCCGAAACCTGACCCCTTGCCTCATTTGAATGGCTTCTCCCCAACAAAAGGCTTCAGCACGTGCTCTTTCTCTCTGTTTCTTGGTGGACCGTCCCAGGACCCAAAGAAAAAGGTATCTCTGTGTGATTATTTCATGCAGCCCAGTTCACCTGAGTGACCCTGAGTGTTTAAGTCGTGAAACATGGCACCTGTCTCCAAATAAAATACAAAAAGGACTGGGGGTGTGGCCCAGTGGTTAAGGGCTCTGGTTCAATCCCTGGTACAAATGAAAAACAAAACCCCTCTGGTGACCCTGGCATGGGCTCTGCATCACTCTGCTTGAGGGCCTGTGTCTGGGTTCTGTTTATGTGTGTCCCACCTCCACCATCAGACTAGAACTCCCCAAGATCAGGGTCAGCTTCCTCTAGACTGGCACCTTCAGAGATTAGTGTTTTCTTTTCCCTCAAATTGGCTGCTCCCCAAGGGCAGGGACTATGTGCTCCCCACTATCTGGGAGTTCTCTGAAGATAAGGCTCTTCTTAGGGCTGTTCTGTTTCTCTCTCATTTCCCTCAAGCTGAACTAGGCCTTGGTTGTACTCTGAAGGCACAGGGTAGGGGGCGTGGAGGGGGTTCAGGATGAACCTCGGGTTTGTCTGCAATGGCAGGGCTGGGCACGGGGGCAGCAGGCGTGCTGGGAAGGGGTCGGGGCCAGGTAGTGAGCTGTCTAGGGCCGAGGGGCTCCAGGGCTCTAAAATAGCCCTCTGGGCCACAGGTCCAGTGCCCTGGGACGGGGTGACTTCTTGTATCCAGCAGACTGAGTGGGGAGGAGCAGAGGGCGTTTCCTGGCCTGCCTGACTCCCCACGCCTCCTGTGGCTTTGTCTTGGGCACCTGCAGGAGGACAACCACAGCTACTATATATCCCGTGTCTACGGCCCCAGTGAGCCCCGCAGTCGGGAACTGTGGGTGAATGTGGGTGAGGCCAACCAGAACCAAGTGAAGGTCCACAGGATCCTTTCCAATACCCACCGGCAGGCCTCAGTGAGTGACCAGGGTGCCCGGCGTGTGTGTGTCTGGGTGGAAGGCTGCACTGTGGGGACCTGGGAGCAGGCGTGGCAGGGGCTTGAGGTCTATGATCT
>NW_025999872.1:705712-708129 GCF_001458135.2 Marmota marmota marmota
TTGAGGTCTATGATCTGGGGGGGGGGGCTTCTTAGTGGGTCCCATGAGCTCACCCAGAGTGGGGGTGCCTGCCTTCAGTCCTAGGGGCCTGCTCTGGCCATACCTGCCCCCCACTCTGTCCAGACAGGCATGGGGAAGTGTGGGTGCCCAACCCTTGGCCTGTGGCTTGGCTCATGCTGACTCTCTCCCGTCCCCTGCAGAGAGTGGTGTTGTCCTTCGATTTCCCTTTCTATGGGCATCCTCTGCGGCAGATCACTATAGCAACTGGAGGTAAGGCGAGCCAGCAGGGCCCTGGGGAGGTCTGGACATCTTAGGCTGAAGGCAGGGGTCTCGGTGGAGAGGGGGTTGAATAGACAGACGGACTGGAGAGGATGCATGTTTGCTGTCTTGGGTGCCCCATCTTAGGAGGGAGATCAGGACTGTCAGAGCATCCTCCTCATGCTGCGCGCGTGCGTGTGTGTGTGTGTGTGTGTGTCTGTGTGTGTGTGCGTGTGTGTGTCCTGCTAGGTCCCTGTGGTCCCTGGGTCTCTGAATCTGAGGGAGAGGAAGAGGAGACCACACTGAAAGCCTGGGTTCCTGGGACCAGGCTCCGTGTTGCTTGCAGGAGCCCATCTGATTCCCACGCACTTCAATTCCGGGTGCCACTTCCCTAGGGATCCAGGGAGGTGGGAGTCATCTCTGGTTCCCATGCTATGTGTCCAGCTGGAGACACAGCGAGAACCTTCTTAGGACTGGGGGCCTTTTGCTCCACACACACCAGACCCAGAGCCATCAGCTCCGGATGGGATGTAAGGGTCTGAGGCTCTCCTCCAGCCTTGGGGAGAAGACCCTCAGGAGCAGCCCCTGGAGGCCACCTCCGGCAACCCTTCTGTGACTCTCCCCCCCAGGCTTCATCTTCATGGGCGACGTGATCCACCGGATGCTCACAGCTACCCAGTACGTGGCCCCCCTGATGGCCAACTTCAACCCGGGCTACTCCGACAATTCCACAGTGTCTTACTTTGACAATGGTGAGGGCAGATCTCAGAGTGTAAGACATGAAGCCCCAGGGATCTCTTGGACCGACCCCCTTTAGAGGAGCCCCAGGCTTAGAGAGGGCAAGGGACTTGCCCACTATCACACAGCCAGACAGCCACCCCACCTTTCTGTGCTAGTTCCTCAAATGAAAGACAGGAACAGAATGCAGCTACTTGCAGAGTCTGGTGAGATGACAAAATCTATGTGTCTGCTCTTAATAGAGGTGAAATAGATGTCAGGGGCCTGGATGGTTCTCACTCTCACCCAGGAGAACAGACATCTCCTGTCCTTTTCATCTCAAGGGGTCAGTCTGACAGGAAGGAGGGGCCCCGCCTGGGGTTAGAGATCTGGGGGCTGAAGCAGGACCTCTGGCTCCACAGCCTGGAAGCCGGGCTGATGGCTGGGGGCTGCCCAGCTCTCCGCCGTCTCAAGTTTGCTATGAAGCCCATCATCCTGAACGGAGCAAACCCCTGGCCAGTTCTGCTCTGGCTGTCCAGCCAGGTCTCTGCTCTTCTCCTCAGGGACAGTCTTTGTTGTTCAGTGGGACCACGTCTACCTCCAAGGTCGAGAGGACCGGGGCAGCTTCACCTTCCAGGCCGCTCTGCACCGTGATGGCCGCATTGTCTTCGGCTACAAAGAGGTGAGTGGGCCCCGCCACAGAGACTGGATCCCAGCCTTCCTCCCCCCAGCAGGTGTTTGTAGGGAGTCCGCAACACGCCAGGCATATGGATGCTAACAAGCCTGCTGCAGGCCCCACCCTGTCCTTGTGCAGTGGTGGCTGTGTTTGAGAGATAGACAATAATGGCAGGGACAAAGGCAGAATCACTACTGTGACAAGTGCTCCTGAGTAGAGGCACCTGGTGCCAGCAGAGCCTGTCAGGGGGGCTCCTCACCTTGTCAGAGGCCAAAGGAGGCTTCCCCAAGGAAGAGAGACAGGGTCTGCGGGATGAATGGGAGTTAAAGAGCAGAGTGGAGCGTGTTCAGGGGAGAGACAGGCATGTGTTTCGGTCCCATGGCAGGAGAGATCAGGGCTGGCACCAAGCTCTGGAGGAAGACAGTGTGGTCCGAGAGGCAAGAGCGGGGCAGGACGAGGCAGGGGAGCAACAAGATGTGCCTTTGAAAATGACCATTTTGGGCTGGGCGCAGTGGCGCGTGCCTGTAATCTCAGCGGCTTGGGAGGCTGAGGCAGGAGGATTGAAAGTTCAAAGCCAGTCTCAGCAAAAGTGGACTGCTAAGCAACTCAGTGAGACCCAGTCTCTAATAAAATGCAAAATAGGGCTGGGCATGTGGCTCAGTGGTGGGGTCCTCATGAATTCAATCCCTGGGAAAGAAAGAAAGAAAGAAAGGAAGGAAGGAAGGAAGGAAGGAAGGAAGGAAGGAAGGAAGGAAGGAAGGAAGGA
>NW_025999872.1:708417-715569 GCF_001458135.2 Marmota marmota marmota
GGGGAAATCCCCAGAGACACCAGGGGAGGGTTTTTGAGCCTCCCAGAGCACAACCAGAATGGCTTCCACCCCAGGTGATTCAAGGGCTCTCAAGGGTGTCAGGAGACAGGGAATCCAGCCTCAGCCACACCTAAGTGACCTCTGTCCTTTGGTAAACCATATCTTCCCTCTAGTCTCAGTTGCCTCATCTGTAAAATGGGAGAGTAACTGGAGGGGTACTTCCTCCCGGTCCTCCTCCTGTGCTGACATCTCCAGGAACCACAGCTCCTCTCCTACTGCAGACCCCCAGCCAGTATCCACAAGGGTCTGATTCACACTCCCCAGGAGGCTGTAGGTGTGTCATCCACTGCTTCATGACCCTGGACCCAGAGACTCTCTGGCCTGGCCTCTTTTGCTGAGCTGTGTGTACCAAAATTCCACTGTGTGACCTGCAGGAACCTAGGCAGGTCTGGGGAGAAGCCATTGCTGTTCTTCTCCCTCCCACTGGTGCCTGATGGGGCTGGGGACATTCTGAGCTCCACCCTGCCATGCCAGGCTGGGTGAGGATGAGTCTAGCACCTGCCAAGGTTCCCTCCTGTAGAGGGGCCGGGCACCACCATTCTGTGTAACCCAGGGCTTCTAGGAGCAGCGTCCTGGCCTGTGTTGGCGGAAGCCAATCAAGTCCCCTGAGCTCAGTTGAGAGACACAGAGGAAGATAGTCCTGCTTGAGGTTCAGCCTAACAGAGCCTCTGCCCCTGAGTCTGTGGGCAAGGACCAGGGCTTTGTTAGAAGGCTTTGTCTAGCACCTTCTATACGCCAGGATGTCAGCACAGCATGTCAGCTCAGAGCCAGAAGCCCGGGCTAGAGTCCAGCTCTCCACTGGTGTGTGACCCCTGGCAAGTCACTGACCTCTCTGTTTCTTGCTTGATTTGTGTCATCGGGTAGGAGAGTGGCACTTTGCCTCCCGCAGTTCCTGTGATGATGAAGGCGGCAGTGCATGGTGTTTGGCTCAGTGTCAGGCATGTGGGGACTGTGGTCCCATGTTAGAGTGCCTTCCCTGCCGGCCTGCACAATCTGGCAGCACCTGGGACTATAGCAAATGGTGCAGGTGTAGGAGCAGGTGACACTGGTGTATCACAGGTCAGAGGCCACAACCACAGCACTTTCATGTGGCTTTTGTAGTTAGTGGCAAAAAGTCACAGGCCATAGTGACAGCACTCCTCAAAGTTCCTTCCTGGGCACTTCCCCCTTTGAGACAAGTGCTATTTCTACAAACCGTTATTTCTGTTATTTATGAATGCTTTTCATTATCTTAATTCATAAAATTACACATACTTTCTTCCTTCATTGATTTTTGAGATAGGGGTCTCCCTGTGTTGCCCAGGTGGGTCTCTAACTCTTGGGCTCAAGTAATATTCTTGCCTCAGCCTCCGAAGTAGCTGGGACCACAGGCAAAATTATATAGTTTTTCATGAATAAATGTATCTGGTCTAAAATTTAAAAAGATACAAAAAGACACACAGAAAATGTTAGATGAGAACTCCCTGAACTCCCAGAGCCTGCAGGGGCTGGTCCACACTCCCCTTAGCATCTGCTCTAAAAGGTTGGTTAGCACCTGGACAGCCAGCTGTTACAGTCTCCATATCATCCTGATTGTAGTAAGTAACTAGTGTGTGTGATAAATTGTCCCAAAATTTGATGCTTAAAACAACAAATATATTGTCTCGGTTTCTGTGAATCAAAGCATGATTCATCTGGGTCGTCTGCTTCAAGGTTGTGCACAGGCTGCGGTGTTAGCCCAGGTTCCAGTGATGGAGGGGCAGGGGGCAGGAATCAGCTTCCAGAAGCCCGCACATGCCATTGGAAAGATGCAGTTCCTCAAGGAGGCCTCTTGGTCCCTTGCCTTGTGACACTCCTCAGGATGGCTCACGACCTAGCAGCAAGTTTCCACCTGAACAGGCAAACCAGACAGCAGTAGAGGCAAGCAAGATGAATGAATATTAATCATTTTTGCCATAGTCTGTTGGTCAGAAGCAGGTCACGAGGTCAAGGCCTAATACCAGGAGTCTGCCCACCACACTGATTATAATCCCCAGGCTCAGCATTTTACAGCCTCTCATTAATTCTTCCCCACAATAGGGTGAGTGAAGTCTGTACATTTGTGCTATTCTGAATGAGGATACAGATGCTCAGAGAGGTGGATCAACTTGCCCATGGCCACATAGCTATAAAAGGAAAAATGCAATCCCAGATCTTCAATTTAAATTCTGGACATCTCCACTGAGGTTTTCTTAATCTGACCTGCCCTCATCCCACCCAGAGGAAGGAATTCTTTCCTTCTTGGCTCTCCCAGACACCCACAGTCCTATGTGCACACCGGCTGTCTCTGGGGACAGTTCTTGGGGTCTGGGCTTTATTTCCTTCCCTTCCTCACCCTGAGTACATGGAGGAATCCAGTGTGAGCAGGCGCTGGTCTGTTTCAACTGTGCCTCCCTTGGGACGTTGTGCAAGGCCATCTCAGGAAGTGTGCCTTGGATCAAGCTGTTGAATGAGGGTGAAGTAGAGGAAGTCAGGTCCCCAGGGATCTGCATCTGAGGCTCTTCTGTGATTCAGGAATAAAAGCCTATTTTAGTGGGAGCCAGGAGGGGGTGGGGAGGGCTAGAGGGTGGGGGAGGAAGCACAGCCCACCTGAAATAACAGAGGAGGCAGCGGAGGCAGGAGGGAACCCATGGCCTCTGGAGAGGCTGCTGGAGTCTGTGTCCCCGGTGCTGCTGGGCCTACCTGCCAGGTGAAAGCTGGTACCTGACCCCTAGATCCTGCCTGGTGCTTCCTGCCGCTATCTCCCCTCCTTCCATCCCCTATTCTTGTGGCTGCCACATCTGGACATGTCACCCTCTGGCTCCCCGTTGCCTACGGGATCAAGGCAGAAACCCTTAGAATGGCATTCAGAGCCCTGCACAGCGGGGCGCAGCATGGTGGCGCATTTCCAAACCCTCTCTTTACCTGCTATGCTCTTCCCAGGCAGCCCTGGTCCATGTACCCTGCGTTCTCCAAGTATGCCACGGGCTGGCCACATCTTTGTGACACAGTTTCCTTGTAGAAAATATTCTCCACCTAAACCCTTTCTACCACTTGACAAAATTTTACCCATCCGCCGTCTGACCAGGATGGTGCCTCCTCCACGGGGAAATTTGGCTTCCCTTTCTGCCCTGCAGGCAATTTTGATATGGAGCGAGTCCTACTGCCCTGCTCAGCTGCCTTCTCCCCACTGTGGGCTGTGAACCCCCAAGTCTAGGGGCTCTCTTGTTAAGGAATGGGTACAGCAGAGACCTTGTCCTCTGCTCTGCTGTGACTCAGTGTGAGAACAGAGCCTGATGCCACTTGTGTTTGGAAGTGTTTTGGAAATTGCATTCCTCTTTTATCCAAGTTTAGTATGGGGAGTGAGCATCGCCTTTAGGAGGTCTGGGAGCTCATAAATTTGTATATGGAACAGTGAGACGCAAGTGGGACACATTCCCATTCGTGTGTTTTTCTGGGATACTCTCTCTGGCCTTTATCTGATTTTTAAGTAGGCCACATAGTGTGTGCAAGGCTCTGGGTTCCGCCCCCAGCACTGCAAAAATAAAAATAAAATGGGCCTCTGTGAAATAAAACAAACCTCTGTTTTGGGGAATGAAGGTTTTTCTGTGGTGAAGAGGCCAGGTTCCTCTAAGTCTGATATTCCACCCTGCAAGTAAGCTTGGGTTAGGTAGAGCTGCCAATAACAGTGAGCCCCAAATAACTATGGCTCGAATGAGATTTTCAGGCAGAGCCCTCTGGTCTGCAGACTGTTATCTCCATGGATATTTCCACTGTCCAAACCCTGAATGGGTGGCATCTCTGTCTTCATACCCAAGCATGGCTCTTCCCTGCCTGGGGCCATGTGAGGAGTGGGCTTTGGTTCCCCACTAATCAAGACCCACATGGAGCCCAGGCAGCAGGCCTTTCCCTCCCCGCTGTGCCCAGCAGGGTTGAAGCCTCACCGTCTCCCTCCTGGGGTTGAGAGAAGAAGATGGTGAGAACCACCAGAGTTCTTCTTACCATTACTTTCCTACATAAACTGTTCTGCATGTTTCGAGCACAGACTGAAAAACAGACTTTGATGAAGACAAAAGCCATGTGCGGTTAGCAGCATCTGTTTGCGGAGGTGCTCAGAACATCGGGGGTGGCCTAGACACCATGCCCAGAGGGACCACCAGAAGTCAGTAGAATTTCCTCTACTCATTGGCTTAAGAAACTCTTTATTTCATGGACTCTATAATAGCAACTTGAGCGTAGCCAATGTCAAAACTGACAGATTCTGAATTAGTGGAATGGGTTAGTGAGGATTTGATTAAGCCAGGGCTCCAAATTGCAGCCTGCCTTTTGGCTGGCCCCAGAATGGCCTCGGACGGTCCCAACATGCTGTTCCACCTCCTTTTCCAGAACTTGCCTTTCCAAGGCAGACTTGAGACCAGATGTGTGTCAGAGGCCTGTGCAGTG
The DNA here is from genome assembly GCF_001458135.2 of Marmota marmota marmota. NCBI lineage: Eukaryota > Metazoa > Chordata > Mammalia > Rodentia > Sciuridae > Marmota > Marmota marmota. The sequence goes on from NW_025999872.1 coordinate 712,918, forward strand.
CCTCCATTCCAGGCTGTCGGTGGGGGAGGCAGAGGTCCCGGGCTGGCCACAGAAGGGAGAGGGACCAGCCAAGTGAGGATGCTAGGGGAGGAAAGATCATCAGATCTGGCCCATTTCCTCTTCTCATCTCTCTTGATAAAGGATCCTTCAAAGTGCTCTTCCTTGGAGTTTGTTTGTTTACTGGGGATTGAACCCAGGGGCGCTTAACCACTGAGCAACACCCACAGCCCTTTTTTTTTAAAACTTTGAGACAGGGTCTCACTATGGTGCTCAGGGTCTTGCGAAATTGCTGAGGCTGACCTTGAACTTGTGATGCTCCTGCCTCAGCTCCCACCCCTACCCCTGCCAATTGCTGGGATTATAGGTATGTGCCACCACACCTGGCTCCTTGGAGGCTTTTTTTTAAATGTATTATCTTTTTAAATACCTTTATTTATTTATTTTATGTGGTGCTGAGGATCGAACCCAGAGCCTCACACGTGTGAGGCAAGCGCCCTACTGCTGAGCCACAGCCACAGCCACAGCCCCTCCTTGGAGGTTGTTAATCTGCCTGGGGTCCTCTCCCCTCTTGCCCTTTTCTCTGCTGGTCCCTCCTCCTCTGCTCCTGAGTCTAGTCTCTTTTTTCTCTGCCCCTTTTCTATTTCGCTTTGATGCCAGGAGGAATCCTCCTACCTTCCCAAATGTTGGGGTCCCTGCTAGGGCTCAAGCCATGATTATTGAATGACCAATCAGATAAGCAAAGGAATGAATGAATGCAGAATGTGCTGGGACCCCTCATCTTACTTTTTTTGGGGGGACAGGGGGTAATCAGGGATTGAATTCAGGGGCACTCGACCACTGAGCCACATCCCCATCCCTAGTTTGTATTTTATTTAGAGACAGGGTCTCACTAAGTCACTTAGCACCTCATTTTTGCTGAGGCTGGCTTTGAACTCACAATCCTCTTGCTTCAGCCTCTCCAGCTGCTGGGATCACAGGCCTGCGCCACCACACTCGGCTTACATTTTTTTATACCATGACCTCCTGTTCTCGGGGGATTTGGGAGGCTGGACCTTTCAGTGTCCTGGGTTCTTCTGAAGGAACCAATGTTCCTGGTAGCTGATATGGAAAAAAAAAAAAAAAACAGGACATATAAACTTCTCTTTCTGAGCCATGAACATGTCTTGACAGGGCAGCAGCATTTTCCAGGTCTTGAGTGACTGGGAGCAGAGACAAACCAGACCTTCCCAAACTGCCAGAAATGCGGCTCTGGGGCAGCCCCCATGCTGGTTCTGGAAAGCATCCGGGACAATGCAGATGGATGTCATTGTCCTTGGGCAAGCCCCAGATGTTGCTGAAATGATCCAAAGGCAAATAGGCAGGGATATTAAGGATCCTGTTTACAAAAAGTAAAGAATCACCAAAGCCATACGCTCAAACCAGTGCCAGCTGGCAGTTGGAGGAAGCCGGTATTTTCAGCTGGAGACATTGCCACACACTCAACCGCATCCCCCTCCCTGCCACTACTCATCGGCCGCTGGTCGGGCTGTTTGGTTTTGAAGGACATCTGGCCATCTCTGGCTGCACACTTGCCTGGAGCACATCCCTAATTCTGCCCAGCTCTGCCCCAGTTCCTGGTGGGCGGCTTCCCCAGAGCCCTGCCCTCCCTGGCTGCTGCTCCTGTGTCTCTGTCCTTAAACTCAGCTTCCTTGACAAGTGCAGGTCTCCATATGTGCAGAGTCCCTTTGTCCCTCCCATTCCTCCCTCCCTTCGACCAAGGGTAAGCTCTGGCCTGCATCCGTGCAGGTGGAGACTCCTGAAAGCCGGCTCTGCCCCTTCTTTGGGCTCTAACCGAGGAAGAGGTCTGTCCGGTTTTCTGTGGCCATCTGGGGACAGCCCTTTTGGAAGGACCACAATCTGTCGTGGGTGGGGGAGGAAGGGCGTGTTTCCTTAGGGCTGAGGGCTGATGCTATACTAGGCTGCTGAGGTTTGCATGACTGTACCCCATTCATGCAATTCTCAGTCATTTCTTGAGGCTCTGTTAATACAAGGCCTGGTGCCATGGGCAGGGTGCAGAGATAAATATACGGGGGAGCTCAGAGCCTGGTAGGGAGAGGGGCAGGCAGGAAAGGAGATACTGAGCAAGCAGTGTGACAGGTGGCACTGGACATTGCACAGGGAGTGGTGAAGCTCAGAGGAGGGGCCACCCACTGCCCGAAGTCTTCAAGGAGGGGATGGCCATTCTGCTGAGCCTTAAGGCTGAGGGAAGGAGTAAAGGGAAAAAGGTTGCCAGTGGACTGCAGAGGCCACAGCCAGGCACCCTGGAAGGCAGAAGTGGGAGACCTGGAGTTTCCCATTCATTTTTTAAATCCCATTGGTGCCTGAAAGGGATGATTTTTCTCAGAAGAAAAGATGGATCCTGGGAGTAGTGGGTGGGGATGGAGCTCCAAAAGCCTGCCTAGAATGTTCTTGTCCTCCATGGAGAGGTTCCCAGTCCACAGGCGCCCTTCTCATAGCAGTGGGTCACACAGGTGGTGCCATGTAGCATAGGAGGACTTTGGTGCCTCATTGGACACATGAATTACAAAAACCTGCCCTCCTCACAAGACTGGGCATTCTCTGTCAAGTCTCACTCTCGCCTGGCAAAGGGTCTTTCTGGTATATATATATATA
>NW_025999872.1:715770-771179 GCF_001458135.2 Marmota marmota marmota
TATATATATATATATATATATATATATATAAAAACCTATGTGGGGCTGGAGCTGTGACTCCATGGGAGAGCCCTTGTCTAGCATGTACAAAGCCCTAGGTTTCATCATTAGCACTAGAAAAAAAATCTGTGTGTATGTGCCTGCGTGTGTGTGTGTTTGTATGTGTGTCCATGGAGCGGGTGTGGGTGTGCCTGGGGGTGCACATGCATGTCCAGGCTCTGTGTACTTTGCTCCCCTCAACTCTTGAGGGGGTCTGTCTCCTCTTAGGACCACAGCAGCCCTGTAGATAGCTGGAAGTTGCTGATGATGTCTCTGAGGCTTGCCTCCTTTTCTCTGAGACTGAGGTTTATTTAGGAAGAAAATAAACACACAATCATTCAATCCTTTGGATGTTGGCTTAATTTCTTATTTTCAAAGACAGATATGTAAATGTTTCCATCTGACTTAGAAACACAAATAGGAACTCTCTAGACACCTCCTCCCCAACACCATGTTTAGCAGCTGGAGATCACTGGTGGAAGTATTTACACCATGGAAATTGGCCAGAGCTACAGTGGGGACTCCTCAGCCCTTCCCCACCTGACCCCAGGCAACAGTTGAACACTCATTTGTAGATGTCTTTGATGATCTTCTGGAGCTGCCTTGGCATGGATACCTGAGTTGTAAGTCTGGTCTCTGAAAAAAAAAAATTATGTGGCCTTGGGCAAGTAATGTCCCTTCCTTGATCTCACCTTCTTCCTTATAAAATGGGGAGACTGGTAACATCTTGTCTGTGAACCCTGGAAAGTCATGAGGGTAAATGAGATGATTCAGATCCTGGTAACTTCCTAATAGGAGCCCCAGGGTGGGCAGTGCCAGGTCTGTCTGGCGTGTCACTGAGTGCTCAGGACCTAGCAGGGTCCCCAGGACAGAACAGGTGTCCATACCTGTGTGCTGAAGGAGTAAATGAATATGGTACAAAGTGGTGCTGGGCTTTTGTGCAATCTTTCTCGTTTAATTATCATAGATATTTCCCATTTAAGGCTGTGGATAGGCTTGGTAAATTAAAAAATATTGTACAAAAATGTGTCAGGCCATGGATTAATGTCTGAGTCTCAGCTTCCCCATTTGTGAAATGAATTGCGGGACACTTGGCTTCTTAGCTCTCTGTTGACTCTCTTTATTTATTTATTTATTTATTTATTTTTCGGTGGACACAACATCTTTATTTATTTTTATTTTTTTATGTGGTGCTGAGGATCGAACGCAGCGCCCTGTGCATGCCAGGTGAGCGCGTTACTCCTTGAGCCACATCCCCAGCCCTCTCTGTTGACTCTCAACCTGACTAGTCTGAGTCTCTAGAGCTGGGCCCATCTCCTCTCTGATGGAGCCCATACCTGGGTGGGGCTCCCCTGGTGGGCACCTACAAGGGCCACCTGGACCCCCGTGCCACCCACTCCTTTTAGCTATTTTTGTGAGGAACAACGTGTCCCTGGGTCTGCCGGGCAGAGAATCGGGAAGAGAAAAGCAGGGGGAGGCTTGGATCTCATGATAAATCATGTGGCTCTAATTTAGGAGTCCATGGGGGGGAGGGTGCCTGGGGCTGGAGAAGTCATTCTCTGTGGCAGGGAAGGAAGGATGGGGCCAAGGTCCTCCCACTGCCTCCTCAGGGGGGTTGGTAGGTGGGGGTGGGGGCAGGGAGACTCTGCGATCAGTCCTCTCTGAGCAGCCCTCAGAGGGGCATGGGAGATTCACCCCAACCCCCAGCACCCCCAAGCCAATTCACCACTTGGGCTTTGATGTCCCCCACTTTTCTTATTACCTTATTCTCTAGGAAGGGAAAAGCAAGAAACAGCTTCTACTCTGGCACAGGAAGAAAGAAAGGAAACCAGGGAAGAGGTGGCAGTCCCTGGAAGAGAAGCAGCCTGGGCCTCGGGGCCAGCAGAGGGAAATGGAGAGGCCCATAGGACTGGGCATTTGAGGCTGAGAGAGTGAAGGTGGGGGACCCAGTTGGTCATAGTAGGACAAGATCATGGTCAGGCACCTCTGTGGAGGATCTCCAGTCTGTCCACAGCAACCTCCACAGTGGTAGGGGGCTGCAGGGCCCACTAGGAAGTCTCAGACAAGAAACATTCGGGGAGAGAGACGGGGAAGAAAGGGTGGGGAAAGAAGTGAGGCATACTTTCTCTCCATGTTCAAGTTTATAAACTAAACTTTGGTTAAGGGGGAGTTTGAGGGGCTAGGAGGGCCTGAAAGTGCCCTGGAGTCTCAGCTACATGAAAAACAAAGACATTAAAGGAGTTGGGAGCCCCACGGTGGTGTACACTTTATAATCCCAGCTACCCAGGAGGCTAAAGCAGGAGGATTGCAAGTTCAAGGCCAGCCTCAACAATTTAGTGAGAACCTGTTTCAAAATAAAATTTCATAAGGTCTGGGGACGTAGCTTAATGGTAGAACTTAATGGTAGAGCACTTAAGCATGCATGAGGCTTAATCTTCAGTAACACACACACACACATACACAGCACATTAGGACTGAGAGGAAAGAGGGGCTCATGTATTAAGTGGCTCTTGGGGTCCGGGTGCTTTATTTATATAAGTAGCCTAATTTTCAGGACAACCCCATGTAGAGGAAGACTAGTCCCATTTCTGGATGGGCCTCACAAAGCCTATGTCCCTCATCCAAGGTCACCCACGTGGTAAGGACAGAGCTATCTGCCTGGTCACAGTAACCCCAACATCCCCCCTTCCTTTGTGATCACCCTCCTGATCCAGGGCTTCTCTTCCTCCAAGTCTCAGCCAGTCCTCCCAACTCCCTTGCCCTTCCTACCCAGCCCAGAGCTGTAACCAACTCATGGATAACAGATGGATTCCCTTAGAAAAGTGGGAATGGGGGGCTAGGTTGTGGCTCAGTGGTAGAGTGCCCGCCTGGCATGTACGAGGCCCTGGGTTCGATCCTCAGCACCACATAAAAATAAATAAATAAAATGGGGGTATTGTGTCCAACTACAACTAAAAAATAAATATTAAAAGAAAGAAAGAAAGAAAAGTGGGAGTGGGCAGTGCCAACATTTCAAGCTCAGGCCTTAATGGCTGCAGGTTCAGAGGGAGCTTTGTTTAGTTCTGGGGACCTTTGCTAGCACCAAAGCCAGAGCAGTTTCCTTTTCATTACTTAGAATGACGTTGTACAGGCCTGAATGTTTCAGGGGCTGAGTGTGCACCGATACCTTCAGCAGAGCAGTGTGGTGTCCTGGGGAAGGAGTGAACTTTGGCCCCAGACCAAAGGGGGTTCAATCCTGGGTTAAGCAGGAGGGAGCTAGTCCAAGGTTGAGGATAAGTAAGTGATGACATAGAGCTGAGATATTCTGTTAAGCAGTGGGTGCCGCCTGAATCCTTCACACAGGACGAGGGGTGAGGGATACGACACCCAGCAGTTGCACTAGAGGCCTTCCCTTGCATGGTGGCTCTCCTGCTCCCTTGGGAAATTTTCCCCAAAACCATCTAGAGTTGAGTGAGAAATATTTCCCTACCTACTCTGGGCTTCTAGTACTAAAAACCCAATCCAAACTAGCTTAAACAGAAAGGGGAGTGCACTGGGGAATATCAAAGTAGAACAAAGAACTAAATGAGGAGCTGAACAACTGGGAAAATGGGGGCCAGAGAAGGTTTTGGAACCACACTAGTACTTCCTGTTCCTTTCCATAAAATAGCTTTATTCTGTGGCCATGAGACTGGAAACACTGTCATTCATGGGTTGGTTAGTTGAAAAGTCTCAGGGAAGATCTCTGATTGGTTCACCTCAAATCTATCACCCAGACCTGAACCAATCACTGTGAGGCAGGATCATGGAAGACGGCAGCTTCAGTGTACTGGGCACTGTTCCCCCAAAAGGAATATTGTTTCCAGAAGGAGGAAGGGCGATGGAAAGACCACACACTCAGTGCCCTTTCTTCTTGTGGGGAAGCTCAGCAGCTGGCTGCCGGCCTTGCAGAGCTAAAGGAAACCAACTCCAAGTCCTGGTTCATGAATGGACATGGTGTGGTCATGAGAAATATCAGCACATAGAAGATTGCCATTTTAAGACAAATATTTTCATTTACAATTCCAGTTTTTTCCCTCCAAAGGGTGTTGTGGCAAGTTTCTCTGTCTTTCTACTTCACAGACCAGAAACAGAGGCTCAACTGACTTGCCCAGGGTTAGCTAGCAAGTCAGGAGCAGAACTCGAATCAGAACTCGGGTTGTCTGACTCCCGAGGTCCTGAGGGTAGTTTCTGCAGGGATCAAGGTAGGACTTAAACCTGGATCTAGACCCTGAACTTTGCTTAAGCCTCCATCCAGGAGGAGAGAGTGGTCAGCAAGAGACTTTAGCAGAGCGCTCACCGTGGGTCAGATTCAGGACCTGAGGCTCACAGTCTAATGCCCAGAAGGTCTACATAACCAGGTGAGTACAGTGGGAGGAGGACACCTAGCCTGAGCAGGGACAGGAGGGAACTGGTCAAGAGGTGCCACTCAGGGAAAGAGGTCCTTGAGCCAGATCTGCAAGAGTGAGCTCGACAAGGAGATAGGGTGGGAGGACATCATGGCTCAGGGAACAGCCCTGTGATGGCAGAGGCGTGTGGAAGCAGAGGCTGGCCGTCTCCTCACCCCAGCAGCAGCCCAGCCTCTGTGGTGGTAGTTTAACCTGCACACAACAGAGGCTGTCCTCTCCAGGTCAGCTCCTGGCTCTTGTCTCTCTCAGGTTGGTGGGTTTACTTCCTCCCTCAGTGGCTGCACTGAGCCCTCTGGCTATGACAGGCTCCTGAGGACAGGCTCTGCCTTCTTTTCAGAGTCTCGGCGAAGGACGATCTTTGAATACCACCGGGTGGAGCTGGACTCCAGCAAGATCACCAGCACGTCGGCGGTGGAGTTCACCCCATTGCCAAGTGAGTGGGGCTTGTTCTCAGGGACAGGGAGCTTTCCGCCATCTTGCAACATGCTTCAGAGTCAACAGATAGGGTTCATGGCCCAGGGCCACGGCTGAGCTCTGGGGGATACAGTCACCTAACTTCTCTAGGCCCCAACACCTCCCTCCCAGAGCTGTGGAAAGGGCTAGAACCAGAAATGGCAGCTCTGACATTTACTGGTAGGTCCCAGGCCTGGGGGGTGGTTTGCCTAATATATGACAGGTATTGTTATTGACATAAAATTGAAACCCCAGAGAGATGTACCCTCTTAGTGCCAAGGAAAAGTAACCCAGAAACTGAACAATTTGTGGTTTGTCATTAAATTTTCTTTGGAGGGAATGGTGCTGGAGTCCATGGGCAGAGGACAGTAAAAAGATTTAGGCAGCAGCCCTCCAAAAACTTACACACAGTTGAAGACACACACCATGACCAAAGCCCCCCTGCCACTGTGGACGCCTCAGGACTGGCTTTGAGTGCTCTTTGGGATGTGGGGACTGAGGCAGGGACTGAGGTTAAAGGATAGCACTTCTATTCTTGTATTCTTGTATTTTTAAGGGAGTTTAAGTTCCTCTCCTGTCTCATGGTACCTCCCAGCTTCCTTCTGAAGCCATGGCCTGCCTGCCTTTTGTGACGTTTCTTGCTTCCCTTTCTCTTCCTCCTCCTTCCTGGGAGTTGGCGGATAGAGAACCAAGAGGAGGAAGAGGAAGGGTTGGTCATGAATGCCAGGCCATGTCTCAGCCTGGGCTCAGCAAGTATCTTCCCCTAGAAAATAGAAAGGACCAGACACCAGGGAGTCACAGGGCTAAGACACAGTGCAGGTCACAGACTCACCCACCAACCCAGTCACCTTCTTTGGAAGCAGAAGCCCAGGGCCTGAAAAACAGGGATTCCTCAAGGACTTGCAAGGACAGACTTCAAGTCCTAAAACTTGGATAAGCTTCATGAGGAATAATGACATAAAGGGCCAGGGCTAACTGCCTGGGTGAAGCAGTGACCTGGGCTGGGTGCTTAACCACGGAACCACATCCCAAGCCCTTATATGTATGTATGTACGGGACAGGGTCTTGACAGGTGGCTTAGGGCCTCACTAAGTTGCCGAGGCTGGCTTTGAACTCACAATCCTCCTGCCTCAGCCTCTGGAGACTCTGGGATTTTAAGCTTGTGCCACCATGCCTGAAATGTACTTCTGAGACTTTTAGTTGAGTCACTCCCCCAACTCTAGTGAATTTTGTGAGCATTTAATAGCACACAGGACATCTGAAATGAGGTGAGAGATACAATCAACAGGTGTTATGAACTCCCCACAAGGCTCCCAGAGGGTTTCATCATGGCCGGTGTGGCCAGAGCCTTTAAGGGGCCCCCAGAGTCACTGAGAAAGGCAAGGCCTTGGACTCCTGTGTGGCCGCCCATGTAGGAGCCCTGTTGGCTTTGCCAGGAGAAAGCTCTTTATCCCTCATCTTCTCCATTATGCTTTGGGTGCCGAGAGCACTTATCCCAGATACTCCCAGGGATGTGGATGGCTTATCTTAAAGCCATCGCACTCCATGGTGGGTCCTTCCTGGCTCCTCTGCTAGGAGACAGTCAAGGAAAGGTACCCTGCGTGAGGCTGGGAGCAGGGGCACAAGGAACCCACCGAGGAACCAAAAGGCTGAGTTCTGGTTCTAGGTTCACACAGACCCTGGCTCAGACCCAGACCTGCCACTTTTAGCTTCATGACTCCAGGCCTCAGTTCCTTCCTATGTAAAATGGGAATAAGAAGAGCAGGTCCCCATGAATTCTGCATATCACACGCTGGGCACTCTAGGCCCCCTGGGTACAGCAGGGAAGGAAGGAGGCAGAGAGCACACGGCCCCACCCCCATCTCGGGGCAGCCCCTGCTTATTTCCTGCTCCTGATTTTTCATCCGCCACGGTAGACAAAAGGACATAGTGCCACCAACTGCCAGTCCCTCCCATAGAGCCACTGAAGGTGGATTCACTGGGCCCACCACAGCCTCTTTCCTACTCACCAAGGACTGGTTCCCAGCTGCCATCTTGCCAGAACTCCATGGAATGCAAATTGGTTCCCTAATTAATGGGTTGAGGTATCATCCCATGAAACTCACAGAGGAAGAAGTGCATGTAGTGTTTATCGAATGAGAGGTCATTTTTCTGTAGTTACCTGTCCCTTCTTGCTGCTACCAATGTGATCTGTCAGCTGCTTATAAGATGAGCCCTTGTACTACACACAGCTCTTCTGGGCTTTGTGCCAGTAATTTGCCACTCAGAGGTGGTGTGGCCCCCTGGAGTGGGCAGCATTCAGTTGCAAGTGAAGAACTTGGAGTCCAGCCCCCAGGCCTCCGGCTCCCCAGGACTCCTGCTCCCCAGGCCTCCTGCTCCCCAGGCCTCTGGCTCCTCTACCTGAGCAGTGCAAGGAGGGGCCCAGGTGCCCTCCAGCAGCCTGCTCTGCTCATTCTCTGCCCTGGGCCAGCCCCAGCTGCCGCTCTCTTCTTGCTACTTCCGCCTCTCCCCTGCAGCCTGTTAGGGGTTCTGTCTGTCCTGGGACCGCTCCTGGGCCATACACACCAGGCTCTGCTGCTTGGACTTTTCCTCCCCTGGGAGAGTGGCCCGCTCCCTCCCTCCCTTCTCGTCCTCTGCCCAAAGGCCCTCCCCTCCATGGCTGGTGTTAGGCTCCCTGAGCAACCCCCATCCCCACTCTCCTTCTGCCTTCATGTCCTGAACTACTTTTTCCTCAGCCCCTCTCACCGCAGAAGCCCTGAGGTAGACTTGTCTATCCATTTGCGGGCATCTGCTCTTTTTCTGCTCACTGCTAGGACTTCATCATCCAGGACTTCTAGCCCCAGTAAACTTTTGTACTGTTAATTGAACCCAGGGCCATTTTGCCACTGAGCCACATCCCCGACCCTTTTTATTTTATTTTTTTATTTTGAGACAGTGTCTCCCTAACTTACTGAGGCTGGCCTTGAACTTGTGATCCTCCGGCCTCAGCCTCTCAAGTTGCTGGAATTACAAGGATGCACTGCTGCGCCCAACTTCTAGTTATTTTTGTCTGTGCATCTGTTTGGTGTCTGTCTGCTCATATGACTGTAAGCCCCAAGAAGGCAGGGACTAGGTCTTACTGTTAAACCCCCAGCACCAGCTCAGGACCTAACCCCCTGATCATGGAAGGCGAGAAGGAAGGAAGGGAGTTGGGGCTGGACTGAAGTAAGGGTCGCAATAATGAGCTCGAGCTCCTGTTAAGACAGAGACTTTGTTGTTCTGGAACTCAGGAGTTGTGCCCTGTGAAGCTGGTAGAAAGGTCCCGATGCTCAGCGGCCACTGCCTCCTCTCTTGCAGCTTGCCTGCAGCATCGGAGCTGTGACACCTGCATGTCCTCGGACCTGACCTTCAACTGCAGCTGGTGCCATGTCCTGCAGAGGTTTGTGCCCAGCATTATGCGCTGAGTCCCATAAGCAGACTCCAGAGGAGAACAGATGGTGGCAAAGCTCCACTCTTGCCTCGGGCCTCTGGGCCTCTCTGCCAGCATGAGGTTCTCTCTCTGCTCCGAGCCTCCCTGGCCAACAGGACAAAAATGTCTCAGAAGAGAATTTCTCTTGGGGCTTGTGCCTGATCAAGGTGTCTGTGTGGCAGGGTGAGGCCTGGGGTGACACTAAGCTTCCGGAAGACCATTCAGGGCTTCCAGCAGCTGTAGCCCCCTCCTTAATCCCAGGAAGCTGTGAGGGTATTGGTTCTAGAGCAGGACTTCTCAAAGAGAAGGACTCAGTTGTGGTCATCCCAGGGTCTCCAAGATCTCCTGTAAGCATGCAGAATCCTGGAATCTCTGGAAGGGGACCAGGGACCCGGCATTTTAACATAGTGCCTCATCTGCAGACAAGTGTCGGAACTCTCAGCTCAGAGTGAGGCAATGACCCACTGCCACTGGATGAGAGCCCTGTGACCCCAAAACACCACCTCAAGATCTTTCTTGGGTTGCAACAGGGTTTCTTGAAAACCAGGGATGTGGACACTGCAGGCATCCGCAGAAAGTTGGGGGAGGCTACAACACCGTATGCTTGGTTTTGGAAGCACAGAAAATTCTGGGTGAGATTCAGTTTCAGGGCTAAAGTCCTTAAACCCAGTTTATCTTCTACTCCTAGTTCTGAAATCATTTCCTTGCACATTAGATTTAGAATTCAAACTCTGTTCTCCTGTCCAAGATAAATAAACGGCAGGAGGGGAAAGAAGGATTCCTGTGGGGACTGAGCTCTCATGAGAGTGGGAAGCCCTAAGAACTCTGGGAGCCTTTAAGGCGATCTTGAAAATTGCAAAATTACAGTCTCTGAGTTCCCGTGCAGCTGTCGTGCAGCTGTCAGCATTTCCTTTGCTCCTTTCCAATATCCCTGAGCAGAAATAGAAGCCCTGGCCTCCACAGGCAGCCTGCTATGCACAGGGCCGGCTCCACTCTCAGGGGAGGGGGTGCGCTCATCAGGCCTCCCAGGTGCTCTCCCCACCAGCTGTGCCTTGGCGCACTCACCTGGGGCCTCAGTGTGTTTACCCTGTAAAATGGAGCTGCCTCATGTGAATCAGGGGGATGTGGGGGTGGGGAAGAGAACACTCCCCAAATGCCAAACAGCATTTTTACAAAGCATCCAGGGGTCTTTGAAGGAAGGCAGAGAGCCTCAGAATTCGTGGAGCTGAACCTGGGTCGATGGGTTGGTTCTTCTGGAACAGGAGACTTTGCAGAGTCCTCTGCCACCAAGTCTTTCAGAATCCCCTGGAGGGCTGGCCGGATTCCCTGCCTCTCCCCCAACAACCCACAGAATCTGACCCCTTGGGACCAGGGTCCCAGGAGTCTGATTTTTTGGAGTGTTTCATCTTCTGCACTTTCAAAGTGGAGAACCACTGTCTCTGTGGTGGGGAGACGCTCTGGATGGCCTGAGATGAGCCCTGGGATCCTGGGGCTGGCTGCCACCGCGTGACTCAGCATCCAGCACAAACGGAGCCATGGGAACTGCAAAGTGGGCCAGACGAAAGCAAAACCCTCACATCACCACAGCCTCATTTAGTGACTACACCCAGACTCAGGGAGCATGACATGATCAGAGGGTGGCCTGCCTCAGCAGGACTGGCCAGTCAGGGGTGGGGGGAGGGTGGGGCTCTGCGTGTGGACTCTGCCCTACTGGGGTTCTGTCAGCCCCAGAGCGGAGAAGCTCTCTCAGAGGGTGTGAGGTGACAAGGGCCACAAACCACCTATCCCCAGACACCCACGGGCCTGGGCTCACTCCTTGCCAGATTTTTAGAGCCTTGGCTCCAAATGAGAGCTGACCCTAGTGCCCTAGAGCCAGAGGGCAGGGCTGATAGAGGACCCTGGTTCTCCTCTCCCCTCCCCTTCATCTCCTCTGCTCTCTGTAGCCTCCCAGGGCTTACCCACCCTGCTTGGGGCTGGATCTGATTTAGACAGTTGCACTTACCATGGAAAAAGTGTCTTTCTGTCATCCTAAAGTGGTCCCCAAGGCCCACTGTGGAGTCTAAGGGTGACCTCAGTTCCTGTATTAGCTCAGGAACTGATGGTCATAACCGCTGCCTTCCAACGTCATTGTGAGAATCCTAAGAAATGGTGCTGGAGGAGCCGTGTCTGGGGCAGCACCTGGCATTCAAAGAGACATTCAGTAAGTGGCCATCTCTCATGCCCCTCTCTGAGTCTGGGTTGACTGGCTCAGGGTTTAGAATGTGATGCTCTTAGACCTGTACTGAAGGCTTAATCCTGGAAAGAATCAGCCTAGTCTAAAAGAAACTTTGGTCCCCAGCTTCCAATAACTCCCCTAATTCTCTATCCCCCAAAGTAGTGGTCCTGGAGGCCTGAGAGAAGGAGCCTGTGGCTGGTGCAGTGCAGGCACCCCTGCTCAGGAGGAGCAGCTTGGATACCTCCGAAAGGAAAGACTAGAGGTCCTCAGAAAACCTCAACTTTGGCCTCGCTGGGTCTTGGACTGATGGGCAGGGGCTGCTGGTGTGGAGTTAACTTGCTGGGAATCTTTCTCTGCCCTGGTGGCTCAGGATGTTATTCTTCCCATGCAGATGTCCCTGAACTCAAGTAAAGCTTGCTGCTTCCCCTGGCACCAAAGAGTGAAGAAGGGCAATTTGAGCCCTTGATGCTGTGGAGAACCTTCTCTGGTTCACCCTTGTATCCCACCCTTTCCCAAGGGAGGCACTTGGTCTCTTCCGACCCAGCTGAGCTGCACAGTGTCCTCTCCAGAGACCCGGGTCAGCCTGTTTTTCACCTCTCCCAGCCTCCAGCAGAACCCTTATTTCTGCCTTTAATGATCACACAGGGAGCGTAGGCCAGCCTCTTCCAATGCCCACCCTCCACCAGCCTCTGCTTCAAAGTTGAGGCCCCTGAATAATGGGGAGCCTGGCGAATGAGTATGAGTTCCTCCAGTTCCAGGAATGCCACGGTAGCAGAGTCAAACAGACTTAAAAGTCATCAGAGGTCATGCGTCCCTGCACACCACACACACACACACACACACACACACCACACATACACACACACATCTGGGCAGCTGTGGCCTTGATCCCGAGAGCTGGTCCTAAAAAAGGTGGGGATACACAAACATCCTCCCCTCCCTCCTGCACCTGGGGAGCTTGACCAGGAGTTGAGCCCCTCCTAACTGTCTTCAGAGACGTACTGAATAGGGGACATGAAAGTGGAGGGCTTCTCTTCCGGTCCCCTCACTTCTCTAACTTTTTAACTCCCTTGCAGGTGCTCCAGTGGTTTCGACCGCTATCGCCAGGAATGGCTGGCCTATGGCTGTGCCCAGGAGGTGAGAAGCATGTGTGCTCTGCTGTGACGTGGCCCTGTGCAGGTGAGGGGAAGGAGGTCTGCCAGCAGGCCCCTCCCCAGGGAGCTCTTTTCAAGGTGTCTTCAGCCTGAGGTGTCTTTATTCTCTCCTCCAGCTAAGATTTGTTTTCCAGATTGCTCTGAACCAATTAGACCACTCTGGAAGGTTTTAGAGGACTCTGTGGGTCCCCAAGACAACTGCTTCTGTGGACTTGGCTTTCAGCAGGCAGCTCCTCGGGAACTCCTCTGGTGCCTGTAGAGGCAGGGCCTCAGTCCCAGCTGGCTCCTGCAGAGGCTGTGCACCTGCCGAGGCTCTAGGCCTCTGGCTTTTGAGGGAGGCAGTCATCCTGGGGGTGTGGAGGGTCGTTCCAGGCACCTCCCACTTAGAATCCTGACCCATTCCTTCTCATTACTAGAATTTTCCAGCAATGATTCTGGGTGGGGAGCATCCTGCTCTCATACCCTGGGCTGACCTTGAACTCCTGGGCTCAAGCAAGCCTTCATCTCAGCTTTCCCAAGTGGTCAGACTAAGTGGAAGGTTTAAATGCATCCAGGGCCCAACTCTAGCCAGGCAGCAGTGCGGGGGGGGTCTCTCTTCTAGGCAGAGGGCAGTACGTGCGAGGACTTCCAGGATGAGGACCACTACTCGGCCTCCCCTGACAGCTCCTTTGGCCCCTTGGACGGCGACCTCACCACCACTTCCTCCTCCCTCTTCATTGACAGCCTTACCACTGAAGGTAAGGCTAGAGCTGGGGTCGGCTGGCGGGGGACCTGGGAAGAACCATTGCCTGAAGCACTCACTGGCCCTCACAGGGACCATCTCATGGGACAGTCATTGCCCTGCCCTCTTATAAAGGACTGAAGCCCAGAGCGCTTAGTTCACTTGCTGGTGAGCAGCAGAGGCAGGTGTAGAATGGGCTATAACCACTTGGGCTATAACCACTGTGCTGACCTGCATCAGAGCGAGGGGTGGAATTCACTGTGGAGAGGGGAGAATTAATGTCCCAGCCCAGGGCCAGGCATTTCTATAAGTCACCTGGGTCAATCTTGATAGTAATCCTCACAGGTTCTGGGAGGTCTCATTCTTACAGCAGGTTTGAACTTAAGCCCCACACTAAGAGGTGAGAGAGAGGTTGTTTGATTTTTCTGTAACTTAACTTTGCTTCTGACTCTCAGACCCCACTTGGCAGGAGCTCTTCTGGCCTAGCCCCTGCTCCAGCAGAGGGTCCAGGTGGGCCCCTGATGTCCTCCATCTTGGGTTGGTGACCATTCATACTGCCTATTCAGACCAGGCAGTCCCCGGGCTTCTTTGCCATCTCAAGGCCTCTTGGTTGAAACTGCCAGAGGTCCTGGGTAGTTTCCAGCTCCCCGTCCCCTGGGGGCTCTGTGCAGCCTCCTCCAATCCAGGAGCCCGAGATCTTTTAGATTCTCCCAAATTCCTCAAGGATTCTTTGCTTATCTCTGAGAAATTCCTCTCTTATCCTTTTCCAATATATCTCTTCTAGATTTGAAAGCCCCTTTCCCTTAAAGAAAGACTAAAGGATTATGAGCTCTTAGCCTCCTCTGAGCCAAACACTTGCTTAGAAGGAATAACAGGAGGAAAGAAGGAAAAAGTTAGTATTTTAAAATATTTAGCCATCATCCTAATTTACCCATAAGGAAATAGGCTTATAAGGAGCAAAGTAGGTGACTCAGGCCTACATGAGGTGCCCCCACCTTTCTAAATATTGCCCAGTGAACTGAAGAACTAAATCAGGGTCTCCTGGCCAGAGTGAAGTCACAGAGGAGAATGAGATATGAGAGAAAGAGCTAATATCTTGGGGGACTGGCCATGTGACGGGTAGGTTACTACAGTCATGTACAAATTAATATTTAGTCCTCCTAAACATTCTGGATGTTGATATTGTTATGTCTCCATTTTATAGAGACGATATTAAGACTCAGAGAGATAGATGACTTGCCCAGGGCCACCCAGCCAGGAAGAGATGGAGTCAAGTCTCATCTGGCTCCAAAAGCTGCTCTCCTTCCCCTTGACCCCACTGCCTTTTTCAGTGCTGAAAGAGATGGAAATGGTTGGTGTCAATTCAGGGTACAGGGAATAGAGCCAAAAGTGGACAGGTGAAGCAGATTCGGGTGGCTTGGTCACCCTGAGGCTGTTGGGAAATAGCAAGGGGCGATTCAGACTCAGGTACTGAGAGCTGAGGTGTGCTGCTTCCGGGGATTAAATGAAGAGGAAGCACAAAGAGACCTGGCCCTTGGGGAGTTAGCAGCTAAGTGCAGGGGTGACCCTCCAGTGAAGGGAAGCTCCACCAGAAGGAAGCAACCCTTGGCCAGTCTCCCTCAGTCCACCCTATGCTTTGAGGGCACGCTCCGGCTGGCACTGGGCGGGGGGAGCAGATAGCTCCCTCAACTCACTCAGGACTTCACCATTTGGTTGAGCCACAGTGTCAGAGGCTGAAGGGTGGTGGTGGTGGGCACGGAGAGCCCAGGACACAGCATCTGGGGGCCTGTTCTAAATCCTGACTTGTAATAACTTGGGATTGCAGGGACTAGTGCTCTGTCGCTACTGTGGTGGCTGTCCCTCACAGAGGCAGCAGATTCTGTTTGCCCATTTTGTTGTCTGGATCCTGCCAGGCCAGGAACTGGCCTCACTCCTGCTGTGTAACAGTTCCCAACAAAAAGCATTACAGTAAGTGAGGACGATTATGGCTCCACGTCCTTCCAGGCCTGGAGGAGGTGGCTAATATTGTCAAGAACTTTGGGGCTGGAGAGGTGGCTCAGGGGTACAGCAGTTGCCCTGTACCCTCAAGGCCCTGTGTTTGATCCCCAGCACCACATAATAGAGATCTTTTAATGATGACTGCCCCCCACATGCCTAGCTCTCAAGGCATCTTGACAGAACTGAGGCCAGGTGCCCGCCCGCCCGCCGCACATGGGCCACTGTACCCAGCTGGTTTGCTACTCTCAACCAATCAAGTCCTTTTTTTTTTTTGTTACTGGAGATTGAACTCAGGAGCACTCAACCACTGACCCCAGCCCTATCACTGTGGGGCACTTAGGAGACAGGCGTGGGATGGAGTCTGTTTGGTGCAGTTCATCTTGTGGAACAGTCTGTAATGGAGAAATGTTATAAACCAAGGGGATGCAGAGTCCGAGAGCAGAGAGGACCAGGGGAGAGGAGGCCTGGGGGCTGGACTCCAAGTTCTTCACTTGCAACTGAATGCTGCCCACTCCAGGGGGCCACACCACCTCTGAGTGGCAAATTACTGGCACAAAGCCCAGAAGAGCTGTGTGTAGTACAAGGGCTCATCTTATAAGCAGCTGACAGATCACATTGGTAGCAGCAAGAAGGGACAGGTAACTACAGAAAAATGACCTCTCATTCGATAAACACTACATGCACTTCTTCCTCTGTGAGTTTCATGGGATGATACCTCAACCCATTAATTAGGGAACCAATTTGCATTCCATGGAGTTCTGGCAAGATGGCAGCTGGGAACCAGTCCTTGGTGAGTAGGAAAGAGGCTGTGGTGGGCCCAGTGAATCCACCTTCAGTGGCTCTATGGGAGGGACTGTGACAGGCACCATGTCCTTTTGTCTACCAGAGGTAAGTGTGGACCAGGCTACAATGGATTTTCAATGGTCTATATTCTCATGTTCTTCTGAATCAAGTTATACCCAGTGATATTTAGGTTATTTTGGTCAGTTTTTATTAGCCAATTCATTGTTGTCAACTTGCAATAACAAAATAAATGTGAAGGGCTGGGGTTGTGGCTCAGTAGCAGAGCACTTGCCTAGCATGTGTGAGGCACTGGGTTTGATCCTCAGCACCGCATAAAAATATAGATACATAAAATAAAGTTGTTTTAAAAAGTAAGTTACTATTTTTAAAAAATAGGTTTGAAGTTCTGCTCAAAAAGTTCTTATTTATTGAAATTCTGGAAGAAAATTTACCTGTAGAAATCTACAATTTTATTTTCCTTTCAATTTTGGGGAATTGCTTTTTCCTCTTCTTCTTTTTTTTTTTTAACTAGGGCCCCACACATGCTAGGCAAGCACCCTACCACTGAGGTACACCCCCATTTCTTTTTATTTTATTTTGAGACAGAGTCTTGCTAAGTTGCAGAGTCTGGTTCTGAACTTCTGATCCTCCTTCCTCAGTCTCCCAAGGAGCTGGGATTATAAGCATGGGCCACTGTCCCCGGTTAGTTTACTACTCTCAACTGACCAAGTTTTGTTTTTTGTTTTTTGTGGGTTTTTTTTGTTGTTGTTGTTGTTTTGTTTTGTTTTGTTTTTTTGGTTACTGGGGATTGAACTCAGGAGCACTCAACCACTGAGCCACATCCCCAGCCCTATTTTGTATTTTATTTAGAGACAGGGTCTCACTGAGTTGTTTAGTGCCTCGCCATTGCTGAGGCTGGCTTTGAACTCATGATCCTCCTACCTCAGCCTCCCAAGCTGCTAGGATTACAGGTGTGCGCCATTGTGCTCAGCATCATGTGGGTTTTATCTATTTTGACCCAGAGTCTCAGGCATGCTAGGCATGTGCTCTATCATTGCTACATGCCTATCATTGTGAGTCCTCCATTCTCCCACCTGTTATTCCTCGAAGGCAGGGACCATGTCTGTTACTTGCAGTGTCACCAGCACCTATTCCCAAGGCTCAGCCCATAGTAAATGCTCAATAAATATTTGTTGAATGAGTCAATAATTGACAGGAATGTCAGCCCGACTTGCTCTGGCCTTCTACCCTTGCATTGTTGTGAGACTCTAAGCAAGTCACCTCCCCTCTCTGCACTTCAGCTGAACCAAAGCTCCTAAAATCCCATCCAGACCCAGGGAGACAAAAGCATAGTGATTCCACTAATCTTGCTCCTTTGTCTTCTCTCTTTGAAGATGACACCAAATTGAACCCTTACGCAGGAGATGGTGAGTATAGAACCACCTGCCCTCTTCCCTGTACCCCTGGGTCTGCCCTACCCAAGAGGGTGCACTGGGCCTCTTTTTGTGGCCAAGAGGAGGAGCAAAGCAGCCAATGTGAACGGCCCAGACCTCCTGCTAGGTGGGAAGGCAGGGGGCACTCTGGGCACAGGCCCCTAGATTGAAGGAACATGTCTACCCAAACATTTCTATCTTAGTCAGATCCTCCAGAGGTTCCTCCTGGCCTCCCACTCTTGAATATTAGCTGCCCTGAAGAGGTGGGAGGGGAAAGTCTGAGCCTGGGCAGACATGGCTGGTGGGGCCGGTGGCCATGGCCCCCCCTCCCCATGGGCCTCCTAGTCATCGAGGGGAAGCAATTTCTCTGACAAGTTCCCTTGTGGGTTGGCCCACAGCACACAGAAGTTGTCCCATCATAAGCTTTGCAGAGCACCAGAAGGCAGGTTCATCCAGCCTCGGGGATGCCTGGGAGGATAAGCTGTGGGGTGATGGGGGCCCTCCTCCCCTGCCCATCGCCTGGGGCCAGCTAGGCTCTGCTGCAGCTGCTGTGAGGGCGAGGCGCCCCTTCCTACTGCAGGCCAGAGGTTGTTCTCTGATTCCCTCAGGAGGAGAGGTTATTAAGGCAGTGCAGTTGGATGCATCTTCCACCAGAGAGGGCGCCATTGCTCCTCTTCAGGCAGCAGGAGGGACAGAGGGAGGCACAGAGGGAATGTTGTGGGTGGAGGGCTGCACATCCAGTCAACCAAGTCCTGCCTGTGAAGTCACCAGGGTGGCAGCAGGTTGTGGGCTGGTGGCCAGCAGGTCCGGGAGACTGGCTTGTGACATGTGTTACCTCAACTCTTCCCACCTCTTGGCATGGGGGCACTAGCCAAGCTCTGCGGTGCCTGGATAGCTTCTCTCCAGAGTTTCCTCAGCTTACCGAGTGACAGAGAGCAGGGGCTAGGAGGACAATGATTTTGAACACGTCCTATTAAAAGCCCTCACCCTCTGTTGCCTCCCATTTCGCCCACTGGTGTGTAAAAAGGGCTCAAGATTTCTGTGGCTGACATACTCACCTGTCTTCTCCACCTTGTCATCCCTACAGTCCCCAGGTAATGTCAGGGAACCAGGCTGCCTAGGGCTGGCCCTGGACTGGTGTGTCCTTGGGCAAATCGCTAACCTTCATTTCCATTCCCTCAGTCACACAGGAAAGAGTGGGACTGGAGGGGCTCCCAGCTCTCTGGTCCGTGGAAACTTCCGCTCCTCCTTGGGATGCATTCCAAACACTGAGATGTCCTCGGAGAGTGCCTGCTGACTGTTAGATCTCAGGGGACCTAGTCCGTTCCATAGAGCTCAACTGCGTGCCCATCATTTCGCCTAAGAGCTGAGGACACAAAGATGAATAAGATCCTGACCCTGCCCTCCAGGGTGTCTCAATTTGGTTGACAGTGACAAGTAGAAATATCGTCCTTTGCTATCATAATAGTTGATACTTATTGGGTCTTCTAAGATGCTCATCATGTCCTCAGTGATTGATATGACATCTCATTTTAACCCTCACAATAATCCTATTAAGTGTTATTGTTGTTATTATTACTGTTGTTGTTCTACAGAAGTGATAATGGAGGCACAGAGGTTAATAATTTGCCCAAGATCACGTAGCTAGTGCGTGGCAGAGGATAGATTTGAACTCAAGCAGCCAAATCTTAGATCCCAAACTCTTAACCGTCACATACCCTTTGTGAATTCTTTAAAGGTGGTTGTGTGACACAGATGTTCAAGAGAACTTCCCTTACGATCCTTTGGCATTTGAACAGCTTTTAAGTGGTTTTGGAAAACCTCCTGAGAGGTGCTAAGAACAACGTGAATGCTGTACTCCTCCCAATTCCGCCAGTTTCTGTCCCACCTTTCTCATGTTTTTGATAAGTGGACCCAAAGGTCCTGTGGACTCTCATCTCTGGGACTTTTTTAGAACCCAAGACTCCATGGCCCAACTTTTCCTGCTCCCCTGCAGCCCCTCCCTACCCTAATGGTCTCTCCACAGGTCTCCAGGACAACCTGTCCCCAAAGACAAAGGGCCCCCCTGTGCACCTGGGCACCATCGTGGGCATCGTGCTGGCCGTCCTTCTGGTGGCAGCCATCATCCTGGCTGGTATTTACATTAATGGCCACCCCAACTCTAATGCTGCGCTGTTCTTCATTGAGGTCAGTGTAGAATGTGGTCTCGGTTCTGCCGTCCACTCTGTATCAGGGATTCCAAGGCCATTGGGTACCCACCTTTTCCCCTTGCACCTCTCACACATCACCTGCCTGAGAAACCTACACCAGCCCCCTCCTGGCACATCTCTCAGTGGTTGGTTGGTGCCCTTTGTGCCCATCACCCCCAGGGTTCAGCCTCTTGGCTCTCTGTCCCTAGAACAGCCTGTCTGCTTTTGTTTCCCCATTTGTGAAACTAGAAAAGTCCCCAGAGGAAAGATTGAAGGCCAAAAATACTATATAGAGCCCATTTAGCGGCTGGGCAGCCGTTCCCTAATGATTTATGGTGTCTCTTGCCCAAATTGCAGACTTGGGACTTATTTGGAGCCATAATAGAACCAACCTCTTTTGCTGCTGCTTTGGATTTTTTTAGATGACAAATGAAAAGTGGAAATGGTAATGAGGGCTGTGCTCTCTGGGAGTTTTAGTTGAGGATACTGCGGTTCCAAATGTCCCAGAATGCTGAGGGGCCAGCCGAGGTGCCACACGGGAAGGAAGACTCAATCCCCAGCACTCTGAGCCACAGAGTCCAGCAGCTGCTGTCCAGCCCTCCACTCTAAGCTGGGTTATTAGCTCCCAGAAGATATGGCTCATTTCATAGAATTATCTGAGTGTTTACAGTGTGTCCATGGTTTTTGCTAGGAGCTGAGGACACAAAGATAACTAAGATACTGTCCTCGCCCTCCGGAAGGCTGCAAGCCAGTGGTACCCTTTGGGAATTCCTTAAAAGTTATCAGAGAGAACTTTCCTTATGCTCCTTATTAAAAAGGATCATTTCAAAGCTTTTCAGAGGGGCACAGCCATGGCCCTCTGGCATCTCAGTCTCCTCTGCACAGGTCACAAACTCACTGACCTTATGGGTCCTCATCAGTCTTTCTGAAGTCTTAGCCTATCTGGGTATCACCTGGGAACTGAAGATCCCCAGGCCACAGGGACTCTGATGGAGTAGGTCTAAGCTGGGCCCAGGAACCTGCATTTCAGTAAGCCCCCGGTTCCCTCTGATGCAGAACCTGTGCTGTCTGGAGGGTTATCTTGGCATTTCCAGAGCCTCCCAGATCATTCCAGTCATCTCTGACCCATAGCTCAAAGCTTCAGCAACAGTTGTGTAGACCACACAGAGAGGGATCAAATGTTCTCCTTCCAAACACTGGCTCCAGTGGTCAAGGGGTGACAGTGGGGAGCCTTTTGGAGAGAGTGGCCCTGACTATCACCTGGAGCCCAGTGGGTCCCAGCACCCCAGAGTCCTTATAAGAAAGAATTATGGCACTGTCCCTTGGTGGTGGGGTCCCCATGGAGAGATCATGTCTGCTGACTCTGTTTCTGCCCCCGAATCCCCTGCAGCGGAGACCTCACCACTGGCCAGCCATGAAGTTCCGCAACCACCCCAACCACTCTACCTACACTGAGGTGGAGCCCTCGGGCCATGAGAAGGAGGGCTTTGTGGAGGCCGAGCAGTGCTGAGGCCAGGCAAGAAAACCCAGGATGGCCATAAAAGATGCGCTGTGCAAAGAGAAGAAGTAACTTTTGCAGGCCTTCTCCAAGCACCTGGGCCCAGAAGAGGAGATGGGTGGCTTGTGGTGCTGGGGCCGCAGTTTAGCCCACAGCCCAGCTAAAGAGGGGGCAGCACAGCAACCATGGGGGGGTTTAAAGGAACAATCACCTAATCTCATCCTGTTTAATAAGAGGGGTCTCCCCTTGGTTCTCTCAATGATCTACTCTCTAGCTGTCCCAGACCTACCTCCCCACTGGAGGTGGCCTCATGACCTTCCGGCCTCTTGAGGCTCCTGTGTAGATCACAGGCTCACTAAAAAGCCTGGGGCAGGACTGCTGCGTTCCAGGGCCTAGACTCAAGAGCTGGTCCTCCTGGCTCTGGAGGCAGCGCACTTAGCCCCAGCTTCTGTGGCTCTGGAAGCCAAAGAAGGGGTTCTCTCCATCTGTGAAGATCTAAGCCCTTAGGACATGTCGTCATGGGAAAGAAGCCAAGTAAGAGGAAAGGAAGAAGGGGCTGGGGCTGGGGCTCAGCGGCAGAGTGCTCGTCTAGTGCGTGCGAGGCTCTGGGTTTGATCCTCAGCACCACATAAAAATAAATAGATAAAATAAAGGTACTGTGCCCAACTACAACTAAAAATAATTATTTATAAAAAAAAAAAAAAGAGAGAGGAAAAAGACGCAGCTGTGGGGAAATCTGCATTTCAGACTTGGCTCCCTTCCCAGGACTTGTGCATCTGAGCAAGCGCAACCTACAGCTAAGCTTTGCGCCCAGGTTCCACCTGGCGGGCTGAGCCCTGGGTAGCCCACACCCCATGTGGGGCTCCTTTTCCCATCAGTATGTCTGGTGCCCATTTTATCCACTGGCCTGTACTGCGGTCGGTGCCAGTAAGTACCTCTAAAGGCAGAGCTTGCTTAGTTCATATTTTTCTTTCTCTGAACTGGATTTCTATAACCATTAGGGACAAACGGGGGAACTTGAGGATTCCTTGACACCCACCCAGCCGGGGGGATCTTCTGTTGGCATCCTGTTGAGCAGCAAAGCTGCAGGGCAGGTGAGATAGAGGAAGCCGGCACCAGAGGGAGAATTTTCTACCTAAGACCTTGACCTGGAAATGTCCCACCATCTCCCTTGCTCTGCAAGAAGTTTTGGGGGCAGGGAGTGCAGACTCCCAAACTCAGCCTGGTTTCAGGGACTTCTGTCCCGGAGAGGAGCCAGGGCTGCTTCTGAAGGGCACTGGAAATTAAAATCTAGAGCTCACCCTCATTCTAAGTGGAAAAAAAAATAAAAAAGACAAATAAATGTTAAGTCACAGTATCCAGTTAGTCATCCCCTTTGTGCCGGTCACTGGGAGGCTGCAAAGGAAGAGTTAGAGCATCTGGCAATTCAGTGTGTGTGTGTGTGTGTGTGTGTGTGTGTGTGTGTGTGTGTTTTGGAGGGGTGGGGGTAGGCAGTGCAAATAGCCAGACGCATGGGAAGCCTTGACGGATGGTTTTCTAGCTGCTTCACGGTTTATCTGCAGTCAGGACTTTAAAGACAACCAGAGTGGAAGCCCACTGGTCCTCTGTCCTGCTTCACTAATAGGAGAAGAAAGGGCTGGGAGAGGGGGTAGGGGAAGGGGAATCCGCATTTGAGAAAGAAAAACGACAATGCAGCAGAGAAGAGTTCTTTGCAAACTTCAGAAGACAGAAAGATGGGTAATGCTCTCCCAACAGTGGCCTGCACCCAGACCTCCGGCCGTCTTGGCTCAGACTCAGTAGCAAAGCATCTGTGATGGCCATGCCTAAAACGTCCAGCAGGAAGCTCCTGCTGTGGCCTACGGCAGTGGGCAGCACCATTTGCCCCACTCCCAAACTCCAGCACAGTTTTTCCCAGTGTTCAGTCACCCATTCTAGATTCCTGAAGGGAAAGAATGTTGACAGTGGAAAAGGGGCCCGGTGACCGGGAGACCTCTGCCCCTAGCCACTGCCGGTGGAGAAGGGATGCCTTGGCCCTGGCCACAGAAACCTGGATGACCCCTGGAGTGTCAGTGGCGAGGGCAGTGGAGCTGTTAAAACCAAAGATGAGGGCTGGGGCTGGGGCTCACTTGGCAGAGCGTTTGCCTAGCATGTGTGAGGCACTGGGTTCGATCCTCAGCACCACATAGAAAAAATAAATAAAATAAAGATATTGTGTCTGTCTACAACTAAAAAATATATATATTAAAAAAAAAAAGAACTAAAGATGTGTCACTAAGTGAGGCCTCTGGACAATAATAGCCCCTGGACATTAATGGATTTCTCAAGCCAAAACACTTAGATCAAGACTCCCAAGAAACAGAGCCAAGCACCTCATAGTTGATGCTGGGCCCTGGCTATCCTCGGGGTCTCAGACAAGATAAGTATTTCTTATACAGACCCAGGCATTGGACCCCAAGGCTTAGAGCAGGTTAACTGGGTAGCAATGGTGAGTGTTTTGCTTCAAGAGTGAGTGACCAGAGGGAGACAAGGGTCTCAGGGTCACTGCTCGGAGTCTGGCTGCCCATCTAACAAGACGAGGGAGTGAGTACCTCAGATACTGTGCACCACCAACCAGATTTCCAGGCCTTTCCACCCCACAGGCATATATACTCTCCAGGGAAAGCAGGTGACTGGCAGGTGCCTCCTCTACATGGCATCTTTGGGGATCCTGAGGGGTCAGAGTCCACAAAAGTCCATCACTAACAGGAAGCTCCGACTCTGTGAAATAGGACCGTGAAGTTTTCCATGTTGCTCAGAGATCAGAAGGTTTTAGGAAGGCTCTGTTTTGTATCAGAACCCTTAAGAGAGCTAAATGAAAAATGGGAATATGAAGAGGAATGCAGAGGCCACCAAGTTCAAGAAGACACCTAGAATCAGGCTGTGAGCACAGCCTTCATTCAGCCACTCCTAGATCTGTGGATTTGTCCAGTAAGGGCTGTGGGGTTTCTGATCCTAAAATACAAGTCACGTGAGCCCAGACATCAACCCCAGCACCCTCAGGCCATAATCAGGTATCACCCAGCTGGCCCAGCAGGCCCTGGAACACTGGAGGCCACTTGTTCAGGTCTCAGCCTGAGCCTGAGGTTTTAAAAAAAAAAAAAATGTCCTCTGGTCACTATGAAGGTTCTTGATGGACCTTTGAATACAATTTTTTTTAATTTTATGTTTAACTAGGGTTCCCCTGCATCATGTGTTATACATACACACACACACACACACACACACATTTTATTTTTAAAAAACATTGGACAAGCTGTAGCTGTACTCAGCCTTTGCTGAGTTTGTTAATTAAGACAATGGCACAAGCTGCCAGCCAATCACACTGTTCAAATGCAGCATTCACCCCTGAGCTGACCATTCATCTGCAGGGCTAAGACTGTTTCCCAGGTCCCGGAACGGACTCCCTGGCCACGAGAGCCTACACCAAAAGAATCAAGGTCACATCAGTTTTTTCTCTCAAACTACCTGAATTTTTAGCACATCAAGGAGGACCTGGGGACTAAAGGTACCCTCGCTGCCCTAAAAAGAAAGTATTCACATATTTCGTGTGAATTCTCAGTGTTAATTTTTTTTAAGGCAATAATCTTTTACAACCTCCGTTGTGTGCAAAATAAAATGCTAAGGTTTTGGGATGCATATACCTTGGTCCTGATGACTGACATCTTCCCAAGGACCTGACCTTGGGAGCATATGAACATCTACCAGACCCTGGTCCATCAGGGGCACTTTTCCCAAACTCCTGCCCCAGCTCCAAGAAACATCTAGGGAAACAACCCTTGCTATTTACTTATATTGGGTTTGTAAATCCCTGGAAGTCAACCTCATTCATTTTTAATCTACTATCTAAAGATACAAAATAAATCTGAGTAAGTGGATACTGTCACATTTCTGGATGCTTTGCATTTGAACAACTTTAGCAGCCTCCTTGTGTTTTATTACTTTGTGTTTTTGCTCATAAAACATAGTTTAGCACACCAAAACAAAGAGAGGAAAAATTCGAACTCCTCACAGCCAAAATCAACGATGCCAAATTTCAAGTTCCAAACAAGCCAATTTATAAATAAATATACTGTGTTTGCCAAATAAAGAGGAATGTGTTGGAAAAGCCAATGGGGACTGGTGGAGAGGTGCTGAGCTACACACGGAGTCAGAAGGTGGGAGCTTGGGTCCCAGCCCTGCTCCTGAATAGCTGTATGACATGGGCCAAGCCACTCAACCTCTCTGGGCTTGTTCCACCTCTGTGAAATAAGACAAGCTAGACTCATTGGTCTCAGGTAGGACCTTAGTAAACCACTCACCTATTTGTTTTCAGTTCACCGAGCAAATTAGACTAAAGCACGGGGCATGGGGCCACACACCTATAATCCCAGCAGCTTAGGAGGCTGAGGCAGGAGGATCACGAGTTCAAAGCCAGCCTCAGCAAAACAAGCAAGGCGCTAAGCA
Source organism: Marmota marmota marmota (assembly GCF_001458135.2). Taxonomy (NCBI): domain Eukaryota; kingdom Metazoa; phylum Chordata; class Mammalia; order Rodentia; family Sciuridae; genus Marmota; species Marmota marmota. The sequence goes on from NW_025999872.1 coordinate 740,611, forward strand.
ACTAAGTGAGACCTGTCTCTAAATAAAATACAAAATAGGGCTGGAGATGGGGCTCAGGGGTCGAGCACTTCTGAGTTCAATCCCAATACCAAAAGAAAAAAAAAAAAGAAATTAGACCAAAGCATCTCATTCTCTTCCATTATCCTGATAAGTTGACCAACTTATTTTAGTTGGTCCAGAACTTTCCTGTTTCTAACGCTGAGAGTCCTGCACCCCAGATGGCTCCTCAGGGACACTCTCTCCTTGGAACAGCTCTCCCATCCCATTGACACTTGAGCACTTGCTATTCAGTGTGTCCAGACAGTCTGTGTGAGCAATCTTGGGGTCAGTTGGAAATGCAGGACACAGGACCACCCTCCCCAGACCTGCTGAATCAGAATATGCATGTGAGCAGCCCAGTGTGATCCACACAGGTGCCGTCTCAGAAAAAATTCTATCTACCATATCATAACCTGTTGGAGAGGTACTGTTTCCCAAGATGGGGAAACTGAGGATCCTGCAGGAGGTTTACTTATTTATTTGTCCATTCAATCCGCATTCATTAAGCATCCACAGAGTGCCAGGTATTACTATTAAGTTGACTTGCTAGTAAGGAACAGAGACAATCCCCAAACCCAGGTCTTCACATTTCTACTTGAGGTTTTTCTCTGTGTACCTCCAGGCAGTGCCAGGACCACAAGGCCACATTTTAGTATAGAAACAGGTTGTAGGTTTTGACAGAATCCTCCAGGCCTCCAGAGATCCTCAGCAAGATGCATAGCGATGACTTCAGATCCTCACTCTTAGCTCCTGGAACTGTGAGCATATCTTCTGCTTCTTTGTATGGCCCCAAGAGTTTGCAAATGTCCTAACTACTGCTGCCTCCTCATCATTGAGCCCCACTCTAGTGACCCTCTCACCTGAAGAATGATAAGCACTCAGTGAACATGTCATGATATTTCCCTTCTTGAACGAGGACAGCAGTTTACTTCATCCTCATGGGGCTGGAGGTGCAGCAAGGTGGGAGACCCTTTATCCAACTTCTAAGACCAGAAAAATTCCTATGGGTGACAATTTTTTTTTCTGATATTCACAGGATATTTTTATATTTGGTCCCTAGAGATAGCTAAATCATGCTCACCATTTTCTACAAAGCTAAACACACACACAAAAAGACATCTGAATATAGGCCAATTACATTTGATCCGATATTCGCAGAGCCTTGTGAACACACCTCCCCCTCCAGGCTCAGTCTTCCTTCTGTGACTGCTATGTGGTCTGGTGGAGTGTCCAAGAAGAGCAAGACTCGCCATGTCCAGCAAAGCTAAGAAAAGTTGAGAAATCCTTGAAAAACCACAGATCCAACCTTGGCATGCCTATAATCCCAGAGACTCAGGAGGTTCAAGCAGGAGGATTGCAAGTTCAAAGCCAGCCTCAGCAACTTAGCAAGGTCCTGTCTCAAAACAGAAAATAAAAAAGGCTGGGGATGTGGCTCACTGATATACAGTGTTCCTGGGTTTACTTCCAAGTAAGACACACACACACACACACACACACACACATACACACACACAAAAAGCTGGGTGCAGCAACATATCCCTGTCATCCAGTGACTCAGGAGGCTGAGGCAGGAGGATTGCAAGTTCAAAGCCAGCCTCAGCAACTTAGTGAGACCCTAAACTTAGTGAGATGCTGTCTTAAGATAAATAATAAAAAGGGAGACATAGCTCAATGGTAAAGGGCCCCTGAATTAAAACTTCAATGCCAAAATGAATTAATTAACTATTTAAATATTTTAGAAAAATGAACTAGACCAATTTCCCCTCTACTGATTTGGCCTACAGTCCCTTTCATTTAGATACCACTTTTTTTTTTTTTAACTTTATTTTCTTTCTGCAGTGCTGGGGACGGAACCCAGAGCCTTGCACATGCTCAGCAGTCGCTCCACCACTGAGCAACCTCCCACACTAGATCCCATTTGAATTCACAGACAGCTGCTCTCACCCAACCTTTGCCTGGACTTCCCTCTCCTAAGGAACATTATGGAACTCCAAGGATCCCTCCTCAAGTCCTGCCTTCACCCCTCTATGTTCCCTGGGGCTCCTCTCCATCAAACCTAGTGTGACCTGAGAAAAAGCCTCCCGGCCACACTGGCTCTGCCTCCCGTCCCTGGAGACAAAGACCCTGGAGGGGCAGCTGCTCTAACAGAACTGGGCAGCGGTAAAGCTCCCTTACAGCCAAAGGCCAGGTCCGATTGCTTTTGCCCTCTGAAATCAGCAAGGCAGTGGCAGTGGGAAGTTGCTCCCCAGCCAGGTCACACAGGCAGCGAGATGGCACCTGGAAGTCAGTCAGCCTTTGGCCCTCAGCGTTGGCTCCTGAGGCCAGGGCCTGCCACGCTCCGACCCTCCATACCACGGACCCTTTCTGTCAAGGGCCCTGGTCCCTTTCTCCATGGAGGCCTCACTTCCCAGCCAGGAAGTGGAATTAGTGGGGAAGAGACGCCACTGTCTCTGCTTCTAGAAGTTCTGGATCTCTGAGCCTTAGGGATGGGTGGCCTTCAGTGCACCAGGCTCAGCCTTCTAGGAACCAAGACTTTGGGGTATTGCTCCCCTCCTTTGGGCCACACAGCTTAAAGACTGGGACCTGCTGTTTTTCAGTCTTGCGGAACGCCATTCCTGTCCAATCTCCCAGTCTGGTAGTTTTACCCAGGGAAAACCCAAGTCCGGTGAAGGCCAAGAATGACTCAGGTCCACAAAGGAAGTGGGAGAGGGAGGGTGTGGCTCAATGCTAGAGTAGCAGGGGCGAGGCCCTGGGGTCCACCCCGAGCCCTGCCAAAAAAAAAAAAAGGACAAGTGGGAGAACCCTGATGGCTGGTATCCAGGGTACAGTGAACACATGGACTCTGAGGCCATCAGGCCTGAGCTGAATCCGGTGACATCGCACACTGCACAACGTCCTTGCCTCACTTTCAGCATTAGTTCAGTGGGAGTGATGGAAATGACAACACCTTCCTCATCAGGCTTTCCTGAGGTCAAACCTTCCTCTGCTCAGCAAACACTCCAAAGCCTTGGTGGTGTCTTTGTTTCTTTTTCTTTCTTTCTTTTTTTTTTTTTTTTTTTTAGTTTTTCAGACAGGCCTCTCTGTGCTGCCCAGGCTGGACCCCAACACCTGGACTGAAAGGATCCTCCCATCCTCCCTCTCAGCCTCCTGGGCTGGGAATGGCCAGAACTAGAAGTGCTAACACTCCTGGACTTCGTCACTTGTTCTGGTGCCTCCTGCTGCCTTCACGTTTGGCAGTTCCTTCCTCCAGAAGAAGGCGCTCTGCAGACTGAGACTGTAAGCATCTTCCTCTCAGAGACCCCCTGCTAACCCAGGGAAGGGACAGATGCCTCCATCCCTGCCAGGGGCAGCTCTCGCTGCTCTGAAGGAAACAGATACTTAAACATCTAGTCACCATTCATGCTTAGCTTTCTATATTTATCTTCAAAACACTAGCTCATTCTTGGTTCTTTAGGGAAGAAAGGATCCCAGAAGAGGCATTGCAGAATTCATCCTGCAGAAATCAAAAGCCTGGAAACTTCCCAAACCACTCATTTTAGAGAAGGGACTCAGTGTCCAGGCCTCAGGGTTCTTTCTTTTTTGCAATACTGAAGACTGAACCAGGGGTTGTCTCTACTCTGAGCTGCACCCCCAGTTCTTATTCTTTCTTTTTTCTTTTTTGTTGTTTTGTTTTGATATTGGGGACTAAATCTGGGGATGCTTTACCACTGACTATATCCCAGTCCTTTTTAATTTTTGAGACAGGGTACTACTAAGTCACTAAGTTGCTGAGGGTCTCACTAAGTTACTGAGACTGGCCTTGAATTTGCGGTCTTCCTGCCTCAGCCTCTTTTATTTTCTTTCAAAGGCACAGAAGTCCAAGGTAAGCGCAGAGATGGCTTTCTTGCAGGCTGTTTGGAAGGGCAGTGGGCTATGGGGCCCCTAGAGGGCAGGGTAAGGCCTGGCGCCTGGCTGAGAAACCTCTAACCCTTAGGTCAAAGGAGTTTAAGAATTCTCATTTCTCCCTTTGCCCCTCTCCTTCATGAGAAAAGAAGGCTGACAGTCCCCAGACCCAGGATAACGGAATATTGGACACAATCAGAGGCCTCAAGACTGAGTCCGCCGGTTTTCTGGTTATTTGGCAAAAAATGCACAAACTCCCAGTCCTTAGCATCCAAATACATGACTCACAGGCAGCTCTCTGTACAAAGAAAGGGCACAAAGTGAGGACACGCAGAGTAAAGTGCCAAAGACATTGCGAGTACTTCTAGAACAAGTTCCTCCTGGCCCCGTTCTCACCATCCAGAGCCTTGGTTTCTGGGGAAATCACCTGCTGCGATACAAACACAGGAGGAGAGCGGGAGGCGCAGGGCCCTGAGTGCCTTCAGATCAAGCACCAAAAGCTACCAAGGAGCTCCTCGTTCCTTCCTTTATGGTGACTTAGCACACAGGCCCTTGAGGAAGCGATTTTGCCTTTGAGAACTCTGAGGAGCAGGAAAGCTCCCCCAGGCCCCTTCAAGGCTCCTCCCAGTCCTCCAGCTTAGATCTGATGGTTAATGAAGATACCCGCCACGGCAGTTTCTGTTACTCCCATCTTAGTTTCTTCTTTTCAAGCAGCTACGCGGATGTGACATGGAGCGATTACTAGAACCTGCCTGAATGCAGGTCTCTCTCGCCAGTTATTTCTCCCACATTCTCTTAAAGCCAACTCCTGGAGGCTGGGGTTGGGGCTCAGTGGTAGATCACTTGCCTAGCACATGTGAGGCACAGGGTTCGATTCTCAGTACCACATAAAAATAAATGAAATAATATTGTGTCCGTCTACAATTAAAAAACAAAACAAACAAGCTCCTTATCAGTTTGACGAAGCGCCCCATCCCCATCCCACCAACTCATAATACAAGGCTTCCTTCTACAGGGCTTTACAGCTTTCAAAACACCTCCACACCTTCACCTCTCAAAGGCAGGACAAGCAGAGCTCATGTCCAGGTGGAGCCATCAGAATAGTCACTGCTGTCCTTCCCCAGTTCAGGTGCAAGCCTGGCGGTGCAAATTTAATCATGCTTTATATGGATCTTAGTTGCCCCAGCTCTTCCTCAATAAAGTATCTTACCTGGTTATCACAGCCCTCCTTTGAGGTTGCTAGGATGGGAATTGCCATCCTTTTTGTGTGTGGAAGAGGAGAGTGAACCCAGAGCCTCCCATAGGCTAGGCAAGCACTCCACCACTGAGCTACACCACCAGACCTTTTTGTTTTGAGACAGGGTATTAATAGGTTGCCCAGATTGGCCTGGAACTTGCAAGTCTCCTGCTTCAACCTCCCAAATCACTGGGATTATAGGCATGTGTCACCATGCCTGGACCCTAGCATCCCATTTTTGAGGTTAAAGGAACTGAAGATCAGCACCCTAAACAATTTTCCCCAGTCCCACTACCTCTTGCACCTAGCCCTCATGAGAACCTCTACTCTGCCCATCACTAATAATAGAACAAGGAACTAACTTTGGCCTATTGTCTTGGGTCCAGGCAGTGCCAAGCACCTCCTATGCATTCTACACCAGAAGGTAAAAGGGAAGTAATTATCTCACTGCTGGATTCCCAAAGGTGTCGATTAAAACACGTTCTTGGGCACTTATCCCAGGCCCAGGGAAGTTTTGGAAAGACAGAAAACAAGAAATAGTTGCCTTTATGGTGCTTACAGTAGAATTAGCAAGATGAAACAGAGGACAGTAAAATTTAATGCATATTTGTGGCCTAAATTGGTGAGCAGACTAAACTCTCAGAGTTACAGTGACAAAGCAGAATCACAAAGCAGAGCTAGGATGGAGGATTTAGAGCTGCCCTGGTCAGTATGACAGTCACTAGCTACATGTGACTGTGGAGCTCCTGAAAGGTGATCGGTCTGGATGTGCTGAAGTACAAGACATACAACAGATTTTTAAAATTTAGTGAGAGCCAGATAATATAATTTTGATATTTGATTACATGTTGAAATGACAACGCTTTGAATGTGTTGGATTAGATAAATTATTAAAATTCATTTTATTTGTTACTTTTTAAAGATGACTATTAGAAAATTTTAAATTATATATAAAACATTTCTTTTGAATACTGCTAGTTTCAAATAATGATCGGTCGTTAAACATTAAGTGACTTGCCCAATGTCATCTAGCTGGCTAAGTGTGGAACCAGGACTTGAACCCTGGGCCTGTGATCACTTAGAGTTAGTGCTCTACCCACATAAGAACCATAGAGGTAAAGAGGCTTTGGAAGGCAGAGGAGGCAAACTCTCCCTGATGTCTGATCTTCGCTCTGCCATATCCCTGGAAGACAGCCAGCCAGTTCTGCTTGAATATCTCCATCAATGGGGAGTTCGTTATCTTTTAAAATAGCAGTTTCCACTGTTGGCCAGCTGCTTACTAGATTTTTCCATCAAATGAGGAGAAATCTGTCCATTCTAAGATCTACTCTTGAGTTCAAGATCCTCCCAGAGGGGAAGGCCCACTGTGCTGGGTGAAAGGATGGTCTGGCTTGCCCTGGTCTCAAGGGAAAGCCTCCAGGCCCATGTCCAGCAAGTTCTGCACAACTTCCTGGGGAAGGGACCCCTAATGTGCCCCACACCCAACTCCTCCCACCTCCACCTCCCAGCACTTCCTGCAGACTGGCCCAGGTAAATCCTGCCTGTTCTGTGTGCACTGCTTCTATCCTGTGGCTTTGGGGCCACAGCTGCAGCAAATGCCTGAATTGCCATTCATGCTAAGGCCTCCCACGGCTGAAAGGATAATTATCTGCCTGCTGAGCTGACAGGTTCCCATCTGGTGAGAGCTAAATGCTGTGTCTTTAGAAAAGATACCAGAAAAGGCAAGCTCCTGGCCTGGCTTTGACAGATTCCCTCAGCTACTCTAAGGGGGAAAAAAATTGCTGAGGTGGGTGTGGGGGAGGTAGAGAAGGCCTAGAAAGGAAAAGAAGATGAATCTGGGATGCTAATAAATTCCCTGTGATCTCGCTCGCTCTTCTTCCAGCACTTGCTCCTCTGCAACAATTGGCAGGGCTGCCTTGCCAGCTGGAGCCTGAAAATATGCCCAGGTAGACAGAACCCTGTGTCCTAGGACAGCCTCGGCCACGCGGGCTCCTTGCTAAGGGGTGGGTGGCCAGGACAGACAACAGGAGGGATCTGCCATTGAGGGATTTCCAGGATCTGCTTATACTCCAGGGGTCTAGTTTCCTGCTCTGCCTTCCCCACCTCAAGCACAAGCCTTGCAATGACAACAGAACCTTGAACCCAGGAACAGTTACAGCCCAGACAAGTGGCATCTCCAAATCCCACCATTGCCCCTTCCCTCCTCTTACCTCCATTTCCCCATCAAAAATCCTCCAAGGGTTTTAGTAAAGAGCCTTAAGTTTGTAATCTGACCCTCTGTTTTATTTCATCTATCCAAGTGTGGCAGGTCCTGTACCTGGTCAAGACGGCAGGTCGGTCACCCACTCACTGGTAACCATGATAGCAGATTGATCCTAAGAGTTGGTAGAACCAGCATGATCAGGCTAGGTAAAGTTACAGCCGCATTATTGACTGGCAACCATGTTCCAGGCCTGGCCCTGAGGACTTTATACACTGCAACAAAGTAGTGAGCCAGGAATTATTAAAGTTTAAACTGGTTACATAACAAGGTCACCCAGAATAAAAAAAAAGAGAGAGAGAGGGAATTCAAATCCTGCTCTAAAATCTGTGCTTGAAAAAATAAAACAAAACTTTTAATATGGAAAATTTCAATCATACACACAAGTACCACCAGCTAGTACCATGAATTGCCATGTATCTGAAGCCAAGTTACAGAAATCACCAACTTAGGGCTGTTCTTGTCCCCTCTCCACCTCTACTAGTTCTCCCTTATCGGGTCATCATGACACACGTTAGGCATGGTGTCATTTCATCTGTGAATAGTTCAGTATGTATCTCTAAGAGATAAGGATGCTCTTAAATCTCTCAAAATTATGACTCTAGGTGAAAGATTACCAAGAAAATACCTTGTTGTTCTTTGAGATAGAAACATTACAAGATTTATAGCACCTCCAAAGGGAATAAAGCATTTCCCTGACTTGCTGTAGCTTTTTAGCACACTGTGGAGAGGGCATAGTCATTGTCTGCTAAGTCCAGGAACGCCCATCTGGGAGCCCCACATTGCCAGGCCCTGTCCCTGGGTGCGTGGAACTACCCCCTTCTGCATATTATTCTGTGTAACACCAACCTACCCCGAGTGACACCAACCAATCCAGAAAGGAAACCTGCTGTAAGACCTCATCTAGCCAGTTCTTTCCAGTTGAGCTTGCTCAGGAAGAACTTGTTACATTGTTGGCTGTCATGTGTTGTAAACCACCCTGTGAGTCACCCTGGACAGCACCAAGTCTGGGCCATGGTTCCTGCCATGTATCCCTCTATCCCAGAAGGAGTCTCACTGCATTCAAGTCCACAAATGCTGATAATCTCTCTCTGGTTGCAGGGCTTGTGGTCTCTGTCCTAAGGAACTTGGGAGTCAGGTTGAGGAGAAAAAAACAAAATATAATTGTCCCTTGATGCAGAATTGGTTCTAGAATCCTGACAGATACCAAAATCTGAGGATGCCAAAGTCCCTTAAATAAGATGGTGCAGTATTTGAATATAACTTAGGCATATCCTCCCAAATACTTTAAGTCATTTCTAGGTGATTTATGATACCGAATACAATGCAAATGCTATGTAAATAGTTGTCATATTAGCTGGGCACAATGTTGCACGCCTGTACTCCCAGAGACTTGGGAGGCTGAGGCAGGAGGATGGTGAGTTCAAAGCCAGTCTCAGCAAAAGCGAGGCACTTAGCAACTCAGTGAGACCTGACTCTAAATAAAATACAAAATAGGGCTGGGGATGTGGCTCAGTGGTAGAGTGCCCCTGGGTTCACCCGCCCCCTGAAATAATTGTCATATTAAGTTGTTGGGAATGATGACAAGAAACAAAAGTTTGCATATGTCAGTACAGACAATTTTTTTTCTAATATTTTCTCTCTGTGGTTGGTTAAATCGTGGATGTGGAAGCTGTGAAAGTGGATCTGGAAGACAACATACCAACTGGCACAGCAGAAGTAAATATAGCACATCATGGGAGGCAACAGCAGCACTGTGGGCCGGGGATCAGGAGCGCACTGGACGGGGCGCAGGGGAGAATGTTTTCCAGAACTCAGCAGTTTTCTGTACCTGGCCATGCCCAGCAGACCTATGTCCCTGCACTGGGTTCTATTCAACAGTTCCTGCTCACAGAGACACTGGTGACAACTTCACACAGGGTGGCTAGCTTTGGTCCCATCTGTGTTCTTCAATGAGTCTTAGATGCCCCGTCTCTGCTCTGAGCTGTCTGACCCTTTCTATGGGACTGGGAGCCTTGCTGCTGGTGAAGACAGCTCTTGAGGTTCATTTGCTAATTGTGCACTGCTAGGGGTGGTGTTGAGTCTCTGTGTCTCCTGCAGAGAGTTTGCTTATTGAATCAGGGAATGACAGGGGGAAAAATTTCAGAGGAAAGAGTTATACCTACTGATATAACTGGATCCATGGTTAGGCTCTGACAGGCAGTGGTGGTGGGGAGAGAATTATCAGAAGAAAGTCTCAGGGGCAAGAGCAAAATGGTTTCAGAGAACAGCAAGCAGAGCATGGGCTTTGGTGGAGAGGAAGAGAGGAGAGCCTTGGAGGTGGCCCTGGAAAAGCTGGCTGGGGCATTATGTGAGGGCCTGTGCAAACACGCAGAGGACTTACACAGTAGCAGAGAGTCAAGGAAGGGGCCTGGTGACATTGTCACTGGGCCTCAGAAATGTTCATGTGGCACAGCAGATAACATGGATTGGGAGTGAGGGAAAGACCAGGGGACCTGCTAAGGCCCCCCCCCCCCCGATGCATTCATAGTCACTGTCATTGCCAGGGTAGGCTCTCAACAACTTAGGCATGGGCCTGCAGCACATTTGTTTCTTATTTTCCCAGTGCCTTGTACATAGTAGGTGCTCAATAAATGTTCACTGGGGGAGAGAGAGAATAAATAAAGCCAAAATCTGCAATAACTGAGGAGGTGGTTTAGGGAGAGGTCAGGAAGCCCTTCTGCAGGGAGGGGGGGAAGTCAAGGTGGAGAGCCACAGGAATTTCAATGAGCGGATACAGGACTTGGCCTGGGGAGGAGAACAAGAACTAGGCAAATCCATGACTGGAGAATGATGGGGCCATTAATAGAAACAACACAAACAGGAGCAGAAGTGGGTGCGTGGGGAAAGGCGGTAAGAGGATGCTTTTCTCTTTGGACAGGGCCACCAAAAGTAACTGTCCAGCCAGCAGCTGGACACACGGGGTCACAGCTCCGGAGGGAGTGGGGTACTAGCCGCACCAGCCAGGGAGGCGTGTGCCAAGAGGTTCTAGTGGCAACCAAGGGAGTGGGTGAGATCACTAAGTAGGGAGAGGAAAAACTAGAGAGCCAGGGGCAGAGCCTTGGGAACGCCAGCTGTTATGGGAAGAGAGGGTAACTGCTGGGGAGGGAAAAGGAAAACCCAGCCAGCTCAGGGTCGGGACAGCCAAGCAGGGGCATTTCAAGCAGGGGAGGCGATGCCCCAGCGTCCAGTGAGGGAGCCAAGGGAAGCGGCTGGGACCCAGCAGCAGTGGGGGAGACCTCATAAGGCCCCCATGAGGCTGCGCAGAGCCGAGGGCGGGGTCCAGATTGAGCGGATGAACACAGAGGTGGGTGGTGAGAGCTGAGGCAGCCAACTCTTGGAAGGGCTCTGGCAGCCACAGGGAGAAGAGAGGAGGCCGCTGCTCCCCAGGGAAGTGGGCAGGAGGAAGACCTGCTTTTAGATCGGGGAGAGAAGGGATTTGTGGGCAGAAGAGAAAGAAACAGGGAGGTAGAACCGCAAAGAGACAGAGGGCGTTTGGTGGGGCAGAGAGGATCCCAGAGATGCAGGAAACCGAGAGCACTTGTTTTTACTAAAGCACGCAAATCGAAGCAGCCCATAAAAGTGGTAAAAATAATGTCCTTCACATTTGAAAAGCAGTGAAATATGATCTACACAGCATTTTATCTCCTTTATTTCATAATCCTTATAAAGGTCATATTTTCTCTACTAAAATGTAAGAAGGTTAAATAGCTTACCCAAGATCACACAGCATATCTATAGAGCAACTTGGGGTCCAAGAGTCAATCAAGATGCTTGTGGCCTGGCTCAATGGCGCACGCCTATAATCCCAGAGCTCGGGAGGTTGAAGCAGGAGAATTGCAAGTTCAAAGTTAGCCTCAGCAATTTAGCAAATCCTAAGCAATTCAGCGAGACCATGTCTCTAAATAAAATATAAAAAAAGGCTGGGGATGTGGCTCAATGGTTAATGTCCATGGATTCAATCCCCTGTACGCCCCCCACAAAAAAAAAAAAAAGGGAAAGAAAAAAATAATCCTTTGGCGCAGGCACTGTGTTAGGTGCCAAAACATCCTTAAGAGAACTGGAAGTTGTTGCTGCCCTCAAGGAGCCTGCAATTCCATGGATTGAGCTCCACTCGACTGACAAATATGTTCCAAGACATAAATGTGTTCGGATGACTTGCAAATAATGTGCAAAAATTCAGACCAGGAAAGAGAGAGGATGCAGGGGAGGCTTTCAAGAGAAAGTGATGTTTGGGCAGAGTTTGGAAGGACAAACAGGAATGAGGTGACTGAGAGGTGGGTGGCAAGAAGAAGACATTCCCAACCCAGGAGATCAGTGTGCAAGAGTCTGGGCCTTTAGAACAGTGAGCAATTCACTGTGCTTGAACACTTGGTTGGGTGCAGGAGAGGCAGGGGCCATGATGGGGATGGCAGTAAAATGGCATAGTACCATGAACAATTCTAAATTTTCCCCTGGTTTAAATCAGCGAAAAGTTTTAAGCAAAAAAAAGAGATCAGCTTTCCACTCTAGGACAATCTCTCTGGAGGTTCCTTGCAGGCAGTGTGGAGAGTGGATTAGAGGAGAATATTATGGGAGGTGGAGAAGCCACTGAAAATGCAAATATGGTGACCTAGGCAAGAAAGGATGAGGGCCTGGACTGAGGCAGTGGCCTTGTAAGGCAATGGAGAATGAATGGATGGATGGATGGATGGATGGATGGATGGATGGATGGATGGATGGAGGTTTGGTCTGATTCCCAGGTATGGCTTAAACAGAAACAGCAAGAGAAGTAGATATTGGTGGAGGTGGGGAGATGAGAAGAAAATAAGTTTAGAACACACTGGGTTGAGAAGCCTGAGGGGCACCCAGGGGAAGGAGTCCAGCAGGCAGTTGGATATGGAGGTCTGGAGCTCATGGGAGAGGCTGAGCTGGAGAAGTATCTCTGTTCGTCGTTATCATGAAGTAGTGTCTGGAGCACTGGTGGCTGTGAGTGTTATGAGGCAGAGGAGCAAAGGGTTTCACACAGCCCTGAGGAGCGTGGCATTTAAGGAGTAAGTGAAAGAAAAGAGATCCTAGGGCTGCGGTTGTGGTCCATGGTGGAGCGCTTGCCTAGCATGGGTGAGGCACAGGGTTCGATCCTTAGCACCATATAGAAATAAATAAATTAAATTAGCGTATTGTGTCCATCTACATCTAAAACTATATATACTAAAAGAGATCCAAGAGGAGAGAGAGAGAGAGAGAGAGAGAGAGAGAGAGAGGGAGAGATCCAAGAAGTAGGAGAAGGAAATTTTAAAAAGGAGAAAGGGATGTCCTATTGGACATGGAGATTGAGGGAGTCTTATGAGAAGATGCTACTGAGAAAGAGACAAGGAAAATTCCATCTACGTTTGCTTTCAAGGGAGGAGAGATGGCTTCCCCCAGGCCTTAGGAAACAGAAGAAGAGAAAGGCCTTTTTGAGCTGAAAAATGGAAGGAGTGAGGTGGAGTCTCCTGTCCTCTCTGCTATGTATTATTGACTCTTGCTGCAATAATCAGTGCATTCACAGAAAATAAAGCATGATACTTGACCAAATGTGGAGAGTCAGATGCTCAAAATGTTTCTATTATGTGCTTCAAAACCAGACAGGCTGGAAATGGAGGCCATCCAATGTGATCACGCTGTCCTTAAAAATATTCCTTTGATAAACATTAAACTGTTGTGTTTACCAGAAATGTTAACAAGGAAAATAAACAATAGGACCATTTAGGAGTATTTCAAAATCAAATCTTAAGCCATAGAGAAAACAACAGGAGAAAAAAAAAAAAAAAACTTCTGAACACTATAGACCTCAGCTGCCCTTGAAGTCTTTTTCTCCGCCTACCATTACATAATTCTTCATCAGCCAAAGATATCATTTTCACATGTTAAAATTCACTGCATATGTGTCATACTTAAAGGACAGGATATCGAAAGAGAAGAATAATATAAGGAGATGTAAAAAGGTTTGGAAGCCTATGCAGATATAGGCCTGAGAATTTTCTAAAGAAACTTCAAGGATATTATTGAAAAATAAAGTGAGCTGACTGCCATTTCAGATAGTATAATTGACCCAGGCATCCTAACTAACCCTTCTGCTGCAAACAACTAAAAATTATGGGTAAAATACTGAAAGCATCTTCTTCTAAATACATGAATTAAAAAAAAAAGGAATATTCAACCAAAACCAAGTGTCAGTAGGAACCAGAAAGACAAATGGAGCAATGGGCAAACCAGTTAGTTTTCAGATTTCAAGACCTTAAAAACCTCCAAAGACAGGAGATTAAGTCAGGATTTGCTCAAGATGGAGATTCTGAGTGACACCCTCCCATACAGATAAGACCACCCTTACTGTTAGATTCAAATAAATAAATCTAACCTCTCTACTTGGAGGGCCTGCAACCAAAATGGACTGCCTTGATTCTTGTACTATAAGAAAATGGGGGGAAAAAAGAAGGAAAGGAAGAAAGGAAGGAAGATAGGTCCTGAAAATGTGTAACCAAAAGCATATTGTGCTATATAAACTGTTTTTAGCCAAGATTTGTATTAATTTGATAATCTGGAAAGCCTCCAGCAGAGAATTTAATTTAAAGTAGTCCTGGGCTGGAGTTATAGCTCAGTGATAGAGCACTTGCCTAGCATTAAGGAAGCCCTGGGTTCAATCTCCAGCACTGTAAATAATAATAATAATAATAATAATAATAATAATAATAATAATGTCCTAAATACCTGAAATCTGGAAGAAGCAAATGCAATCCTCCCCTAGAAGAATCCACATACCTATCAGGCCTCAAAAAATTCCCAGATAAATTTTTTTTTAATTTTTAATTTATTTTTTAGTTTTTGGTGGATACAACATCTTTGTTTGTATGTGGTGCTGAGGATCGAACCCGGGCCACATGCATGCCAGGCGAGCGCGCTACCCCTTGAGCCACATCCCCAGCCCCCCAGATAAAGTTTTAAAAAATAAGCTGGGCACTGTATGGTATACCTATAATCTCAATAACTCAGGAGGCTGAGGCAAGGAAGATTGCAAGATCGAGGCCAGTCTCAGCAATTTAATGAGATCCTGTCACAAAATAAAAAATAAAAACGACTGGGATGTAGCTCAGTGGCACAGTGTTTGCCTAGCATGCACAGGGTCCTGGGTTCAATCCCCAGAACTGAAAGAAAAAAAGAGAGAAAGAAACTGGATGTGGTGGCACATGTCTACAATCCCAGAGGCCTGGGAGGCTGAGGCAGGAAGATCATAAGTTCAAAGCCAGCCTCAGCAACTTAGCAAGGCCCTAAGCAACTTAGCAAGACCCTGTCTCTAAATAAAAAATTAAAAATGGCTGGGGATGTGGCTCAGTGGCTAAGCACCCCAGTATTATTAAAGGTGTCCTTACAATAAGGAATTCAGGGCCAACCCAGGCAACATAGTGAGACCCTGTCCAGAGAGAGAGAGAGAGAGAGAGAGAGAGATCCTTTATTAAGAGAGTAAATACAAAGTACCCAGAAATAGATCTAACAAAAGATGTGCTAGACCTCTATGGGGAGAAATTATAAAACTTGATTAAAAGATATTTAAAATACTAAAATAAATTAGAGGTCTATGCTATGTTCACAGACTTGAAGACTCTAGTTTATAAAAGTGTCAGTTCTCCCAAAATTGATCTATAGACTCAATATAATCCCAGTCAAAATCCCCATGGAATTTGTGAAAATTTTGACAAGCTTATTTTTTATTTTTTTAATTTTTTTAGTTGTAGATGGGCACAATATCTTTATTTATTTACTTATTTGTTTTTATGTGGTCCTGAGGATCGGACCTAGGGTCTCACACCTGCGAGGCAAGTGCTCTACCAGTTAGCTACAGCCCCAGCCCCTCAACAAGCTTATTTTAAAACGTAATGAAAGAACAATTGGCTAGGAACAGCCAAGGTGAAATAAGATCTGGACTTCCCTTCCAGATCTGCCTCCTTAAGAACTGACTGTGGGGCTGGGGATGTGGCTCAAGTGGTAACGCGCTCGCCTGGCATGCGTGTGGCCTAGGTTCAATCCTCAGCACCACATACAAAGATGTTGTGTCCGCCGAAAACTAAAAAATAAATATTAAAATTCTCTCTCTCTCTCTCTCTCTCTCTTAAAAAAAAAAAGACAGTGATTAAGGTGGTGTCATGGTGGAGCAAGGACAGAAAAATAGAACAATGAAAAGAATAGAGAACCCAGAAACACACACCTGCCTACACAGCCCTACTCTGTCCAACAGAGGGAGTCAGGGGGAGAGATGGGACTGTGTAATAAATAGCACTAGGACTTTGCGTATCTATGCAGAAAAATAAAATAAAATCGCAGTGCTTACTTTTCATCATTTAGTACCAGGTGAATCAGAGGCCCAAATGTGAAAGGTCAAACTACCATATAAGGCATTTTTAAGATAATAAAAGAATATATTTATGACCTCAGAGTAGGGGAGGATTTCTTTAAAAAGAGACAAAAAGCACAAACCACTGGTTCTCAACCAGGGGCAACTCCCCACATCCACCAGGGGACATTTGACTTTATCTAGAGGTATTTTTGATTGTCAGAAGTTTGGCAGACAATCCCAAAAACCAAAGGCTGAATGTTCTCTTGGATAAGTTGATGCTAATCCATAATTGGGGCCAGGGGTGGGGGAGAATGGAGGAACTTTGATTGGGCAAAGGGGAGGGAGGGGAGGATACGGGGCATGGGGGCAGGAAAGATGGTGGAATGAGATGGACACCATTACCCCAGGTACAGTATGACTGAACATATATTGCGCCTCTAAATCATGTAAAATCAGAGAAATGAAAAGTTGTGCTCCATTTTTATATAATGAATTGAAATGCATTCTGCTGTCATGTATAACAAATTAAAAAAAAAAAACACTTAGGCAGAGATATGCTATTGAAATCTATTGGATAGAGACCATGGATGCTGCTAAACATCCCATAATGCACAGGACCCTCATATACAACACACACACACACACACACACACCAAAGAATTATCCAGCACAAAATGTCAATAGTACCAAGATGGTTCCACTACATTAACATTAAAGAACATCTGTTCATCAGAAGGTTTCATTAAGAGACAAAAAGGGCTGGGCACTGTGGTGCATACCTGTAATCCAGCGGCTCAAGAGGCTGAGGCATGAGGATCGAGAGTCCAGAGCCATATAGTAAGGCTGTAAGCAACTTAGTGAGGCTCTGTCTTAAAATGCAACATAAAAAGTGTTGGGGGGGGGGCTGGGGTTGTGACTCAGTGGGTAGAGCACTTGCCTAGCATGTGTGAAGTACTGGGTTCAATTCTCAGCACCGTATATAAATAAAGGTCCATTAACAACTTAAAAAAAATTTAAAAAGCGGGGCTGGGGATGGTTGAGTGGTTGAGTGCCCCTGAGTTCAATCTCAGGTGAGCCCCCTTGGGGGAAAAAAACACTATCAGCCAGGCATGGTGGCACACACCAGTAATTCCAACAATCTGGGCTACTGAGGCAGGAAGATTGCTAGTTTGAGGCCAGCCTGGGCAACCTAGTGAGACCCTGTCCCTAAATAAAATACAAAATGGAGCTGGAATGTGGCTCAGGGGTCAAGTGCCCCTGAGTTCAATCTGCAGTACCTCAAAAAATAAATACATAACATAATAAGGGCTGGGGATGTAGCTCAGTGATAGAGCCCCTGGGTTTAATCCCCAGTGCTGCAAAAGGGAAAAACAAACAAAAAACAGAAGATATCAAATGTTGGTGAGGATGTGAAGAAATTGGAGCCCTGGTGCAAGACTGGTGGAAATGTAAAATGGTGCAGCGAGTTTAGGAATTTTTCAAAAAATTAAATGGAATAACCATATGATCCAGAAATCCCATGAAGTGACAGTAGGGACTCAAACACTCATGGTCTTAGAAGCATTCTTCACAGTGACCAAGGAAGAAGCAACCCAAGTTTTCACTGATAGATGAATAAACAAACTGTGGCATATACTTTGGATAGAATACTAGTCAGTCTTTCAAAGGAAGGAAATTCTATCATACGTTACAACATGGATGGACCTTGAACACAAGTGAAATAAGCCAGTCACAAAGGGATATATATATATATATATATACATACACCCCCTTTATGTGTGTGTGTGAGATAGATAGATAGAGAGAGAGAGAGAGAGAGAGAGATTGATTTCATTTATTGATTCCAAGAGCCAACAAAATCACAGGGACAGAAAGTAGAATGGTGGTTGCCAGAACTGGAGACAGGGGAGAATGGGAAGTAACAGTTTAATGGGTATGGGATCTCATTTAGGAAAGATGAAAAAGTTCCAGTGACAGGTGGTGATGATAGTTGTACAACAATGTGAATGGACTTAATGGCATAGAACCGTGTGTTTAAAAATGTTTCAAATGGTGAATTTTAGGTCATGTATATTTTACCAAGATAAAAAACGGTCAATATAAAATCCCAGATAATAGTCATCTCTGGGATGTAGAAAGGAGATGCAGTTGAAGAGATACACAAGGGCTTCTCAGGAACAGTGATATTTTCTTTCTAGGGTGGCAACAGATTCACCTGTGTTCATTTTGTTATTCTCTTTTAAACTGCACATATATTTTTCACATACGATTTTGTAGAATGCTATATATCTATTCAAATTTTAAGCACATGTGTACATGTGAATATTAGGAATACTAACACATGTAGTAATACTATCATTCATGAAAAACAAAGGATTTATAAGCACAAATTCAGGATAATGGCCCCTCAGAGAGGAGAAGGAAGAGAGAATCTGGAAGGGAATCCCAGGTGACTTGAGAGGTGATGGTCACCTCAGTTTCTTTTCTTTCTTTTATTTTTTAAAGAGAGAGAGAGAGTTTTTTTAATATTTATTTTTTAGTTTTCGACGGACACAACATCTTTGTTTGTATGTGGTGCTGAGGAT
This sequence comes from Marmota marmota marmota, assembly GCF_001458135.2. Classification (NCBI taxonomy): domain Eukaryota; kingdom Metazoa; phylum Chordata; class Mammalia; order Rodentia; family Sciuridae; genus Marmota; species Marmota marmota. The sequence goes on from NW_025999872.1 coordinate 759,003, forward strand.
CGAACCGGGCCACACACATGCCAGGCGAGCGGGCTACCGCTTGAGCCACATCCCCAGCCCCACACCTCAGTTTCTTAAACTGAGTGGTGGGGATGAGGGTTCACTGCATCATGATTCTGTCTTTTTATCTTCAGTGCTGTGGATGGAAGCAGGGCCTTGTGCCCACCAGGCAAGCTTAGTCATCCCCAATCCAAGATTCTTTATTTTTATGTATATTTTGCAAATATTCTTTTTATATATTCAATATTTAATAAATGTATTTTAAAAATAAAGTCCTACGCATGTAGCTTTTTAAGCTTGGGCTTTATTTGTATCTCTAGCACAGTGCCAATCACTGAGGCCGTCAGCCTCGTTAGACTCGCCTGATCTTTCCTGTGTTTGTGGTGCCATATGTTGACCAGATCGACCTGAAAAAATACTTGGGATATGATGAGCTGACAACATAATAAACTGTAATTCTTCTTGATGAAAGGGGTTAAAAGGTAATATTAATATTTTGCAGAGGCCCCCCTAGTACCCAGAAGCATACAAACTGGGTCCTTCTGTCTCCTGGCTACATTCAGACTATTCACTTCCTCTTCTTTTTCTCCAATTAACAAATAAATAATATATAAAGTACAACCACATAAAATAGCCTATCACATTTGTCAAGGAAAATGTTTCTAAGCTAAAAGAATCAAGTAGCTCTACTGTTCTATCAGAAAGTGTTATCATGGGGGTCCACAGTGCTGTTTGACTGGGCCCTTATAGTCACAAAAGGCCTAAAATTTAAATCTTTGGGACTAGGGTTGCAACTCAGTGAAACAACACCTGCCTAGCATTGTGAGACCCTGGGTTCAATCCCCTAGAAATACCACCCCCCCCAAAAAAAAAAAAAATATATATATATATATATGTGTGTGTGTGTGTGTGTGTGTGTGTGTGTGTAAGAGTGTGTGTGTTCATCAAATGAGATTACAATACAATCACAAAGACATGTGAACAAAAGTAAATGAATGAAGACATTTGTTACACAGCTTTAAGCATATATCCCCACACCGGACCACACACTTCCTACTGTGTCCAATGAATTAATATCTGGTAAATCCTATTACTGTTTGGTGACCAGCACAATTAAATTACAATGCATTTCTTGGTTTGTAATTCTAATTTTAAAATGTAAATATTTTACCACAAATTTTATAACACTGCTTTGGTGTTTCTTTATTTTGTAATTAATCAGGAGGTTTTTGTTGTTGTTGTTGTTGTTGTTTTGTTTGGGTTTTTTGTTTGTTTTTTAAATTATGGTTGGCAGAGTTAGCAAACAAATACAGGACACCCAGGTAAATTTTAATTTCAGGCAAATCACAAATACACTTGTGGGATGAGTTGTCCCATGTAAAACTTGGGACATATATGAAAAGAGTATTCCTGATTTATCTGAAATTAAAATTTAACTGAGTGTCCTGTATCTTATCTGGTAGTCCTATTATAAATGAAAGTACCCAACCTCAGCTCTTGTGTGGGCCCTGGAGTTCATGAAAAGAGAATTAAGGTTTATAGACTGTCTACTATGCATTTCAAGCACAATCTCATTTAAACCTTGCAACAGCCCTCTCAGGTACACACGATTGCTACATTTTACAAAAGAATGAAACACTTGAATTTATTCAAGGTGAAATACTGAGCTTTGTTTGGATGAGGAATCACATTCAAATTTGCTTCCCACATCTGTGTTCTTTCTCTGTGGATTTCCCATTAGAAGGCTTTCAAATGGGCTTTTTGTTTGTTTGTTTGTTTTAACAGAAAAGAAAGAAAAGTTCTGAAAATACTCCAAAGGCTTTTCTATCATAACAATATTTTTTTCATGTCTAATTAAATACTCGTGTTGAGTGTAATATAATTATAAATGAAACTTACACAGCCTGACGTGTTTCAAGGAATTTATTTTAATGAAGAGTTTAAGAAAATCAGGTAATCTCTTTGGAGCTCAGTTTCTTGTCTATGAACTGTGAGTGTTTTGTGTCAGCTAAGTGGTTTCCAGTTTTATACCTTTAGGACCCCCGTACCTCATTTGGGGAAGAAAAAAAAGATACTAAATCTTATATAGCTCTCTTCTCCCACCTGCTGGAAATACTGCAGCACATACTCTGACAGAAAATGAGCTCTATCACTACTCCAGTCCGCTTGATTCCATGACTTGTTTACTTAGTAATTTCAGCCAATGAATGAGAATTGTAGTTTTCTGGGTTTTCCAAGTTTCAGTGCTTTCAATTTGTAACACATTCCAAATGAGTCAATACTGAACTTTGACCATCTGGAAATTAATATTTTAGCAATATCTCCCACATGGGGAGTATATTTCATACTCGTCTAAGTGTTTTACAGTGACTCTCTTTGCCGAATGTGACCCACATAGAATTTGTTTTAATGGTTGTCTTCAGGTTTGCATTCAGGAGTTTTAATAAAAAGTATTTAATAGAATAGAAAATATTTTTGTTTAAATTATCTTTTACAGATTTCAGAAACATTCATTTCTTGAGGTTTAAGGAGACAAGCAACCATGCTCACTTACACACTGTGCCCCATAAAAATGGCCTCCCCCCAAATGGCCCCCCCTCTAGAGTGTTACAGTCGAGGAACCCACATTGACGCATCATGATTACCCAAAGTGCATAGTTCATACAGGGTTCCCTCTTGGTGGGTTTGGTGTACATTCTATGGGTTTTGGAAAACATAATGACCTGTGTCCACCATTATAACATCAGAGTGTCTTCCACTGCCCTAAAAATTCTGTATTCCACCTATTCATCCCTCTCTCCCCATACAACCCCTGATCTTTCAAGAGTCCCCATAGTTTTTCCCTTTCTAAAATGGCATATAGTTAAAAATCATATAGCACTCAGCCTTTTCAGATTGGCTTCTTTCAGTTAGTAATACCCATTGAAGTTTCCCCCATGTCTTTTCATAGCTTGATAACTTGTTTCTTTTTAATGCTGAGTAATATTCCCTGGTCTGGATGCTCCAGAGTTTATCCAGTTTATTTATCCTTGGTGGTCTTCAAGTTTGGGCATTTATGAATTATGCTGCTATAAACATCTATGTGCAGGTTTTTGTGTAGACATAAGTTTTCAATTCATTTGGGTAAATACCAAGAAACATGAAGACTGGATCATATGGTAAGAGTATATTTAGTTTTGTAAGAAATTGCAAAACTGTCTTCCAAAATGGCTATACCATTTTGCATTTCCACAGCAACAAATGAGTTCCTGTCATTCCATATCCTTGCCAGGATTTGATGTTGTCAGTGTTTTGGATTTTGGACATTCTAACCTGATAGGGGTATAATGGTATCTCATTGTAGTTTAAATCTTCGATTTCCTAATGACATATGATGTTGATCATCTTTTCATATGCTTATTATTTGCCATCTGTATATCTTCCTTGCTGAGGTGTCTGTGCAGATCTTTTGCCCATTATTTAATCAGAGTGTTCACTTTCTTCTTGAATTTTAAGAGTTCTTTTGAATAACAGTTCTTTATTAGATATATCAGCTGCAAATATTTTCTCCCCAGTCTGTGGCTTGTTGAGATATATATATATATATAATGTGTGTGTGTGTACCAGGGATTGAACCCAGGGGTGCTGAACCACTGAGCCATATCCTTAGCCCTTTTTAATTTTTTGAGACAGGGTTCCTTAGGGCCTTGCTAAATTGCTGGAGCTGGTTTTGAACTTGCAATCCTCCTGCCCCAGTCTCCTAAGCCACTGGGATTACAGATGTACATCATCAGTGTGTCCAGCTAATTTTTTACTAGTAGATATACTCCTCAATTTACTACGGTCCACAGTGGTGTCCTCAAGATTCATCCATGTTGCAGTGTATATCAGAGTTTCCTTTCTTTTCAAGGCTGAATATATTCCACTGTAAAGATGTAGTATATTTTGTTTATCTCTTCATTTGTTGATGAGAATGAGTGGCTTCCATTTTTTAGCTACTACAAATAATATTGGTATGAACTTGGGTGTACAACTAACTGTTGGAGTTCCTGTTTTCCCTTCTTTAGGGTATATACATTGAAGTGAAACTGCTGGATTATACGGTAATTCTTCCTTCCTTCCTTCCTTCCTTCCTTCCTTCCTTCCTTTCTTTCTTTCTTTCTTTCTTTCTTTCTTTCTTTCTTTCTTTCTTTCTTTCTGGAATTACCACACTGTTTTCCACAGTGTTTGTACCATTTTACATTTTCACCAACTGTGCACAAGGGTTCCAATTTCTCCATATCCTTATCATAATACACTTGTTATTTTCTGGTTTTACCTTTTTTTTAATGATAGCCATTAAATTATATAGTCTTAAAACTAAAATAAACTTTCAAAATTTTATCCTAAGAATATACACAGTGCTCATTTTAGGCCTTATTTAAATAGGGAAAAAATCTAATTTAAATAGGAAACAATCTAATGATGCAGAACCGATTAAACAACGAACACTATGTAACCAGGGACCTTGTGCATGCTAAGCATACGCTCTACCACTGAGCAACATCCTCAGCCTCCGTGATGTGACTTTTAAAATGAGTCCTGGAGGAATATGTAGAAAGGAAGAAAGTGTGTGTGGGGGGGGACCCCACTGGGGTTGTGGCTCAGTGGTGGAGTTCTTGTCCAGCATGTGCGAGGCCCTGGGTTCAATTTTCAGCACCACCCAAAAATAAATAAATAAAATAAAATAAAGGTATTGTGTCCAACTACAACTAAAAAATAAATATTAAAAAATAAAACTTAAAAAAAAGAAAGGAGGAGAGTAGCTACTTTTTCCTTCTTTTTTAATTTTTTTTTTTTTTTTTTTTTTTAGTTGTAGATGGACACAATGCCTTTATTTTTATGTGGGGCTAAGGATTGAACCCAGTGCCTCACATGTGCCAGGCAAGCACTTTACCACTGAGCCACAACTCCAGCCCTAGGAAGTTGTTTTTGATGGATGTCTCAGCACAAAGAAGTAGGGATAAGGCTGAGACACCTGTCCACACCCCTGCTGGAGTGGCAGGTTTGTTTCCTGGGAAAGCAATAGAATATAAAAGTTAGGCAGTTGGGTGTGGTGGCACATGCCTGTAATCCCAATGACCTGGAAGGCTGAGGCAGAAGGTTTGCAAGTTTGAGTTCAGCCTCAGCAACTTAGCAAAAGCATCAATAATTTAGCAAGACCCTATCTCAAAATAAAAAGAGCTGAGGGTATATTCATTGGTAAAGCTAAAGCCCCGCTGGTGTCAATCCCTAGTAGCAAAAAAGAGAAAAAACAGAATATATGTTAGTCTGTGTTGAGTACTTGCCTAGCTGAAAATAGGTGTGGATCAGTATAACAAATTAATGAATAGTCGACTAGGGGTAAAGTCAATGATAGAGGACAATGGAGAAATGGCAGAGGGATTTGAGTCTGATGTGGGTAGCAAGGCAGTCATTGTAGGTTCTTGAGATAGGAATGACCAGGGGGATCTGTAGTATACTTCTCCTAAACTGGATTGCCAAAGTCAATGTGTATCTGTGAAATGGGTTAAGGCCTCAACACACCCAGACATAAATTCTTTAAATAACAAAGTAGCTAAGTTGTCCGGAAATGCCTCCAGAGTCCTCTCAAGCATGAGTGAAACCCACTTTTCAGGAGTGGACATACTTTGCTGGGTATAGTGACGCATGCCTGTAATCCCAGGGGCTCAGGAGTATGAGACAGGAGGATCTCAAGTTCAAAGCCAGCCTCAGCAACTTAATGAAGCCCTAAGCTACTTAGTGAGACCCTGTCTCTAAATAAAATACAAAAAAAGGGCCAAGGATGTGACTCTGTGATAAAGCACTCCTGAGTTCAATCCTTGATACTAAAAAAAGAAAAAAAGGGCTGAGGATATAGCTCAGTTGGAAGAAGAGTGCTTTCCTTGCATGCACAAGGTCCTGGGTTGGGTTAAGTCCCCAGCACCAAAAAAAAAAAAAAAAAAGAATGGATATATACAAAAGAAGCCAGCCCATTTAATTAATGACCTTTTGACATCACAAGCTCAAAATCCCCCACACAGACTATAACCTTCCCTGAAAAGAAACACGCAGCCTGTGAAGAGGCATACTGACCATCTATCTGTGTACTTACAAAACAACCCTAAAACTTTCCCTTCCTGATATCCACTCAATAAGCAGCTTCTGCCGTCTCCCTTCCTGTCGGTTCACTTGATACCAACTAATACGGGGAGGAGGCAGATCTGAGCTTAGAACTCCATGCAATAAAATTTTCTTTTTGCAAAAACCTAGTATTGGGGGTGCTGGGGTTGTGGCTCAGTGGTAGAATGCTCGCCTAGCATGCATGAGGCACTGGGTTCAATTCTCAGCACCACATTAAAAACAAAATAACGTGTCTACCTAAAATTAAAAATAAATAAATAAATGTTTTTTTAAACCTAGTATTGATGCATTCTGCTGTCATGTATAACTAATTCAAACAAATAAACAAACAAAAAACCTCGTATTGGCTTCTATGTGCCCAGGCAGCAGGTCCTTGTCAGTATCCCCTGAGGTGCTCATCTAGCAGACACTTCACTGAGCTTTGCAGGACTTAGCACAGGTAACCTCTTTCTATTCTTGAAGTACCCTCTTTGAGGGTTCTGTGATTCCATAATCTCCTGATTTTCTCTCACTTACTTCAGTAGATACTGGTTTTTAATCTCTATTGAGAACTTGTCCTCCTTTTTCCAATCTCTGAATGTTGATACCCCTTCAATGCAGAAAATTCTTAAATTTATGTCCTGGGCTCAGAGATTTTCCTCTAACTTCTGGGTTTGTACATTCAATTGCTTCCTTAACAGCTCCACTTGCATGTCTCACCAACATCTCAAATTCACCATCAGCAAAATTAAATTCTTTGTGTGTATGTGAATGGGGAGGTACTAGAGACTGAAACCAAAGGTGCTCTATTACTAAACTATATCCCCAGCACCACCAACACCCCCTTTTTAAAAAATATATTTTGAGAGGTTCTCACTAACTTGCCAATGCTGGCCCAGAACATGTTATCCTCCTGCCTCAGCCTCCGGAGTCACTGGATGTAAAATTCAACATTTAATTCTCCACCAGATAAACTCCCCACTTGTGAGTCTCAGTAAGTGGGATCAACTACTATTCACTTATTAAAGTCAGAAATCTGCAAATCATCCCTATATCCTTTTTTTTCCCTCTGCCCTCATAATCCAATTCATCAGCAAGTTATCAGCATATGCTCAAAATGTGTCTTGAGCCCATCTCTCCAGGTCGTGCAAAAACACCTAACAGATATTGCCTTCTACTCTTCCAACTTCATCTAACTTCATTCATTTTCCACATAAATGCTAAAACTATCTTCTAATGGTGTAACTCAGATCATATCACTCTTTGTTTAAAACTTCAATGCCTTTCCGTAGTACTTTGGATAACTCTAAATTCTTACCATTCAGAATCTTTGTATCCATTAAGCATTCCTGGCCCACTGCCTAGCAGCTAAGACCTTGTCAACGATCTACAAATGTATGTGAGACAGGAGAAAAAAAGGGGGGTGGAGGCTTGAAAAGATACAACATTGGACTGGGAATATAGTTCAGTTGGTAGAGTACTTACCTTATGTACACAAGGCCCTGGGTTCAATCCCCAGGACCACAGGAAAAAAAAGATGATACAATGTCAAAGTTGATTAATGTTTGTAACTGAGTATCAGTTATTTCTAAGTTTTAACTCAACCTTTATACAGTTGATGTATTTTTTGTTTACATATTTTATTTTTATTTGTTGGCTATAGTGTAGAATTGTCCCACTGTTCCCTCTAACCTCAGTCCCTTCTGCATTAGTTCTCAAATTAAATGTCACCTACTCAAAGGAATTTTCATAACCAGTCCATCTAAAGTAGCTCCCTCTCTATGCACATCTGTTATTCTCTGTTGCCTTATTTCTCTATAGCACCACTCTCACCATCTGTACATACCTTATTTGTCTGTTTATTCTATCTTCCCCATCAGACTAATAAACTCCATTAAGGCAGGAAACTTATGTGTCTTGTTCTCTGTTGTGTCCTTAGGGTCTACTCCACTGCCTGGCCCAGCGCAAGCTTCAATAAATAGTTACTGACTCTATAAATAAATGAATGAGAATTTAATCTTCAAGGGAAGAGAGCCAAACTAGGAAGATCTGTCTTGGGCTCCATTCTAGAGTGCCTTAGAGACATTCATCTTCCTTTGATCCTAGGTAGACAGGCAAACAGGTTTATTTATTTATTTATTTATTTATTTATTTATTTATTTATTTAAGTGGGCATGGTAGCCTGTAATCCCAGCGACTTGGAAGGCGGAGGCATGCTGGTCAACCTAGCGAAATCCTCAAGATAAAAAATAAAAAAGGCTAGGAATGCGGCTAAATGGTACAACACTTGCCTGGCCTGGGTGAGGTCCTGAGTTCCAGAACGACAAAAAAAAATAAAATAAAATTTGGACGTGTTTTTCCAACAAAAGTTTTGTTGAAAGACCTTGTAACATATTTGGGGTGAGAGAGGAGGGAATAAAAATAAATAAATAAATGGCTCAAAAGTAAGTGCAGGGAAATAAAAGTGGAGAAGGGTGGCTGGCCAAGACTGGCTCTTGGTTTGCACCCTCCCCTCCCCCAGAGGGTAACAGCTCCAGCACTTCGGTCTTCAGCGAGGACCCAAGGGTGGCCTGGGCTGGGGCTCCAGGTACCTTTCCCTCAGTAATTATTCATGAGGCAGGGCATCATGGGAGTCCTTCTTACTATTCATGAGGGGGCGGGGCCTCCCTCCCGCGGGGACTCCTGGGAGGGATCTCAGTTATTCATGAGGAAGGGGGCAGGCACTACAGAGCCCACTTTCCTTGCTATTCATGAGGGGGCGGGTCTTCCCTCCCGCTGGGGCTCCTGGGAGGATTCTAAAAAGTTCTTGAGACCACGGGGGCGCCTAGGAGGCGGGAACGCAGCTCCGGAGCCGACGGGAGCCGGACCCTGGGTCTTCCCCGCGGGAAAGCTCTGAGGAGATATTTTCTTTTTAAACATTACGAAATTTGAGGATGGTGGGACAAAACGACTAACTCCCACTTTCCTGTGATTCCTTGGCCGGAAAACTGTCGAAATCTGTGGTAAAAAGGGGTTTTCTCCCCAGTACTTTCTTGTGGAAATAGTTTCATCTTTTCATGGACCCAAGGGGGTAAAAGGTGCATCACCATGTGATTGGAGTCTCCTGTTGGCCAGTTTCTCTGTTAAGGTCACCCCAGTTTGCCTCTTTGGAGATGTTTTGGGCTAATATGCGAGCATCCGGGATGGGTCTCTTCACAGGGTTTGGTTATGTTAAGTCCCCAGGATTTGCTGTTTGATGTTTATTAAATGGCGGGGGTGGGGTGGGGGAGGGGAGGTTTCCCCAATAGGCTTTCAAAACCCTCACACAGAGTCAAAATTACTGGGATGGAACAGGGACATTGAAATACCAGCTAAGCACCGTTTTGGTCTGTGAATCTCGTTCTCTGGAGGGTGAGAAGAAACCAGAAAAAAATTTGGAATGATAGCTTTAGGAATTTCAAAAAAAGGCTGCGTATCCCCCCAAAAAAACAAAAATAAATAAATAAAAATAAAAAACATCCAGGTATGAGAGGAAAGTAAGGAATTGTAAGAGTCTTCAATTTCAAAATAATTCGGGCCCCTTTTTTATCCTTAGTGGTTGACACACCAAAGTACCCTGGGGGTAAGTGCGTCCTTGAAAAGCCCCACAAGCACCACCCAGAGTCTTAATACAATTGCCCAAACAGGACAAATCTTGGGTCAGATTTATATTTTATTACAACGAAAATGCTTTCAAATGCCTACTGTGAAAAGTTCAAAACAATCTTGTGTATTAAATAAGTTAGGGCTCTTCCACTTGGTGGAATTACATGCAGTCATTAAAATCTGTAGACGTGTATTTATTGACTTGGAAAAAGAATTCATTGAAAAAAGTACAAACTAGTATGAATAGTTATCCCACTTTTTTGTTATAAATAAATGTGTATATGTATGTTTTGTGTATATATATATAGACATACATATATGTACAAAATTCCAGAATTATGTAAATACCAAGTGTTTATAAGTGAATTTAATTGTTAAAAACCTGTATTTTGGGCTGGGGTTGTGGCTCAGCTGTAGGGCGCTCTCGCCTAGCATGTGTGAGAGACACTGGGTTTGATCTTCAGCACCATATAAAAATAAATAAATGAAATAAAAGTGTTATATCCATCTACAACTTTAAAAAATATTAAAAACCCTATATTTTGTCAATGTTTTGACAGGTTACTTGTATAGTTTTTAATGACTATTTTAAAACATCTACTAATTTAATGTTCACTGAATGCTGAAGCAAAGCCTTATGGTATAGTTGTAAAGGAGTTCAGATTATGCTTTTTTACTTAGCACTAAATATGCTGAGTTTTCAAATATATAACTAGTTTTTTTTTTTTTTTTGGTTTTTTTTTTTTTTTGTGTGTGTGTGTGTAGTTGTAGATAGACAGCATGCCTTTATTTTATTTTTATGCAGTGCTAAGGATTGAACCTAGTGCCTCACACATTCTAGGCAGACAATCTGCCATTGAGCTACAACCCCAGCCCCTGTATAACTAGTTTTGAGTTGATATTAGATGAAATGTAACCTTTTAAGATGGTTAAGTAACAATGTGATTTTAGCGACTTTATACAGAAAGTAGAAAATGCATTTTGGTCAGACATGTTTGTAACTCTTTGATGAAATACCTTATTGTTACTTTAGAAACAATGAGTCATAGATTGCTAAATTCTAGTTTTATCTCTCTCTATATATATGAACCAATGGACTGGGGATGTAGTTTAGTGGTAGAGTGCTTGCCTAGCAAGCATAAGGCTCTCTGCAAAAAGTTAAGAAAGAAAGAAAAAGTGGACCCAAGGGAAGAATTATTATTATTCATCTATTCATCCTAGCTTTACTAGTTTTACAAAACTTTAATTTCATTGTTTATGTATATATTTTACTGCACATAATTAATAATAGCATTACCACCTATTTAATCTGTTAGAGCTAGTACATTAATTTTGTTTTTGTTTTTTCTTTTTTGTTTTGTTTTTGACTAGTACATTTAAATAATTCTAAACTTAAAGTCTCTTTTTTGTTTGTTTGTTTTTATTGTTTTTAACAAAAGAACATGTCAGTACTCATTTCCAAAGAAATATAAAAGCGTTACTACAAAATTTTAAAGCTACATTAATGCTTTATTTTTTTAATGGGGTACTGAGGATCAAACCCAGTGCCTCACACATGCTAGGCAAGTGCTCTACCACTGAGCTACAGCCCTAATGCTTCAATTTTTTAGAATATAAAGATTGTAAAAGGAAAGTACAGATTGATGGATATTATGGGATTTTTTGTTTTTGTTTTTGTTTGTATGGTGCTGGGGGGGGAGTAAGCCTAGGACTTCACACATGCTAGGCAAGTGCTTACCACTGAGCTATACCACCATCCCTGATAGGTATTAAATGTATCTTATGATTTATTTTATTTTTTTAAAATTGGTTAATTAATTTATTTTACAGTAGAATGCATTTTGACATATTGTATACAAATGGAGCATAACTTCTCATTCCTCTGGCTATGGTGTCTTATGATTTTTTTTATTAATTTTTAAATATTTTTTCTTTCTTTTTCCCTTTTTTTCCTGTCATAATATTCCTTCTTATGTATATCAATTGACTGGGGATATAGCTCAGTTGATAGAGTGCTTGCCTTGCATGCACAAGGCCCTGGATTCAATCCCTAGCACCACAAAAAGAAAAGAAAAAAAAAACAAAACAAAGATATATCAAAACTCATACTGATTGAGGTAACTCATACTTGTAATCCCAGTTACTCAGGTGATAGCAGGAGGATCTCAAATTCAAGGCTCACTTGGCAACTTATCAAGTTGCTACTCAAAAATAAAAAGGAGGGCTATGGTTGTGGCTCAGTGGTGAAGTGCTATGCCTTGCACATGTGAGGCACTGGGTTAGATCCTCAGCACCATTTAAAAATAAATAAACAAAATAAAGATATTTTTTCCATGTATAAAGAAAAAAATATTATAAATAAATAAAAAGAATGGGATCTAGCTCAGAGGTAGAATACTTCTGGTTAAATTCCCCATACTGGGGGGGGGGGGG
>NW_025999872.1:771193-826994 GCF_001458135.2 Marmota marmota marmota
TTTTAAAAAAAAAAAAAAAAAAAAAAAAAAAAAAAAAAAAAAACCTCTTCATTGCCTTAACTTCCTTTCTTCTTTGTCTCTTGTACTTTGTTTTTCTAACCAGGATAAATTCATGAGATAAGAAAAAGATGGCATCTAGAATAAATACCAGTTTCACTTTGATTCCCAATCAGAAATATAGACGTAGTAATCGTCGATCCAGCTATTTTTCCAACACCCTTGATTCAGATTCTCAGCCCTTATCAATGCTTGGAAATTTTAAAGCCTTGCCATTGGAAATATTCCAAATAATCTTAAGATATTTGTCAGGTGAGGATTGGTTACTATGAGTAGGCTACATAAAACACTAGAATATTTTAATTTTTCCTAAGAACTAGTTTATCATCTCAGGCTCTGCTAAAATGTTAATAGCATTCATATTAAGTTTGTTTTCAAAATTTAATCAGTGTTAGGTCCTTAGGGATAGAATGAGAAAGCTCAGTGCTCAAACTCTTTAAAGCATACCTCTAACTTAATAATGTAGTAGGTTGATTGTTATATCTCAACAAGTTTATAATCATTGAGAACTGGATTTAAAACAATTTTAAGATATTTCCTTGTAGGTTTATTATTTTTATTATTTAGTTAACTTATAAGTTAATAGACTGTACTGAGTGATGTTATTGTATTTAAGCCATTTATACATAAATATATATATATATATATTTCTTTTGGTAGTGAAGGATGTCAGCATGCTAAGTATGGTGTCTAAAACAGTCAGCCAGCACATTATTAATTATATTTCGACTGCGTCAGGAAGCAAAAGACTTTTACTACAGGACTTTCATAACCTTGAGCTGCCTGGTAGGAAACAAGACTCTGCTATACTGGAGCACTACAGATCTCTAGGTAATTTAAGAAATGAAAATTGCAACAAGTAAAGAATTAAAACAATTAAGATGATTTTATTATATACTTCTATAAGGCCAGTGGGATATGGAATATTTCCTAAAATGTACCTAGTAATATGGTGTTTTTAACTCTTCAATATGAGGACTTTCCTTTAACAGTCCCTTACATTTATCTTTAAAGATAAGAAAATGCACTTTAATGTAAAGTGTCAGTCCTTGTGATTTCATGTGGATACAATATCACCTAGGCTTATTGTGTAGGTGGTTTACCAGTTTAGGAACTTGATATGTTTTCTATGCTTTACTTCCTGAGGATCCTTACACCTCTTTTCCATTTCTATTATAATATAGTCCTTAAAAATATAAATGTAAGCACATCATTTTGAGAGGTCACTTATTCTCTTAATCAGAACTATGTTTTTTTTTCTTTTTTAAGCATCTGCACATTTACTAATAAATCATTATTCTATAATGAAATTGATCTTGTCAAAGGAAATTGTATATAGTCTTTCTTCACTTGATGTCTAATCATTTTTTAAAAATTTTTTAGTTGTAGATGGGCACAATACCTTTATTTCTATTTATTTTTATGTGGTGCTAAGGATCGAACCCAGTGCCTAACACATGCTAGGCAAGTGCTCTCCACTGAGCTACCACCCCAGTCCTTATAACCATTTTTATATTTTACCCCATTCATTTATTTCATGCTCCCTAGAGTGCTAAAATAAAATCCTAATTCTGACTTGACTACTGATACCTATTTAACTACGAAACTACTTTAGAATCAACGAAAGCATGGCGATGTTGAGATTTAAATAAAGGCATAATAATAATAATAAGTTGAGCAAATGTTGCCTTTTAGTAGTCCAAGGATGCCTACTTTAAGATAATAAAAGAAGACTATATAGGTATGTAAATACATCAAAGTATATTTGATGAGTATATTTAATAAGACCAAATGAAAGGTATACAATATGAATACAATATTGTTGGTTTCAGTATTTATGACTCAGTTTAGTAAATCCTGTAACTGAATAACGGCAATTACGTTTTGCCTCTTATCGTTGTAAATATATATATATTTTTTCAAACATTATTAGTTGGATAATAGAGCCTGTCCTTTGGTTTCAGTCAGAATTTGTTTTTTCCTGATCAAGTCTCAGTTGTTTAAGCAAATGAGCAAAGTATTAAGACAATTGCATGGGAATTATATGGGCCTAGGGATGTAGCTCAGTAATAAATGCTTACATAGTATGGATAAGACCCTGGCTTCCTTCCCGAGCACAGCAAAAAAGAAAAAGAAAATTATACGGATCATTGCTCTTAAAAATACAAATATGTATTGTTTTGCGGGGGTAGGTATTGGGAATTTAATCCAGCATTTTATCACTGTGCTAAGTTGTTTAGGGCCTTGCAAAATTGCTAAGGCTAGCCTTGAACTGGTGATCCTCCTGCCTCAGCCTCAGTCACTGGAATTATAGGGATGGGCTACTGCACCCAGTTTGTATTGATCATAATAGGTTTTTTTTTTTTTTTCTAGAGAGAGAGAATTTTTTAATATTTATATTTTAGTTTTCAGTGGACACAACATCTTTATTTTTATGTGGTGCTGAGGATCGAACCCAGCACCCCATGCATGCCAGGCGAGTGCACTACCACTTGAGCCACATCCCCAGCCCCTAGTTGTTTTTTTAATGGTTTCATTCATATAATGTTTCAGGCTTCCATTTAATTTTGATGCAGATACCTAGTTTATGATTGATTCTTTAGGTAAATGTTTGATGTACACACCATTTTCTCACATTTCCTTCCTATCTGATCTGTTCTTATTTTCAGACATTAAAATAACATTTTCAGAATCCTGTACTTTTGAAAATTATAAACTTTTTAAATAGTCCTTTCTTTTTTATTTATTTATTTTCAGTTATAGATAGACACAATACCTTTATTTTATTGATTTATTTTTATGTGGTGCTGAAGATCAAACCCAGTGCCTCATACATGCAAGACAAGCACTCTACCACTGAGCTACAACCCCATACCTGAAGATATAAATTTTAATTTGCTTTTTTTTTTCCCACACAAAGCAGAGCAAGGTTGCCAATATGGAAAAAAACATTACATATGACTATTTTAATGGGAAAAACTTAGAGAAGTTGGTCTTGAAACAATATAGCAGAGAACCTGTGGTTTAAAAAAAATCATCCAGTAATGGGTTTTATGGTAAATTACAACCCATAAAAATAGGAGTTTTACCTGGGCATAGTGGGCACACCTGTAATCCCAGCCACCCAGGAGGCTGAGGCAGGAGGATTGTGAGTTCAAAGCTAGCCTCAGCAAAAAGCGAGGCACTAAGCAACTCTGTGAGACCATGTCTCTAAACAAAATACAAAAAATAGGGCTGGGGATGTGGCTCAGTGATCAAGTGCCCCAGTACCAAAAAAAAAATAAAAGGAGTTTTACATTAGAAAAGGCAACCAGCATACAATTAGAACTTACAATTTCTCTGCTATGATATTGTATGAGACCAAATGCTAAAAAGGAAAGGAAAAGATCTCAACCTAAAATCAAACTCTGAAAATTTTTTTTTTTTTGTATACAAAAATGAGGCTAGGAGCTGGGGGTATAAATTGCTTTGCAAGTGAGTGGCTCTGTATTCAGTCCCTGGCACTGGGGAAAAAAGGGCATGTATATTTAAAACTCAGTTCTGCTCATATGTTACCCAAACACAGCAACTTCCAAAAATAGATTCCTATAGATTCTTCAGAATTATATAATTATTATATTATGGAAAATAGTAAATGCAGAGGAGATAAAAATTGAAGAAAGTCATGAAATTTAGGTATATATTTTTCTACCATGTATCTTATTTTTCAGTTTGAGGACATTTGTCCTCACAAGAATGTTAACAGTATCTTGCCATTTTAGGAAAAAAGAATACTTAGGCAAAATAAATCATATACTTCATGTCACTGTAGTTCAAGTCACATCTTACTGAGGGAAATTGAAGGTTTTTTTTTTTTTTCCTTTTCTTTTTTTAAATGTCTGATCACAAAATCTTACACATTCCTAACATATAAACTCCATAAAAGGATATCTTTGAAAGAAGAGATAGATATTTAATACAAATGGATACTTTCTATGAGCAAAAATGACTTCTAACCTTTGAAATTTTAAGTATTTATGACTTTAAATTTTTGTATTTGGAAAAAAGAACCAAATCTCTTTTCCCATTCTTTTCATGTTTATATTAACAGTTCTTAAAATATTTTCCTTTGTGAATGGGAGGTTAATTTCAAGAGAGACTGGAATCTGTTTTCTATGGAATAAAGACAAAGTTTTCCTAATGTATATTTATTTCTTATAATTGTATCTTTGTAAATCTAAATACTTTAATGTGAATTTCACAACTTTTTTTTTTTTTTTTCAGTACTGGGATTGAACCCAGGGGTGCTCTACCACTGAGTCACGTCCCCAGCCCATTTTGTTTGTTTCCTTTTGAGACAGGGTCTTGCTAAATTGCTGAGGCTGGCCTCAAACTTGTGATACTCCTACCTCAGCCTCCCAAATAGCTGAGATTACAGGCATGCACCACTATGCCTAACAAATTTTACAACTTTTTGCAGGATGTTTTGCCAAGGCCTCCTAGATGGACATCAGAAGCCATGTAGTATAAATGTTTTGTGCCCTTCCTCCCCAGTGTTCCTGTAAAACTTGTATCCTAGTTCACTGTGATATGCTGTACTTGACTTTCAGGAAAACATTGTACTGTAGTATTGATATGCTTAAATTAATTGCATTGTTGTCATTTTTTTCTTGTGTCTCTTTACTTTCTCAGGTCTACTATTTAAAAGATGCACATTGCTGCTACCCACCAAGGAAAGACTAAAGTACATTCACAAGATACTCTCAGAAGTAAGATCATACTTCTGAATTAGTTCATAATCTTAATTTTTAGTAAAATTATTTTATTGCTAATGTTTTATACTCCTTTTAAATCTACAGTTGATAACAACTCATGAATTAGTACTAAAAATTTGATCAGTGATAATCTAATAGTCTACCAGAGTATAAATAGAGTATAATATAGTCATCCCCTCTTATCCATAATTTCAGTTAATGTGGTGCACACATATAATCCCAGACCTGCAGTCTGAGAGTATTAGATAACAAATTCCAGAAGTAAACAATTCATAACTTTTACATCATGAACCATTCTGAGGAGAATGATGAAAACTCTTGTCAGTCTGATCTATCTCACCTGGGTTGTAAATCATGCCTTTGTCCAGTGTAGCCATGCTATAGATATTATCACCCATTAATCACTTAAGAGTTGTCTGGATTATCATATGTACTGTTATGGTATCATAATGCTTGTATTCAAATAATTTTTTCACTTAGTAATGGCCCCCAAAGTGCAGGAGTAATGATGTTGGCAGTTTTATTATGGTACATTATTATAATTGTTGTATTTGTTATTTTTGCTGTTTTTTTTTTAACTATGCCTAATTTATAAATTAAACATTATCATGGGTATTTATATAGAAAAAAAAAAACAGTATAATATGAAGCATTTTTACCTCACATAGGATTTCTGAGGAAGTTTTAAAGTGATAGTTTTTTTAATAAATTAATTTCTGATGTTGCATCTTATTTTTAAAATATGCAAAAAACAGGGAAGTATTTTTAATATATAATATGACAAACCTCTTATGATAATAAACTTGGAAATGTACATCAATGCATTTGGGCATAATCTCTATACAGGACTTTTGAATTTTACAATACAATCCAAACATACATTCTGATGGTTCAGTTATGTGCTCAATAAGATGCAAACTATTCTCATGCTCTGACTGTTTTCCATGAAGTATTTACATTGAGTTCTGGTCTGTATTATTGCAGCAGAATCCCAAATGATCTTTCTGCCATCTATTTCATCACTCCCCAAACTGTTCTGTGTACCAATTCAAGGTTGTGATTGTTTGTTCTTTTTTTTTCCCCTAAAGCATCATATTCATCAAGATAACTTTTTTGTTTGAAAATCTTTCAGTGAGTCAGGCATGGTGGTACATGCCTGTAATCTCAGTAACTTGGAGGATGAGATAGGAGATTGCAAGTTCTAGGCCAGCCTCAGTAATTTAGTGAGACCCTGTCTCAGAACAAAAAATAAAAAGGACTGGGAATATAACTGTAGTACGGTGTTCTTGGGTTCATCCCCAGTACCTCCACCAAAAAAAAAAATCTTTCAGTAGCTATTCAATTTAGGCTTCTCCCACCAATACAACCTTTCTTTCTCTAATTGAATCTAATTAAATTGGCCAGATCTTTCTTACCAAATAAACATTGTTTCTTCTACCTCCATACAATTTTGTCTTTTACCATTACTTTCCATTTATTTATATCTGAGCCCTGCTTTAAGACATTGCTTATTTTACATGGGTCTTTCATAAGCTTTTTTGATCATTACTAAATTTATCTTTTCCTTCTTTTCATATTGTCCAATGTAGTATTTATTCAGTCATTTAAACATTTATACATAGTCTAACCTGAATTATAGTAATTTCATACGTGAATACCTTATTCTTCTAAATAGATTGTGAGCTCCTTGAGGGAAGAGACTGTTTCATACTTCCTTTGTAATTAACACAGTGCTCATCAGAATATGTACTGAAAAAAAATCTTGCTTATTGCTGTTATATTTGAATGTTAAATCATTGTACAGATCCAATGAAAAAAAGAATTAATAATTGTTCTCTTTACAGGTTTCCTGTTTAAAATTCAATGGCTGTGCAGCTCCTATGCAATGTTTAGGATTACCATGTTATGGCATGTTTTTACAGGTACATTTTTTAATGAAAGAAGAAATGGAATGCTTTCTTGAACTGTTAACAAGTAGAGCATGGAATCTGTCCTTTCATCGGTTAATAGAATTTACAATAATCTTAAAGAGAGCAAAATAAAACTGAAAAGATTTGAGAATGTATTAATCTTTTTTAATATTTATTTATTAGAAGTAGTTGGACACAATACCTTAATTTTGTTTATTTATTTTTATGTGGTGCTGAGGATCGAACCCAGGACCTTGCACGTGCTAGACAAGTGCTCTACCGCTGAGCCACAATACCAGCCCAAGAATGTATTAATCTTATAGTGTGTTTCCATCTCAGATTTTCTTCTTAAGTTTCTAAGTAGTGACAAATGTTTAACATTCACTTACTCTATAACAATGTCCTCTAGGTGTCTAGCCAATTGTTAAAAAAAAAAAAGAAAGAAATATCATAGGGTAGTATGTATGTGCATGTGTTTATGTTTATAGTAAGTTTAAACTCTTGGACTAGTTATTTAAGTTGTGATTTTAGAAATCAGCTGTAGAGCTGGGTGTGGTGGTGCACATATGTAATCCCAGCTGCTTGGGAGGCTGAAGCAGGAGGATCACAAGTTCAAAACCAGCCTCAGAAATTTAGCAAGGCACTAAGCAACTTAGCAAGACCCTGTCTCAGATGAAAATTTTTAAAAGGCTGGCGATGTGGCTCCGTGGTTAAGTGTGTCTGAGTTCAATCCCTGGTCCCCCTCCCAAAAAAATTGTAAAATTTCAAGAATATTTTTTACTAATCTTTTATTATAAGCAAAGATAAAAATAATAAGTAGTATTAATTAAGCCCTTACAATGTTCCAGACACTGTTATAAACAGTTTACATGTATTATTTGATTTAAAACTAACAACAACCTTAAGAAGTAGGCACTGCACCCAAGAGAATCTGGTGCTATATCCTGTCCTGCCAGCCACCAACTCATACGCATCCAGATTCCAGGGCCTCCTACTAGCCTTCTTCCAAGTTAGAGTGTTCCTTTTATTCAGAAATTTTGGTCTTTCGGTTTTTTTGGAATAGGTAGTATAAATTCAAAAGGTATATACAGTAAAAAGCTTGTCAAAAGGTAAAAAATATATACAGTAAAAAGCTTGTCCCTCATAAGGTCTGTCCCAAGTTTATTGATTTCCCTTCATCAAAAGTAATCACTGTTACCAGTTTCTTTCCTTCCAGAGATGATGATGATGATGATGATTAATGCTAGGGACTGAAGATTAATTTTTAAACTACTGAAATCCAATTATTTTAAGAAGAATTTATGTGATTAGTTAACCTTTTGAAATCTAATTATAGTTGTATACAGCTTGAATCTCCTTTTCATATATGTCTATGCCTTTTAGTATACTCAGAGATACAAATAAAAGTTTTTTTGGTTATTCAAATTCAAAAATCATAAAAAATGCTCAAAATTGTCATATTTAAATCACTATCATTTGTAAGCATTGTCATAAATGACCGCTAGGGGAATCCAGAGGGTTCTACCATAATCTTAAGACCAAGACAATATAACTGAGTCAAGTGTCTAAAGCTGTGTTCTAGGGTTTTGGCCATTATTTTCCATTTAAGAGTTCTCTGAAAAGATACTTCCTTTCCAACCGAAAAGAAACTGGATTTTACAGCAATTTTGGTTTTGATTATATAAATTTCTCACTGATTTGAATAGCTCCATAGTGAATAAAAATTATAGATCATCTTAATCATGTGTTAAAATCACTTATGCTCATAAAGGGGCAGTGACTTGTGTTTTGATTTGATGGTCTGAACACATGCAATGTTTCCTTTATTTTATTTTCTTTAGACCTTAACAGCAGGTTGGGATGAACTTGAGTGCCATCGTGTCTATAACTTCTTATGTGAGTTGACTAATCTCTCCCGCAAGATACAGACTGTTGTCTGTAGCAAACCAGGTAAAGAACTACAATTTACAGATGATGTTATACAGAAATTAAGGTGGAAAAAAAAGAAGAGTTCAAAAGTGTTTAAAAATAAATTATGGAGCCAGGTACAGTGGTGCACATCTGTAATTCCAATGACACTGAAGACTAAGGCAGGAGAACTGCAAGTTTAAGGCCCGCCTCAGCAATTTAATGAGGCCCTAAGAAACTTAGTAAGACCCTATCTCAAAAGAATAAAAATGGCTGGAGATACAGCTCAGTGGTAAAGTACCCCTGGGTTCAATGCCTAGTACCATTATATATTAATTAATTAATTAACTTTTGGATCCAGGCATGGGGTACACACCTATAATCCCAACAATTTGGGGGGCTGAGGCAAGAGGATTGCAAATTCAAGGTTATCCTGGGAAACTTAGTGAGACCCTATCTAAAATTTTTAAAAAAGAAGGGCTGGGGATGTAGCTCAGTGGTAGGGCACTCCTGGGTTCAGTCCCCAGTACTAATGAATACATATTTACATACATACATTCATACACAGTAAAAGGAGAAATAAATCTAAGGAAGTGATCAACATCACATGAAATATTGATGCAAATAGCAGTATGTGATTGGGGAAAGAGACGTCCTCAGAGGTAATCAACTGAATTAACATTTTATTCCTTAAATTGTGTGGTAGGCACAAAGTAGTTCATTCTAGTATTCTTGAAACTTTTCTAGCTTGGTGTGATGGTGCATGCCTATAATCCCAGAAGTTTGGGAGGCTGAGGCAAGAGGATTGCAAGATTAAGGCCAGCCTCAGCAACTTAGTGAGTCCCTAAGCAACTCAGCAAGACCCTGTCTCTAAATAAAATATTAAAAAGCTGGGGTGGGATGAGGCTATAGCTCAGTGGCAGAGCATTTGCCTAGCATATGTGAGACACTGGGTTCGATCCTCAGCACCACATAAAAATAAAATAAAGGCATGCTGTCCATCTACAACTACCAAAAAAAAGAGGGGTCTGGGGATGTGGCCCATGGTTAAATGCCTGGGTTCAATCCCTGGTACCAAAAAAAAAAAAAAGAATGATTATTGCAGCATTATTTGTAACCATGAAATGCTCCGAACAACCTAAAAGCCTATCATGAGGAGGATGGAAAAAAACGAATTGTGCTGTATTCACACAATTAAAGCCATTAATTATTTAAAATGAATAATTAGAGCCATATATATTAATATGGATAATTTTAAAACATAATTTGAGAAAAAATATTACCAAATGATATAACTATTATATCATTTATATACACACATATATAAAAATGTAGAAAAACATAGTTGGGAGGTATGATGATTAATTCTGGTTTTCAACTTAGCTAGATCATGGTACCCATATATTTTTTAAATTTTTTAAATTTAGTTGTAGATAGATATAATACCTTTATTTTATTTATTTTATGTAGTTCTGAGGATCGAACCCAGTGCTTCACACATGCTAGGCAAGCACTCTACCACTGAGCCTCAGCCCATACTCACATATTTGGTCAAACATTATTATAGGATTTTCTGTGAACATATTTTTAGATGAGCTGGACATTTAAATCAGTAAACTTTAAATAAAGCATATTTCCCTCCATAAGGTGGGGGGACACCATCCAATTAGTTGAAAGCCTTTATAGGAAAAGATCTTCCGATGCAAGGAATCCTACCACAAGACTGCCTTTGGACCCTTAGTGCAACTCTTCCCTGGGTCTCTAGCATGCCAGTCTACCCTGCAGATTTCAAACTTGCCAACCTCTATAGTCATAAGTCAATTCTTTAAAGAAAATCAACTTCATATTTTCTCTCTCCCTCTATTTCTCCCTCTCCTGCCACACATACTTGCATAGTTGTCCCTCTTGTTGGTTGTTTCTCTGGAAAACCCTAACGGCAAAAAACAAATTCAAGATGGTAATTACTTACTTCTAGGGAAAAAGAGGAAGGGCATTGAATCTCTAACATCTGTAATATTTTATTTATTTTAAAATATCTGAAGCAAATAGAAAAAAAAATTTTGGCAAAGCTTGGTGATTTGTACACAGTGTTTGTTATAGTACCTCTGCTTTTCTAGCAGCTTGAAATATTTTACTGTAAAACAAATTATGAATCAAAAAGGCAGATTTAAGGGGCTGGGGATGTGGCTCAAGCGGTAGAGCGCTCACCTGGCATACGTGCGGCCCAGGTTCGATCCTCAGCACCACATACAAACAAAGATGTTGTGTCCGCCGAAAACTAAAAAAAAAATAAATATTAAAAAATTCTCTCTCTCTCTCTCTCTTTAAAAAAAAAAAAAAGGCAGATGAATTGGGGCTGGAGTTGTGGCTCAGTGATAGAGCACAAGCCTAGCATGTGTGAGGCCCTGGGTTCAATACTCAGCACTGCATATAAATAAGTAAATAAAATTAAAGATACATTTACAATTTAAATAATATTTTTTAAAAGTCCAATGAATCAATAATAAAATTAATTTATCATGTTCTTCTCTGGTCAAAAACCCTCATTAGCTCTTTGATGTTTTCAAAATAAAATCCATATTATTTATACTAGTCCCCACATTTTGTTCCCAGCCTACTTTTTCAAAGTTATTGTCCACTATACTTTATATCAGTTTGACCTAGGCATATTGCTTTCTCTACTCACTGTGTTTCAGATACCTTTTACACAATTCTATCTCACTACCTTTTATTCATTCTGTCTCATTTTCCTGAAATACCATCTCTCCTTCTCATCCTTTAAGAATCAGTACTTAAACTGGGCACAGTGGCACATACCTATAATCCCAACTCGGGAGGCTAAGGCAGGAAGATTGCAAATTCAAGGCCATATGAGCACCTTAGCATGACCCTGTCTCAATATAAAAAAAAATAAAATAAAAAGGACTGGGGATGTAACTCAATGGTAGAGCACCCCTGAATTCAATCTCCAGGACTCCCAATAAATAAATAGAGTCTATTCACCTGACTCCTTCTAAGACTCAGTTCACCTGACAGCCTCCCACCCAGCATTTTGTGATCTCTGACGGCCTATAGTAATCTCTCTCCTCTAAACTTGTAACTTACATTTGACTTAACACACCAGGAGGTACTTATGTATTGTCTTAGATTATTAGACTTTTTGCTGTGTTTCAGATCTAGTCCAGAGCCTCCTGAATGCTAGGCAAATATTCTGTTAATGAGCTACATCTCCAACCCTAGACTTTCTATTTACACTTGTCTTATCTCCAAGTAAGTAAAATATAAATGATGTAAAATGGTATAACTTCTGAAAACACTTTGGCTGCCCCTCAAAAAACTAAACATAAAATTACTATATGACCCAGCAATTCCACTCCTAGATATATATGTAATGAAACTGAGAGCAGGCACTTAGACAAATACTTGTATGCTAATGTTCATTTCGGAATTTTTCATAATAGCCAAAAGGTAGAAACAACCCCAAAACCAAAGTGTCTATCAATAGACAAATAAACAAAGTGAGTATGCTACAACATAGATGAACTTTTTTTTTTTTCTCACAAAGCTTCGTTCTCAGCTTTCATCCAACATAGATAAACTGAAAACATTATACTAAGTAAAAGAGGTCAGGAACAAAGAGATAAATATTATATGAATCTACTTACATGAGATACTTAGAACAGGCAAATACACAGAGACAGAAAGTAGATTAGAGATTACCAGGAACTGGGGAAAGGGAAGAACTGGAAGTTATTGCTTAACGGCTGCAGAGTTTGTATTGGAATGATGAAAAAGTTTTGGATGTAGACAATGTTTATGGTTGAACAAAATTGTTAATGGAATTAATGCCCCTGGATTGTACACTTAAAAATGGTTTAAGGTGCTGGTATTGTGGCTCAGCGGTAGAGTGCTCACCTAGCACTGGCGGGACCCGCATTCAATCCTCAGCACCACATAAAAATAAAGGCATTGTATTGTGTCCATCTATACCTAAAAATAAATAAATAAATAAATAAAAATAAATTAATTAATTAAAACGGTTTAAAAAGCCAGGAACAGTGGCACACATCTGTAATGCCAGCAACTAGGGACGCTGGAACAGGATGATCACAAGTTCAAGACTAGCCTCAACAACTTAATGAGGCCATAAACAATTCAACAAGACTGTCTCAAAAAAAAAAAAAAAAAAGATTGGTGATGTATCTCAGTGATAAAGTATCCCTCATACCATAAATAAATAAATAAAATGGCAAATTTTATAAATACCACAGTTTTTTTAAAATTAATAACACCATTTTAAAAGCCGTTAATTTGTACACTTCATTTTAGTTTTTGGTGCTCAAGATTGAACCCAGAGCTTCATGCATGCTAAGCACATGCTCCACCATTGAACTATACCCCCAGCCCAAATTGTACAGTT
This sequence comes from Marmota marmota marmota, assembly GCF_001458135.2. Lineage (NCBI taxonomy): Eukaryota > Metazoa > Chordata > Mammalia > Rodentia > Sciuridae > Marmota > Marmota marmota. Next base: position 784,243 of record NW_025999872.1, read on the forward strand.
TATTTATTTGGTAGCACTGGAGATTGAACCTAGCACCTCATACATATTAGGCAAACACTATACCACTGAGCCAAATCTCTAGCCCCAAAACTGTACACTTTAAATAACAGAATGTATGGTATATGAATTATATTTCAATAAACAAGAGGAAAAGAAACAATGAGGCGAGGAGAGTGGCACACACTCTCCTCTATTCCAACTACTTGGGAGCCAAGGCAGGAAGATTGCAAGTTCAAGGCCAGCCTCAGCAATTTATTAAGACCCTGTCTCAAAAAATAAAAGCACTGGGGATATAGCTCAGGGTAAAGTGCCCCTGGGTTTAATCCCCAGTACAAAAAAAAAAAAAAAAAAGAACGAAATAAAGAGAAAATAAATCAAGAAGATAAGGGTAAGAAGAAAGTCAAACTACAAAGTTAGGGCATCTTAACAGATAACGAGCTGGGGTTGTAGCTCAATGGTAGAGCTCTTTCCTAGCATGTGTAAGGTACTAGCTTTGATCCTCAGCACCATATAACATAAAAGTAAACAAATAAAATAAAGGTATTTTGTCCATCTGCAACTGGAAAAAAAACAGATAATCTATTGGTAATTCTTGTTTAGAAACCCAGTTTATGTGGCTCATGTTTGTAATCCCAGCAGTTTAGAACACTGAGGCAGGAGGATTGTGAGTTCAAAAAAAGACCTCAGCAAAAGTGAGGCACTAAGCAACTCAGTGGGACCCTGTCTCTTAAATTCAAAATAGTGGTCGAGTGTCCCTGAGTTCAATCCCCAGTATCAAAAAAAAAGAAACCCAGTTTATGATCACTGATCACTATGACCCACAATGGTTAATGTGTTGCAGTGATCACTACCCAATATGCAATCCACCTTTCTAGAAAAATGGTTTATAATTCTTTTGCTTTATAGGAAGTGCCCGAAAATTAGAATTAAGGATCAGACTATTCTGTAGAAATGTCCTCCTTGATCATTGGACACATCGAAGTGATTCTGCTTTTTGGTTGACACGAATATTAAAACCATGGCCAATGGTGAATCAGGCAAGATTACTGTATATCATCTTTGGGCCAACATCTTCTCAGGATGGTGAGCACTGATTTTTCAGAATGTATGTTATATAACTAATTAATTGCTTTTTCTTTGTGAAGCCAATCTTTTTTACCTGTTCAATTCCACCACTCCTAATGATTAAACTATTTCATGATTTCATAGATGTATATACTACATTAACTTGTGCTTAGCTTAAGCGTCAAGACAGAAATTGTTCTGCTGAAGAACATTAACAAATGTATTTTTATTGTCCCTGGGTTTATGTGAAATAGCTGTTTTCCAGTTTTAAACATTATCTTAACCCAAGGTTATGTTTGCTGCTGGAGTGTCTAATAGTACTACTAAGAAGCAAAGTTGTGGCAGAATTGATGCTTATTTAATTTCAGGTGCATAATATGACTTGCAAAAGTTTTCTTGGAGTAATATTAAAATTATCATGCATTTATTTAGCCCACATTGACTTATATCAGGAGGAAACTAAAATATGTTGAGAAGCAGCAGGGAGTTAATCTGAGATTAAAATTTTGTTATGTGTACTCCACAAAGAAAACTGGTCATAGATATAATAAAAAATTTAATTACTGTTTTGTTATATATGTTTAAAAGATGCTCAAATATAGCATGTTCTTTTGAGGAAGAATATCAGTGGGTTTTGTTTTATTTCAGTAAATTGCTTATTCCAATTTCTGTAATGAGGTAACATCATCTTTGAACTAAAAGCACTATTCTGCTGATGAAACTACCTTTTCTTTACTTTATTTGGCTATCTTGTTGCTATGTTTCATCACATTAGTAAGAAACATTCAAATTTATATTATTATCAGAATTGGCCTTTTATTATGAAAGTATCTTATATAAATGATGGGATCTCATTAGGCAGTCCACTGTCCTTTTTAAACAATCCATGAAATCTGTATCACAAAACCAATTATTCTATCATAGCCTAGTTTCTGTTTCAATTCAGGACAGGTGGTTTGGCAGAAAATGATAGAAGGACCTACAGATGAATCCAGTCTGAAAGGTTTGGCTGATGCCATTAAATTACTGTATGATACAGGCACCAAAGAGTGGACAGCAGATGATGTTATCAGTCTTGTAGATGAACTGTCAGGTACAAATATTCATTTACTAATATACAGTAATATTATGACTGTATTATATACAGTAATAGAAATGTAGTGTTAGAATATTATTATAAAACTGTAAGAAAAGCCAGGTAGGGTGGTGCACACCCATAATCCCAGCAACCAAGGAGGCTGAGGTAAGAGAATCGGAGGTCCGTGTTGAGCCTCAGAAATTTAATGAGACCCTATCTCAAAATAAAATAAAAACGAGGCCTGGGATTGTAGCTCAGTGGTAGAGTGCTTTCCTAGCATGTGTGAGGCACTAGGTTTAATTCTCACTGTACATATAAATAAATTAAATAAAGGTCCATTGACAACTAAAAATAATAAAATAAAAAAGGGCTGGGGGGTGTGGCTTAGTGGTAGAGTACCCCTGGGTTCAATCCCCAGTACTGGAAAAAAAAAATTGTAAGGAAAATTCTACAGGTAACAAATTCAATCCTTATTAGAAACCACTGATTGCTCTAAAATATTTGAAGAGTTTGGCATAATGTTTGAAAAGAATAAATTTAATAAATTTTCTTTCGATTGCCAATTTTATAAATATATTATTATTTGAAGGATTTATAGTTTAATTATCTCTCTTATTCCCATTTTGTGAGTTATTAGGAACATCTTTCTAGGTTATGTAAGAAGAAAACCCTCTCCTACTGGTATAGGAGAGGTGAAAATAATTTTTCTCATTCCTGCATAATGTTTTAGATGTTAAAGTTTACTAGGATTCTTCCTTATATAAGATGAGTTCACTTTGCCTGCTCATATATGTAGGATAATTACTTTGACTACATTACTTCTACATTTGTACAAGCTACCATGGCTTGGCAATAATCTCTGCTCTGGTTGAATGCTGTAATTGAAAAACATTTTTTTCCTATGTGTTTCCCTTGGTACTAATTGTATTTCCAATAAGGCAATGTAATATTGCATGTATTTAAAGATGTTTAATATAGCTATTGTGTAATTTCTCATTAAATAACCATTCTTCCTCTAATAAAAGTGGTTCCTCGGGAGTGGCTTCTAGAGAATAATGCACATCTCCTAATCCTAAGTGGAAACAACATCTGTTTCACTTTCATGGCTAGTAAAGCTGTGAATGGACAGGCCATTGAACTGGCAAGGCTCATCGTCTTTTTAGCTTTGGTAAGTAAAAAATAAATTTTTCTCTAGCAAGTTGTTTAACATTACAATTGATTTACCAGAGCGGCTGAGGATGTAGTTTAATGGTGGAGCACTTGCCTAGCATACTTAAAGAGTTCCTGGGTTTGATTCCTGGCACTGCAAAAATGAAAAAAAAAAAAAAAGATAAAATAAAGCCAGACTTAGTGGCACATGCCTGCAATCCCAGCTACTCGGGAGGCTGAGACAGCAGGATCAAAAGTTTGAGGCCATCCTAGGTGACCCTGTCTCAAAATAAAATGAAAAGTTCTGGGGATGTAGTTTAGTAGTAGATTGCTTGCCTAGCATTCATTAAGATCCTGGGTTCAATCTGCATACAACAGATCAATAAATAAATTAATTCTTACTTTTCAGTTTTACCTAGGAACATGTAGTCTTTAAATATGTGTCTTTTAAATCATGAAGAAATAGCCAGGCACAGTGGCCCATGCCTATAATCCCAGCAATTTGAGGCAGGAGGACCTCAAGTTTGAGGCCAGCCTAGGCAATTTAGCAAAGCCCTAAAGCAATTTAGCAAGAACCTGACTCAATTAAAAAATAAAAAGGGTTTTATTTGGGGGGGCTGGGGTTGTGGCTCAGCAGTACAGTGTTTACCTAGCATGTGTGAGGCACTGGCTTCCATCCTCAACACCACATGAAAAAATAAATAAATAAAATAAAGGTATTGTGTCATATACAACTAAAAAATAAAAATAAATAAAGAGTTGGGGATGTAATTCAGTAGTAAAGCACTTCTGAGTTCAGTCCCAGTACCAAACAAACAAACAAAACAAGTGTTCTTTGGGACTCTCAAGATGGAAAATTGATACCACAGTGCTTTGCCTACTGAAATTCTCTATTGTCTTCATTGTATTCCCTGAAAATAAAGCCATGCCTTTTTTTTTTTTTTGAAACCCATGGTGCCGACAATCAAATCCAGAACCTCATACATGCCAGGCAAGGATCTATCACTGAGCTGTATCCCCAGCTTCAAACTGTGTTGTTATAGCTTATCTTTGTATCTCCAGTTCTTTTTTTTTCTTTTTCCTTTCTTTCTTTCTTTTTTCTTTTTCTTTTCTTTTTTTTTTTTTTAGGTGTAGATGGACATAACAAATGCCTTTTTTTATTTTTATGTGGTCCTGAGGATTAAACCTGGGTCCCGCCCATGCTAGGGGAGTGCTCTACCGCTGAGCCACAATCCCAGCCCCTCTAGTTCTTAATGGTATTCTATAAATGCTTACAGAATGATTGAATGAGCAGAAGTCTTATATTTTATTATATAATAACTATTTTCAACATTAGTTCTTGTATTAGTGAATAATATTCTGATAATCTTGAACCAGGCTTTTATTTATTTCATATTTTATTTCCACTAAAATTGCACCATTTGAAAGCAAAGAGTATTAAAGATACAAGCATTTCCTTTTTATAAAATCAATGGGGTATCATATGTAATACATTATGTTAAATCATACTGTCATTGTCAGTAACATTTTCAAATTCTTTTTTCACATGAAGATTTACAATAATACTTTTATGTCTAAATCAGGTGTGTGAGAAAGAACTATACTGCATGGATTGGGCAGTTAAAATGATGCAAAAAGTCTGTAAAGTCTTTAACACTCCGGTGGAAAGAAATAACTTCCTGCAGAGTGTGGCAAATGCATTTGCCTGTGTTACAATGGAAATGCTGCAGTCAATCATGTCTGGTAAGTAGGAATGTACCTGATGCATAGGAGTGAATAAAAGTGTCTACTTAAGACAGAACTATTTCTGTGTAGACCATTATTTCTAAACTAACAATAGAAGGAGCAGACATTTTATTGTTCATTTGTGAGATATTTTTAGTTCCTAGCTTTTTTAAAAAATTTTTTTTGTAGTTGTAGATGGACAGGATGCCTTTATTTTATTTATTTTTATGTGGTACTGAGGATTGAGCCCAGCGCCTCATGCATGCTACGCAGGCGCTCTACCGCTGAGCCACAACTCCAACCCTAGTTCCTAGCTTTTGTCACTTCAAAAATCTGCTACTGGTTTCAATAGAGAACATGAAGTTGAAGAGTCTGCTCTGAAAGGAACCAAATTTCAATTATGTTACACAACAAAAATTTTAATTTGCTCATTTACCAACTATCATTATCCTCGTAATATCTCGTGTTTGTATAGTTTTTGATAATATCATTTTATATTTTATTAGGTGGCCAACATGATAATCAATCCTCTTTTACAGATAAGAAAAATAAGGCTTTGAGAAATAATCTGACTTGTACAGGTCATAAAGTTAGAAACAATAAAGCAAGGACCAGCATTCTTTTCCTCTGATTTCTAATCCAGTGTTCTTATATAATTATATTATTTCAGTGATTAATGTCCGACTTAGTAAAGGTCAATAACAGAAAGTCTTCTCTTTAAATATTATTAGGAACAATTGGAACATCTTATATTTCTAAATCATATTTTTAAATTTTTAACTGACATTTTCTTTTCCCTACTGTCTGTTCCTGTGTATGACATATAGGAGATCGTGATGAAGACGACAGAGGCTTTTTGAATTTGTTCCATCTTGTACATGCTCAGGCTAACTTCCATAAGGAGGTCTTATATTTGACCATGAATACACTCTCCCCCTAAATACTCAGAAAACCTTGCATTTAGAGAATACATCGCTGAATTAACACTTAGAAGAGTACTACTTTTCCACACCTGAAGAATAGCATCTATGGGGCTTTTTTATCATCTAAGGAAACTAGGAATTCAAAAGCTGCATAGGATTTTAGCAGCAACTGCTCACACCATTATTAATATAAAAACAACAGGCAAACCCAAGAATATGCTGTGATTTCTCTGGAAAATAAGCTCTGCCTCAGACTCCAAGTTTTGTTAAATTCAACACCAAACCAAAATAGAAAGTTAACTGTCAGTCCATTCTGTTTGTGTGGATCTGTGAAAAAAGAGAAAATTCTGTTTTATAGTTAGAACAGACCCAAATTCACTAAACAGTAGTATCTGTTCACTTTGCTTAGGTTGTGTAGATACAGCCTAGAATGTTTTGTGAAGATTTGCAGTATGGTATTTTAGAATGTGCAGAATATAAATCACATTCCTTATTACCTCTTGGCATGTGATTACAAAGAATAATATATTTCATTCATATTTTATATGGAGTAACAGATAAAGAACAAAAGAAGTATGTTGTTTATATATATATATATATATGTATATATATATATATATATATACATATATATATATATAAAATATGTCTATATGTACAGGCATACCATATACATATATATTTCCTTCTTTAAAACAATGACACAAAAGGTCCATAAATAGAGGAAGGTATATATTAACATAATACAACCAAATCATCTTACACTTTTCTGGATTAGAATGAAATGTTACAAATAAGAGAAACTATATAATGAAAGAAAGTAGCTATTCTGCTGCTAGAACAATCTTCACAAATAATTTGCCCTTCTTTCTAAGCTTTCTTCCATATCTCAAAAAATGGGATTTGGACTGGGAGTGTAGCTCAGTAGTAGAATACTCACCTAGCAGGTACAGGGCTCTGGGTTTTATCTCCAGCACTAGCAAAAAAACAAACACACACAAACAGGAGCCCTCCTGGATCTCCCATTTCCTCTTTATGTGCTCTTCCCCTCTTACCCCGTGTCAAGCTACATGCTAGGCAAGCACCAGTACTATTGAGCTATACCACTGAGCCCCTGATCACCTAACTTCTTGACAGCCTCCTTCTAACTGGATTTCACAGAGGCTAGCTTTCTTTTCCCAAGACTTTGATTTAACTTACCTCTGGAGCTGATGGGGGGAAGAAACACTAGGAGATATGGGAATTGTCTGCAGAAGAGGGTGGAAATTGTGGAAAATTCTCAAATTTTGGCAAAAAGGGCTCAGTGAGGGCTGGGGTTGTGGCTCAGTGGTAGAGTGCTTGACTAGCATGTGTGAGGCACTGGGTTCAATTCTCAGCACCACAAATAAACGAATAAAGTAAAGGTCCACTGACAATTTAAAAATTATTTTTAAAAAGGGGGCTCAGTGAAAGATTTGATAGGACTGATGAGTGAACATTGTGGAGAACATGAAAATTGTGGTAATAAGATTTTATTGTACTTCAGTAGCAAAAGCAATTACCTTCAGTTTTGAAGGGTCACTTTCCTTTTATTGTCTAACTATAATCCCCATTGGTGGCAGGAATTTTTTTTCTCTAGATTTTCATTTACAGATTTGTGCAAAAGCAAAGTTCTTGCTTTTATCCTGGTTTTGTTTTCTTTTTCTAAGTTGAAGAATTCATCCATAACTAGCTGGGTGTTTTGGCACATGCCAGTAAGCCCAGGGATTCGGGAAGCAGAGGCAGGGAGATTGCAAGTTGGAGGCCAATTTAGGGAGACCCTGTCTCAAAATAAAAAATAAAAAGGGCTGAGAATGTAGCTCAGTGGTAGTGACAAGTACCAGAGTACAAAGTAACATCTTAGTTACATTTTTCTTCCCCACCACATGTTTCCATACCTACTTTGAAAAACCTAATAGATTTGTTTATCAAAACACTGATGATTCCAAGCTAGGATTATTGGGGAGGAAAATAAAGAAAAAGTAAAAGTTAATATAGGGGATATTTTTAAGATTTCACTAAGTAGTTACTAAATTTCATTTTTTTTTTTTTAGAGAATGAAGTTTTGCATTATGAAGTGTCCTTGAATTCCTTAAATTATTTAAGTTTACAAAAGAAGCAAGGTTTAATTTAAAATACCTTTGAACTATATTTGGAATCTCATTACACTCCTGAACCACCATGACTTGCTGCTGCAAATTCATTTAAATTCACATTATTTTATTACTCTGAATAATTGTGAGATTATTCTCTCCTCCCCCCTAAAAAATATTTTGGAACATAAGAAATTTGATGTATTCTTTGGATGCTGCAGACAAATGGTATCATTTTATTACCACTAAAATGTAGCTAACAAATTCTTCATTTAATTATTAATAGAGACAGTCAGGCATGGTGTTCCATGTTTGTAATCCCAGAGATTTGGGAGGCTGAGGAAGGAGAATCTCGGGCTGAAGAATAGCCTTAGCAACTCTCTTCTCTCTCCTCTTAGAATAGCCTTAGTGAGACCCTGTCTCAAAATAAATTAAAAGGACTGGGGATGTGACTCAGTATGGTAAAGTGCCTCAGTATCAAATAAATAAATATTAATAGATGCAACATTTATGACCAAATTTTCAGTTTCTACAATTCACTGGTCCAGTTTTTTGTTGAATACATATGTCATCAGGAATTACAGGTAATATCAGATTTTAAAGTGGGAGGTTAACTTGCAAAAGCATGTATTATTCTCATTAGTGCTGATATTGTGATAGTGTAGAAGTCACATTGACCCCCAAAATGGAGTATTTGAAAAAAAAAATTCTAACACATTAAGAGACTGTCAGAAAACTCTATAACCATTGTAATACACAACTATGTCAACTATTAACTGGTCAGATCATTTAACCCATGTCTTTTTCTAAATCAGAAGATTGGCTTAAATTAGAAGACCCAGTCCGCAGCACTTTTTTTTTTTCTTCTTATAGTGATTTCCTCAGTTTCCTTTGACTTTGATTCATAGGATGATTTTTCCTAGAAGGCAAGCTCAAAAAGACAGCATTATATTTATCTTTATTATTGTTTCTCAGACACAAATCATTACCACCATAACAGTACTAATAACAAACTAATGGTGTTACTTTTCTTGGAAACCAATCGGAAGTTTATATCTTATGATAAACACTTTATGCCGTGTGAAACTATAGGACATCTATCTTTAACACGTTTGGATGATTCCTTCTGCCCCTCAACTTCATCCTATTCGCAATGTGGGCATTAAGTGACCACACTTGGGAAGAGGTTCAAGTGTTCAAGAAGCCCAGTATTGCTTATCAGACTGTTCTCCAAGCACAAACAATAGGCACCTGTCTCACATTTCTCATCCTATGTTGATTCAACATGCTTACAGTTCTTTGGTTAATAACAAAGATTTTATTGCCAGGATAATTGTTCACTTTCAGAGATTAGAGCAAGTATGAGGTGCCGAGCAAAATGTGCAACTGGAAGAACCATCTTATATCAATAAAAAACAAACATTAACCTCTTTGTGTGATTTTTACTAAAGGGTCAACCTCTTTATATGAATAGTACTCAATTGTATGATGACAGATTTTTATGTCGATAAATATTGGGGGTAAAAATGCTACAAAAGCCTATGGTTACTTGACACCTTACTAGCTATATGACTTCTGTAGCAATTCCACTACCAGGTAGCTGGGAAACCTGTAAGAAATACGGACATGCATGCACACTCCTTGGTTTATTGTGGCCTCACTATATAGGAAAGATGACCTGAAAGATAGCTGTATTGGACACAGGGTAAGAGAAAAAAGTGCCAAAGGACTAAGAATACTTTTTTTTTTCTCATCAAGAAAACAAATATAATTCCAGAAAATTTGTCAAGAAACAGGACTTTTCAGAACAACAACGAAAGCCAACTGTTTAGGCTCTGAAAGGATATTTAATAAAAAAAAAAAATTAACACTGATAGACATTCAAAGATCACTGCTTTCTTAAAAGTACATAAAATAGAAAATATGCATTGTTATTTCAAAAACATTGTATGTGTGGCAAAATGTCTGACATCTAAAGATTTAATACTTGCTAAATTTTATTTAATTTGTTATTTATTTGTATTAATAAAATTAAGTTAAAATTAGAAACATTTCCAACTTGTTCAGTTTGTCATTATGCAAGTCACTGGGTTTCTTGTGGGGAAGCTTACTTTCATTTAAGCTATTAATCAGAGCTCTACTATGATAAAAAAGCGAATTGTCTTTTTTTTTTGGACAGTATTGGGGAGACACTGAGGATTGAACACCCAGGGCCTTACACCTGCTAGGCATACACACACTCTACTACTGAGTTATACTCCATAACCCTAATGAATTGTCTTAATATACAGCAATGTTTTAAAAAAATATTTATTTTTTAGTTGTAGTTGGACACAATACCTTTATTTTATTTATTATATGTGGTGTTGAGGATCAAACACAGGGCCTAGCATGTGCTAGGTGAGCACTCTACCGCTGAGCCACAACCCCAGCCCAACAATATACAGCAATGTTAAAGAAACTATATATTGATGTGCATACTTATGCTTAAGAGTATAGCATATAAAAATTAAGTAATTTTATTTGCTAGCAACTACTCATAAATTGAGCAGTAATCTCTTAAATAAAACTATATTCTACACTGTTCTGCTGTTTGGTGATCAAATCCCCAAACAATTAGTATTCCAGTTGCTGCTAAACTAAAAATGCTACAGTTACCATAATTTAACAATAGTTCCAAAAAACAAAGTATGTAACTAAGTATTGTGGATTACCTGCAATTCCCCTATAAACATTATAAGATCTTATAGTGTTTTCTAAGAACAAATTAGTTCTTAGATATTTCTCCATTTATTTGCTTTAGTACTTTTTAAATATATTTTTTTAGTTGTCAATGTACTTTATTTTATTTTTTTATATGCAGTGTTGAGAATCAAACCCAGTGTCTCGCACACGGTAGGCAAGTGCTCTACACTGAACTACAACTCTAGCTCCTGCCTTAGCATTTTGATTTTACACTGGAAGATGTGTCAATGGCTTTTTCTGTTTTCTCTTTATATGTGACTTTGGTCTTATTTTTTTGTTTAAAGTAGATGAAAATAAAAATGACTTTAGAAGAGGCTCTTCTAGGCTTAGCAAATATTTAGAGTGTTTTTAAATTTACTATATCATCTTTAATCCAGTGTATATTTTTTTAAAAAAATTTTAGTAGTTAATGAACCTTTTATTTATTTATATGCATTACTCAAACCCAGTGCCTTGTACATGCTACGCAAGCACCCCACTAGTGAGATACAACCCCAGCCCCAAAATATTTGGAGTATGATAAAACCAAAACATAATCTACAACAGATAATTTTCTACATCAGCTATGCTTAAGTACTTTACTAAGGGAAAATCCTACTACTTTTTAGTAATTTAAAATTAAAATGATATTTTAAGGGTTTTTGAAGTCTGAATAATGCTAAATTTTTAAAAAGCAAGACAATTTTCTGAAACTTAATAAATTATGCCAATTTTAAGCTCAGAAAGTTTGGGTTTGATTTCATACACTCAAAAAAATGAGTTGTAGGTGGTTCTAACCTTGTAACATTTATCTTTCCTTTAACTTTTTTTTTTTTTTTTTTTCTGGTACCAGGGATTGAACTCAAGGGCAGTCGACCACTGAGCCACATCCCCAGCCCTATTTTGTATTTTATTTAGAGACAAGGTCTCACTGAGTTGCTTAGTGCCTTGCTTTTGCTGGCTTTGAACTCAAGATCCTCCTGCCTCAGCCTCCTGAGCCGCTGGGATTACAGGCGTGCGCCACCATGCTCAACATCTTTCCGTTAACTTTAAAAAAAATCCTTTACTAAGAGAAATTACTTTCTCTTGGTAATCCTTTCTCTTGAAATATGTCACTTTTCCATACAAGCTTCTTATTTTCATACAAAAAGCAGGTATTAGTGTAATGATTTGTTATGCTTTGAATTTGGAATGACCCCCCAAAGACTCATGTTGAAGTCTTGGTCCCCAGTGCAGTAATATTCAGAGATGGGGGCTTGTTGAAGTGAATGAGTCCTTGGGGATGTATCTTGCCCCCAGCCCTTTCCCTTCTCTGCTTCCTGGCCACCATGAGGTGAGTAGGTTTGCTTCTACATACCCTTTTACCTTGATGTACTTCCTCACTATTCTCCCAGAAACAATGGAGCCAGCTGACCGTGGACTGGAGATTCTGAAACTGTGAGCCAAAACGATCTTTCCTCTTTTAGGATTTTCTCAATAATTTTGTCACAGCAACGAGAAGCTGACTAACACGTTTCTTAGCCTTATGTGACACTAACTTTTTCCTTAGTAATTTACATTATTCAGAGATGTTTTTACTATATTTGACATGAGCCAAATGTAATCCTCATTTTATTGGACATGATTGCCCTATAATATAGGTTTGTAAAATTTATACAAAACTTTATATAACAGAAAGTGTTTTTTCAATGTTTTAATATTTAGGATGCCAGGATGAAAACAGTTTAAAGGTAAAAAAATATATATATATACCCAGCGAATAGGGAGGCTGAAGCAGGAGGATACCTTCAGGCCAGAAATTCCAGACCAGACGGTAACATAGTGAGATCCCCCATCATAAAAAACATTTTTTAAAGGAATTTATCAAAACAACACAATAAAACTACATCTATGTTATAAGCTGGCATGTTATAGCAAGAATATATAGGCACAAAGTTATAAAATTTCTTTTTTTCTTTTTTTTTTTTTTTGCAGTACTGGGGATAAAGTCATAAAACTTTTTCCAATATTTCTTTCTTTCTGTACTAGGGAGTGAATGCAGGGATGCTTAACCACTGAGCCACATCCACAACCCCCCCTTTTTTAATATTTATTTTTTAGTTGTAGTTTGACACAATACCTTTATTTTATTTATTTATTTTTTATGTGGTGCTGAGGATTGAACTCAGGGCCTCACATGTGCTAGGTGAACACTCTACCACTGAGCCACTACTCTAGCACCCCAAGCCCTTTTTTGTGTTTTATTTAGAGACAGGGAGGGTCTCACTGAGTTGCTTAGGGCCTCGCCATTGCTGAGACTGGCTTTGAACTCAAAATCCTCCTGTCTCAGCCTCCCAAGCCACTGGGATTACAGGCGTGTGTCACCACACCCAGCTCAACTTGTATTTATTTCTTAAAACTATGCTATTTCACAAGTAATAGAAAAGATGGGTAAGTTTTCTGTCCTTAAATAAGCATCTAATACCAGATTTATAATATAACTGGTGTATGACTAAAACTGGCTTTTTATCCCCTACTGAATTTATTTGTTTGAATTTTATATGGATACAGACTGAAGAACCTTGATCTTATAAAAGACTTCAGAGTAAGCTTGGTTAGAGACTATACTATGAAGACTTAACCATCATAATTAACTGTGTACTTTGGATTCCTCCAAAATACTGGCATTTCCTAGGTAAGGATGTATAGTTGCTATCTGGGCTTGAAGTAGAAAATTACAATTTGAAATACATGTTTATGCCAAGGAGTCAGAGGAATATTCTAGTGGGAAATGTCCAGGACCCCACTGACAGTCATCCCTGAGTTTATCAATATTCAGAGAGAACCATGCTTCTTTTTTAAAAAATATTTATTTATTTTTTTTAGGTGTAGATGGACACAACACAATGCCTTTATTTTTATGTGGTACTGAGGATTGAACCCGGGTCTGGCCCGTGCTAGGCAGAGCGCTCTACAGCTCAGCCACAATCCCAGCCCCTAGAACCACACTTCTTGTATTAGCGTATCTATCAATTGCTCATCTTTTTGTTACATACTGCCATATAGAATTATACTTTTTAATATTTTTTAAAAACAGCTTAGGCAAATTATTAAATATATATATAATTGGAGTAAATAAATACTGCCATTTCCTCTTCAAAATGTGCCTGTTGGTGCAAAAAAAATTACTTTTCCAATTGAATTGCCATTATAAAATGTCATATTGGGCAAGATGCAATGGCATATGTCTGTAATCCCAGCAATTTGGGATTGAACTTGCAGGAGGATTGCAAGTTCAAGGTCAGCCTGGGCAATTTAGCAAGACTTTAAGCAACTTAGCAAGACCCTGTCTCAAAATAAAAAAGACCTTTGGGATGTAGCTCAATGGTAAAGCACCCCTGGGTTCAATACCCAGTACTAAAAAAAATGTCATATTAGAGAGAGTGAGTAGAAAGGGATTGCTGATAAATTACTGTTTTTCTATGAAAATTCTGTTCTCACTAAGGTAGTTTCCAATGACAATACCTCTTAGAAGAATTCTACAATTTTAAAATGGGAAGGCATATTATCAATTTTCTAGTCTAACTCTTTCATCTGACAGAATAAACTAAAGCCCTAGAGTTTAAATGAAATATTGAAGGTCAGATAATATGTTGACAAGATAACAGTGTTTTCTTCTTGTTCAGAACTTTATTTTGTTTTACTCTGATTATTTATTATTTATTTTTAAAAAATTCTAGTACTGAGGATTGAACCCAGAGATACTCTACCATATACTACTTCCCCAGCCCCTTTTTATTTTGAGACGGAGTCTTGCTAAATTGCTGAGACTGGCCTTGAATTTACAATCCTCATGCCTTAGCGTCCCAAGGCCCTGAGATTATAGGTGTGTGTCACCATACTTGGCATTATTATTTTTTAAGAGGTGGGAGTCTTACTTTGTTGCTCAGGCTGGCCCTGAACTCTTGGGCTCAAGCAATTCTCTTGCCTCAGCCTCCAGAACAGCTGAGATTACTGGAGTCACACGCAACTTTGTCCAGGATTTAAAATGCAAGTTTTCCATTTTAATTGTAACATACAGTGTTTCAATTTTATTTCTCTTAAAAACATAGCAATTGAACACAATATTATTACAAAAACTATTAATATTTCTCCTTTATTTTTAAGATAGAAAGGAAAATCAAATGTAGAACAATTATGTTGGACTTTTCAAAGAATAGACACTACAGATCGGGGAACCAATTCTATCTTAATGCCAAAATGAGTAAATGAGCTTATTCAATCCTAATTGAACAGGGAAATATGTTGACAGTTTCTTTTTTTTTTTTTTTCCCCAAAAAGGAAACATTCAACAATCAAAAACAAAACCACTCACTTTGGGGTAAGAGACTTTTCCTAAATAAGATAAGTACAGCCATTTTGTTTCAATAATTTATAAACAGGAATAAAGAATAAAAACTTTCTATCCATTTCAATTTTTAATTAAAAAGCTAGGGGCTCAGATGGCATGAGATAGGGAAGAAATAATAAATCTTAAAAACTCAAATGACAAATTTCTTCTGGCCAGAGAGTGAGACAAGGGAAACCACACAACCCCAGATTGTGAAATCTGTAAAAACACTGATAAGACAGGCAACTTGAACTTGCTCTTGAACTTAAAAGGGAACGCCTGTTTATGGTGAAAGGAAAGAAGGTATTTCAGCTTCCTGTGCAGTAGCATTTAGACCTAAGGAAAGGCTACCCAGATGGATTTTTGAGCAGTTTTCCACTTTAATGAGTCTACATTTCAACTTTCTGTATTCTCACCACGCTCTCTCTACAGCTCAAACGCATACAGCATCTGCCAGCCATGCCCATGAATTCCTGATGTCCCAGTGAGTGCCTCTGCCTCTGCCTTTGCCTCACAAAGCCCCTTGTTTGCCAGGGGTTAACCATGTCCGGAAGGCTCTGGAAGAAGTCTGCTGGGCAGCAGGGCTGCTGTTGTTGATAAGAGGCCTCTTGTTGGACTGGAGACAGGAGCTGTGGGAAACCAGAAACAAAAAGGCTCAGATGGGAACAGCAGCAAAGGTCTCAACCACTGGTCAGACCAGGAAAAGGATTTGGAGTTCCTCCCTCCTCCCTGCCAGATTCCACAGCTGGGAAAAATGGACATCTCCCCCCCCCACAAACCCCACCCCAAGTAAATCCATTTGTTACCTTATCATCAAATAAGAACGAGTCATCAATGAATTAATTAATACAATTATGCCAGTGTGGTTGTAAACTACTCTGCTGGCACATAGAATCGTTTTACCTTTAATTGCCTGGAGAAAACGTACAACTTGGCTGCGCACCTAACTTGAAGAGGAAATTAGGAAAGGATAGTTCCTCCCTGCCATTCACGTCACTCCAGTGCATCCTATTTTAAAATCCTGTGCATTCTGGGTTTATTTTTAATTTCAAAAAACACATTTTAAATTAGGCTCTAAAGAAAGAAGCTTGTGTTTCTTATTCTTTTCAGAGCAGTCCAAGAAATGCTGCATCCGTGCATCTGAGAAATAAATAGGAAAACAAGCTCTCTTTTCATTTCATTTTTGAATCAATACCCAAAATAATGACCAGAAGCAAAAATCCACCGGTGCGTCAGCAAGCAGGATGCTCGGCCCTTCAGCTCCATTCTTCCCCTCTGAGCTGTTCTCTCGCAGGCTCCCGGCAGCAAATCCGGCCACTAGAGCAGATAGATAATGTAGGACAGAATGACCAAGCCTATGATGGCAAAGAACATCAGGATGAAAATATCCAGCATTGTGCAGTCCTAGGCCAAAAAGGCCTCTAGGTTTTGTGAAATGTGAGCTGTGAGCGCCAAGGTTGCGATCCGTGCAGAGAAATGGCTCCTCTTCCCTTGTTCCTGTCCCTTCCCCCTCCTGGGAACCTGAGACTAAGGGATGCTGTGGCTCCATCAGCAGTTTACACCCCCCCACACACACACACACCACAGTCAACCAATCACAAAGCCCGGGGGTGGGTGACCAGGGAACTGCTAGAATTAGACCAGGCAGAACTTAAGAGGCTCACTTTCTTCCCAGGAACCCAGACCCACTTTGTACAGAAATGTTAATTGCATTTAAATACATGGTATCTCTATGGAGTTTACCTGCTGGGGAGCCGGGAGGGGATAGGAACTTTATCCAGATCACCTGAGAATGGATTCTCCTGCTTCCTTTTTTCTCTCACATCTCTGGCAAATTATCTCAGAAAAATAATGGCTAGCAATGGGTGGCCCACTGACAAGTTCAGAAGGTCACCACAATGTGGATGGGACGTGGACAATGGTCTCATGTGAGTCTCAGATGGCATCCCTAGGGATGGAGCTAGCTTCTGAGTCCTACACTGTGGCAGATACTGCACTGCAAGGTTTAATTTCAACCTGCTTCAAGTCTTTTATGCACAGCTGGGAGCTTCCCTGATGTTGAATAGTAGCAGCAGGGCTGAGACTCACACCAGGCTCACAGACTACAGAGTCCACACTCTCCTCCCCAGACTGGTTGCTACTGGTCTGGGCAGTCCTTCGACCCTGACTGCTCGTCCCCATTTGTGGTGCATTTTATTCACATGGCTCCATTTACAGGATGAACATGGGTCTCTCCATCTATCCCTTCACTCCTGTGCCATTGTCACCGCTTTGTTTTCTCTTCAAAGCTCAACATGGTGTTATCCAGAGAGAGGACACTGAAAAATTCTCAGGCTCATCCCTACGTAATAAGTGTCTAGAAAAGCAAATTCAAGTCATTTCTTCTGAAGGAAAAAGGATTAATGTATTATTATTGTTGTTGTTATTGTTTATTTTGGTACTGGAGATTGATCTCAGGGGTATTCGACCACTGAACCACATCCCCAGCCCTACTTTGTATTTTATTTAGAAACAGGGTCTCACTGAGTTGCTCAGCACCTTGCTTTTGCTGAAGCTGGCTTTAAACTCACGATCTTCCTGTCTCAGCCAGTTATGACTTTTGTTGCTTTATGCCTTTTTATAACTTGATTTCCTATTAAAGTGTCCCTGGGATATCTCTGAGGCCTACTCTCCAATTTTTCAAAAAATTTGGGGGTTAAGACATTGGTAACCCCCCTCAGGAACTTAGGCTGCTTCCAAAAGGGGGTCTATTCCCATCTGGGGATGGATCTAGAAACTCCTCCTTGGAGGAGTTTGGCCCATCCCCAGGAGGCAGAGCACAGAGCCTCTGGGAGGATGAAAACAGCACTGGTGCCCTCCAAAGCCTACAGCCTCCTTCATTCACTCTGAAGGTAAAACCTCCGGGGGAAGAACCAGGGGAGGGGGCACTGCAGCTCTGCAGAGGGATCCAGCCAACAAACCAGATTTCCCAACTCATTTCCTCCTACTGGGAATGTATTAGGCAGCTACCTCATTTAGGGATGAGTATCAGTATTGCCTTTAATTGTAGCTCATGGGACAGGGGCACAGGGTTCACCACCAGAGGCTGTGTGAGACCCAGCATCCCATCAAAGTAGTTACTTCCTTTACAGGCTCTAAGGAAGATCAAAGGAGAACATGCTAAAAATCACCTTCCTATGGCTCTGAGAAGAGGGCCTTGAGATGCCAGGCCACCTTAGTTTTATCCCAAGTCTTGTACCACCATGGGACAACCTCTGTCATTTTACTCTTCAAACATATGCTGAGGTCTTACCACCTCCTAGAACTAGAACTGCTCCAGGGCTCATTTGTTAGTTCAGTATTTGTTGAGCAGCTCCATGCGGGACCCTGGACTGGTACCAGGGATTGAAAGATGAATTTGACCCATTATCTGCCAGGAGGGGCACTGGCTGGTGGGGAGACAGTCATCACTAAGGAAGCTGGACAGTATGAGGAGGAAACCAAGAGCTCAGGCAGTGTCACCAAGTCAGGTAGAGAGGGATGAGTGGAAAAGCCAGGAGTAGGCTGGGAAGAAGGAAATTCTCCACAGCAGGAAGCAGATGCCAGAGCCTGGGTGGGTAGCAAACTGCCCCTTGGCTTCCAGATAGTCCTTCTCTCCCTACAGGCCAGCAGGAATCCCAGTGGGCACAGGGGCCAATGGCCCCAAGCTCATAGGACACACACACCAGCACCTCAGAGCCAAAGACGAAACCAAATCCGCAGGTAAAAATTATACTTTTATTTGAGTCACCAGGAGAAAGTTTCACTTTTGTGGTTCAAGTCAAATGTTCAGAATCACAACAGGCCAGAAAGATTTGATCCCAAGCACAAGCCCATGAGGGAGGGGACCAAATAGACCCAAAAGACAACAACCCCATATAAAAAGATGAGTGACTGGTTTCACACACACGCACGCATACACACACACATACAAACAGATGAAATGCTTGGACAGGCGAATTTCACAGGGTCACTTGTTTCTTTTTAAATACGGGTTTGTGGGGTGGTGTTTTTTTTCCAGCTATTAAAAAAAGGCCCAAAAGTGCATGTGTGAAGGGGAAAAGGCAGAAATGAAGCAATAAAGGAGTTTTCCCTGGAGGGATGGGGCGGGGGAGGCAGGAAGCACTGTTGGAAGAATCCACACTTCCCATGGTGGGCTTTTGGGCACGGTAGGATTGGTCCACAAAACTGATGTTCCCAGGTATTATCTTTCCTGGGTTAGACTGGCTACAAGACCTCTGTGAAGGTCAAAGATCAGGGGCTCAGCGCAGCCCTTGGGGTTCTGTGCTCTTCTAAGGGTGGAAGGTTCTGGGAAGGAACATAGGCTCTAGCTACTCTGGGTCCCCTCAGCACCAGTGTGAGAGTGCCTCCTCTCTCTGGGGGTGTGTGAGAAAGCATCCCCTATTTTTAGGACTTCAGATGGGAAGAATAGGAGCTGGCTTGCCTTGTTTTGGAAGTCCAGCTAAGTGAAATAGGCTGCTGGCTCCTCTTGAGGTGGCACCCCCTCCCAACCACAGTCCCTGCAACAGGATGTGTCCCTGACCTCTGGTCCCCAGATCCACATTGTGCTTTGAAATCAAGAGAAAACAGAGTGGATCAGCACCACCCCCAAGGCTGCTACCCAATATTCTTCCTCTGTCCAGCTTGTCCCCAAGTCGCCCAAGAGGACACTCCACCTGCCCTTACCTAAATGAGACAGAAAGGAAAAGGAACGAATCAGGCAGGGGCTCCTTCCAGCTGCTTGTCAACCTCTGATCTGGACTACATGTTCCCAAATCAAATGTGAGCCACTGACAGGACACTCATGCAGACCGGATTGCTTAATAGGCTACCCTCCTGGGGTCCTCGCCCTCACCTGCAAGGCTCAAGTGTGCAATGGGGCAAGATGCCACCTGAGGGGCTGGGGGTGTGGCTCAGTGGTAAAGCACTTGCCAAGCATTTAAGAAGCCCTGGGTTCCATCCCAGCCCTGGGGGGGGGGGGGAGGGAAGTCAGCTGCAGGGCCTGATCAGACTAAGAGTCACGATGGGGGGAGGGGGAGAGACACAGAGAGGTAACAAGAAAACCCAGAGATGAATAAAGCCAGGGGAGGGGTATCCCAGCCCTCACCCAGAGAAGGAACTTTGATGTAGCACCGTCTTGCCCTTCCTCCTCCCAGAGCCTGTGCTTCCAGTTTTGGAGCCCTAGGACCCTCTGTTGCTTCCAGTAGACACAAGAGGGAGGCTTGAGGGGAGACTGAGGCACCACAGTGAGTGACCAAGAACCTTCTGGTGCCCTACTCAGCAGCCCCAGGCACAGGGAGAGAAGAGGCCCACACCAAGTCTTCCCCTTCCTCAATCCAGCAGACAACAGGCCCAGCAGCAGCCCCCAACCCCACAACCACCCACACGGTTGCTCTGCACCCTGAAAAGGGGGCATGGAGTCTCCTCATCCAGATAGGAGGAAGGAGGGCTTCCACCCCAGAGAGAACCCAAAGAGCTTCTCTCCACCAGGGTCCTCCCTCTCACTGCCGGTTTAAGGAAAATACCAGGGCAGACGGCTCTGCCCCCTCCCCCACCCCCTCTCTCTCACACACACACACACACACACACACACACGCAAACACACACATATACCTTGCACACAAGCCCAGACACCAGCAGACATACACCTGGTTCCTCCTGTCACCCTTACATTTTCCTGTTACAGTTACCTGCACACATGCTCGCTTGGGTCCCAGCAAGCCAAGCTGTGGGGACAGAGCTGGCTTTGCACAGCTCCAGGCCCACTTGGCACAGAGCAGGGCAGGGGAGGCTATTGGGGCCCCAGACCTCTACCCATGAGGAGGGAAGAGCATGGCTAACCCAGAGCCCAGGGGAGGTCTCCACGCCCTCAGCACAGCTTCCAGCCTGGGAGGCAAAGGAGTCCCTGGAGAATGGGGGTGGAAGTGGGGTAAAAGGGAATGCCCTGCTCCCCTCCTTCCTGCGGCTGCCCCTAAAGCTAAGAAAGGCAAGAACTTCACCCAAGCTGTGCTTCCTGGGGGCTCTTGGTCTGCCTGCCCCCCAGGTGTGGGGGTCACAGTGCAGGGAGTACATGGGGAGGCAGAGGGGAGGGAGGGAGGTCCCTTGGTGAGTTAGCAGCCCCCACATTGAGAGAGGGGTAAAGCCCCTGTCCTGGTCCCACGCACAGCGGAGCCCCACCCCCACCCCAGGGATGTATAGAGTCCTACCTGGGGGTCCTGGGCATGTGGGGCTCACCTGGCACTGGAATGTCTGGGTGTGTGAGGAGCTGGGCAGGGGGTGTCCGAGGGGTCAGAGAGAGGGGAGGCTAAGCTGCGGGCCACAGAGGTCTCTGGTTCCAGCCCGCCCAGCCCGTGGGCCTTGCCCTCCCCCAGAGTGGCCATGCCTGTTCCATCCAGAGAGAAACCAGGAAGTCAGTCAAGGGGAAACCTGCCAGAGGAAGGAGCCCGCGAAAGTGGCAGAACAAGGCTTCAGTTGGCAAAAAAAAAAAAAAAGCTGGAGGAGGGATGGGAATAAACAAGCCGTTGCAGATCTTAAGAAACAGAGACACTGAAGGGTGGATGGGTCACGCCCCGGGACGGATGCGATGTCATGGAATGCACTGAAGACTGGGTGGGGAGGGCACCGCGGGGCTCAGATGGCCTCCACGTAGTTGGCCGGCAGCATCCCCGTGTCGCCGGTGCGCTCCACGGTCCCATACATCCAGCCGTCATCGATCTGCTGCACGTTGACGATGGTGTCCCCATCCTGGAAGGAGACCTCATCCTCGTCGGCAGCGCTGTAGTCGTACACCGCACGGTACCGCTTCTGGGGGTAAGGGTGCACAGTCAGCCCGGCCCGGCCAGCGGGCTCTCGCCCTGGTTTCTTTCTTTTTTGCTGGGACTAGAACCCAGGGCTCGCAAATGCCCGGGGAGCGCTCCACCCTGAGCTTGCTCCTGACAGCTGTACCTCCAAGTGATTCTCCAGGACTCCTGAGCACACCCAAGAAAGCAGTGACCCAAGAGATGGAGGACCTGGGCTGTGATCTGCCATCATTTTTCTTGTGTCTCACATTCTGAAAGTCCCCCCCACCCCGCTTTTTTTTTAAATTTTTTTAGGGGCTGGGGTTGTGGCTCATTGGTAGAGCGTTCATCTCCCACGTGCGAGGCCCTGGGTTCGATCCTCAGCACCACATAAAAAAATAAATAAGTAAAATAAGGTATTGTGTCCAACTACAACTAAAAAATAAATATTAAAAAAAAATTTTTTTAATGTGGTGCTGAGGATCGAACCTGGAGCCCCAGGCCAGTACTCTAATGCTGAGCCACGACCCCAGCCCCTGAGTTCCTGCCCTTTATGGATGTACTTGGCACTGACTAAAGGCCAGGCACAGGGCAGGCTGGGGATACATTCACACACCTCGCCTCCCCCACCAGGGATGCAGGAAGGTTTCACAGGCAAGATGTGGAGATTGTGTTTAAAAATGTGACCATAAATTAAAAATAAAATAAAATGTAATGATGGCTATTCACTACTATTTGGATTATTATAAGCACCAATGGTTTCCTTTTGACGCCATGACTAGACTGGTTTTGTTCCCAAGTTGGGGACAGAAACCTTTCCTTGAGGGAAAAATCTTGAGTGGTCATGAATGTGTATCAGGCTCCACCTTCCAAGCCTCAGTCACAACCTGTGTAAACCCCATCATAGATGGTCCCTGACGTGACATCTATCGGTGGTAGATGGCCATCTAAATTCCTTGGTTCTCACTGTACCCTGTCCAGGGGCTTCAAAAAACAAAGTTTGAAATCTATAACCCCGCAGGATTAGAGGCCACACCCTTCACAAAGTGACCTGGACTCTCTTATCACTAACTCTACCTCTATCTCAGGCCAAAGTTGCTGCCATCTAAGATCATGTCCTGCAACTGCCTCCCAACTTGCCTCTCTGCTTCACCCTCAGTGCTCGACTGCTGACTTCCCATATAGGCGCCACCGCGATCTTTTAAAAGCATTATGTCAGGCCAGGCCTGGTGGCAGGTGCCTATAGTCCCAGATCCTTGGGAGGCTGAGGCAGGAGGACTGCTTGAGCCCAGGAGTTTGAGGCCAGCCTGGACAACACAGCAAGACCTTGTCTCAAAAAGTAAAAAAAGGGTAGCTGGGGGTGGTGATGCACCTCTATAATCCCAGTGGCTTGGGAGGCTGAGGCAGGAGGATCACAAGTTCAAAGTCAGCCTCAGCAATTTAGAAGACCCTATCTCAAAATAAAGGACTGGGGATGTGGCTCATAGGTAAGTGCCCCTGGGTTCAACTCCTAGAACTAAAAGTAAAAAGGACAAGCAAACCCCGTCAGTCTGCACAGACTGCCAGTCACCAAGGCCCTCCTGTGGCCTACGAGTACCTCTAGGTCTGACCCCACCTACCCTCCTCCTGTCTCTAATCACCTCGGCCCTCCTGCTGGCCCTTGAACTTCATAGGACAGTCCTACCTTGGGAACTTTGCACTTGCTGTTCTCCCTGTGCCGTTCACCCCTCCACTTTATTGAGGACTTTGCTCAAATGTCACTTTTTTATTTTTAGTTGTAGATGGACACAATACCTTTATTTTGTTTATTTAGTTTTTTTATGTGGTGCTGGGGATCAAACCCAGTGCTTCATGCATGCTAGGCAAGTGCTCAACCACTAAGCCACAACCCCAGCCCTCAAATGTCACATCTTTTTTTTTTTTTTTTTTTTTTAAAGAGAGAGAGAGAATTTTTTAATATTTATTTTTTAGTCTTCGGCGGACACAACATCTTTGTTTTTGTATGTGGTGCTGAGGATCGAACCCGGGCCACACGCATGCCAGGCGAGCGCGCTACCGCTTGAGCCACATCCCCAGCCCTCAAATGTCACATCTTGACCCTGCTGCTCCCTGTCCCTTACCCAGCTGTCTATCTTCACAGCATATACCAGACAGTGATCTGGCCTGACATTATTTACCTACTTAGTGATTGCTTTCTTGCTGGAATATAAGCTCCTAGAGGGTGGGAAGGTGGTGGAATCACTCATGTCCTGTATCTGAAGGACTGGCTGGTCATCTGAAACCTTATCCTTCAGATGACCTCTTCCCAGCCCCCATAGCAATAACACATCCTTGTGTATGTCCAGGACAAGAGGCTCCTGGAAGTCACTTGAGACCCACCTGACATGGGATGGCATGGCAGAGCCCTTAGAGCCCTTAGAGGCAGGGATTAGCTGAGCAGAAGGACATGGAGGGATCAACCCATGAGAAGCAGGACCCAGGTCTGGAAGGCCCCAAGCAGAAAGGTGCTTTGTGTGCACCCACAGAGCCAGAGCAGGGAAATGGCCAGGACAAGAGGAGTGACTTGGCTGACACACTAGGGCCAGGACCCAGGGCCCCGATCAGTCAGACCTGGCCCCGTCCACCGCACTTCCTCTCAGTGAGGCTGAGACCCCTGCTACCTACACAGGGTCAGAGGTCAGGAGAAGCCATGGCCTATGTCCAGGAGGCCTTCCCAGGGGCGCCAGTCCCTCTGGGGGTCTGTCCACCTAGTCAGGGTTACTCACCCCGCCCCCGCCTGGGGCGCTGCGCTGTATGGAGACTGGGGCTGCAGGCTCCTTGTAGCCACCGTAGGCTGGAGTGGCCTGCTGCTGCTGGGGCTGCTGGTAGACTGGAAGGTGGGAGAGAGGACTCAGAAAGTGATCTGCGAGACCCAGCCCTTCCCAGGTCCCCTTGTGGGGACAATGTCACCGCCCCATCCCCAACCCCGCTCGCCCCCACCCCTCAGCTGCTCTGCCTGTGCAGGGATTCCCCAGCAGGGTCTGTGTGTCCTCTCAAGCTGGGGGCTGCCCTCCTGATCCCCGGCCCAGCTCAGGCCTGACCCCAGCGCCATGGGTGGGACCTGGGGTTTGTGCCTATGTGTGCGCAAATGGCTCTCCTTCAGCCCCCTCCTGGCTCTTGGGCCTGGCTGCACAGGCCCACACCCACCAGGGGCGCTGGTCGGGACGTGGTGAGGCGGCTGCTGCTGCTCCTGAGGCCGCCGGTAGCTGCTGCTGTCCTGGGCGTCCCTGCGCTCTGGCTCCAGGCCCTCACCCCCACTGGGGCCCATGCGGCTCTTCTCAAACTCCTCATGGTACTTTATCTGCAAGGGGCAGAGGCACCAGGTGAGCGCTCCTGCAGCAGGAAGCCAGCCAGGATCCTGCTGCCACAGACCCTGAGAGGAGAGCCGAGCGCAGGCACGAGCCAGTGGTCCCAGTTGTTTGGGAGACTAAGGCAGCAGGATCACCTGAGCCCAGGAGTTCAAGGCCAGCCTGGGCAACATAGTGAGACCCCATCTCAACAAAGATCCTGGGCTGGGAGGCTCCCTGAGGACTCCAAGCAGGCAGAGCACATCTGCATGCATTTGGACACACCTGTAAAATAGGTCACTGGTGTCTAGCTTAGAAGCTGGAGATGTAAGAACAGGGCCGTGGAAGTGACAGCATCAGATGAATGTATTTGTATGTGCCTGGGGCAGGGACTGGGCCTTCCCTGCTTCCATCCTGGTCAACAATAGCAGCCAACTCTGTTTATTGAGCTCTTACTATGTGCCAGGCACTGTGCTAGGTATTCTATGTTACAGGCTACTCTTCATCTGATCAGCACCTCACAGGAGTTTGTTGATCCCTTCTTGCCAAAAGGCTTCAACTGGAGACTGCTGCTGTTCACGTGGTTTTATTTCACTCCTTTATTTAGTTATACTGGGGATCAAACCCAGGGCCTCCACACTCTAGCAAGTGCTCAGCCATGATCTCCAGCTTCACACAGATTTTTTTTTAACACAATCCTCAACGACACAAAAATATCATTTTGCAATATGGAAAGTGCAGTGTAAAACACACCCAAAACACGAATGGCAAAAGCAGGGAGACGCAAAAGCAGCAGACCCAGGAGCGCTCGGGTTTTCTGGCCCCTCATGAGACACTCACCCACTCTGGAGACCCCGAGGGGAGAAGCTTGACCAAGGGGAGGTGCTGAGACCCAGACTTTGAGCGCTCTGTGAGAGCTGGGCTGGCCTCAGGGTGGGGAGAAAGTGGGACAGAGAGTGACAGGTTGAACAGCCCACCCCCACTCCCCAGGGGAAACTCAGAAAGCAGGGAAAGCAGGACACAGGGACAGCCAGAGAGAGGCACAAGCCCTCTCCCAGGGAGTCCTGGGCCTCGAATTCCCTGCAGGCCTTGGGCACCTGACTGGAGGCCGGCTCTCACTTCCTGCTCACCAGGACCCTGTCCTGCCTCTTCCTGTTCCTGGGAAATGATGGGAGTGGGGGAACAGGGCAAAGAGTCAGGCAAAGCCTGTTTCCTGGAGCAGAAGGGAAGGACCCGAGGTCCTGGGCCCTGAGTGTCCTGTCCAGGCCTGACCCATGCTGACGCAGTCCAGGGCCCCCTTTGGCTAGGCTTTCTCTGCTGGCTTCTCTCGCCTTTGGCATGAGTTGAGTCGAGGGCAAGAGCTGACACTTGGCGGGGCAGACCCCTGGGCCACTTCTACTGGCTAAAGAACTGTTATCTACTGCAGGCTGCGCCAAGAAGGCATGCGGGAGGGATCTGGTCTGGAGGCAGAAAGCAGCTCATTTAGGAGTTTGGGTCAGAACCAGCCCTTCCTTTCCCTGTCCCCTCCCTTCATGGCTAAGGAGGGAGCCACACCCGATTGGCAAAGCAAGCCAAGCCCTGTCCAATGCAGGCGCCACCTGTTCCCATCCATACCAACAACCTGCAAGCCTGCAAGCTCTTCAGAGTTCACAAAAGCTCTTTGTACATCATCTTCCCTGACCCTGACAATGGTCACCCTAAAAAAAATAAGCTGGGGCTGGGGATGTGGCTCAAGTGGTAACGCGCTTGCCTGGCATGCATCGGGTGCTGGGTTCGATCCTCAGCACCGCATAAAAAAATAAAATAAAGATGTTGTATCCACCGAAAACTAAAAAATAAATACTAAAATAAAAAAAAATAAGCTGGATACAGATACTTTAGTTTCCATTTTACAGAAGAGGAAAATGAGGCTCAGAGACAAATGACTTCCAGAGATGGTGACATGAGGACAAAATCCTAGGCAGGCAGCCCCTTCCCTGGTAACAGGCGCAGGAGCAGGTGACCACATACTGCCTGCCCCTAGTTCCAGCTCCTGTCTACTGTCCAGGAACCAAATATGAAGGCCACCGCTTTCAGCAGGGCGTGATCCCAGCAACTTGGGAGTTCAAGGCCAGCCTGGGCAATTTAGCAAGATCCTGTTTCAAAATAAAAAAGGCTGAGGACGTAGTTCCGTGTCACAGCACCCTGGGCTCATCCCCCATAAAAAAAAAAAAAAAAGAAAAGAAAGAAAGAAAAGAAAACAGAATACCCCTTTTCATTTTCAAAAGGGGTGATAATCATAGGGCCACCCTAACTTGGAGGGGACTCCAGGCGTGCAGATCAGGAGAGATAGCGCAGAGGAAGCCTCTTCCTCCACCTCCCTCCACAGCAAATGAGGAACCTGTGTCCTTGCTTTGCTGACTACGGGATGGGTGTTAAGTGCATCCAAGCACCACAAGGTGAGAGCACATCCCGAGGCGAGGACCCTCCAGAGTCATCCGGGGGGCTGGCAGATCCCTGCTCCCAGCTCAGCACATTCCTGATTTTCTTAGAGACCTGAGGATCGCCAGAGCCCAGGACCACCAGCAGAGCCCTGGGGCGAGCTGTCCTGGGCCCCCCTGGAGGAGGCCAGCTCCAACTGTGCCGGGAGGCCCAAGTGCACATGGTGCTGCGCCCTGGGCCCCTGCTGGCCAGGTCTTCAGGGAGACTAGGTAGGGTCCCCTCCAAAACCCTGCCAGCTGATGTTCCGTTTTCTGAAGCCCCTGCTTCCTGATTGTGGTGGAAAGAACGAGAGCGTGACTCCCTACACGTTCCTCCCCACATGATTCTTCACCATGGCTGAGGAGGGAGCACCTCGGCTCTGAGCGGAATAACCAACTCACCGGCCAAGGTCTCTCTTTAAAAATAACAACGCCTCTCACCCGCCGAGGTCCTGTTTTGTGCCCTTATAGGCCCACTCCCTTCCCTTCCTCAGCCAGACCAAGAAGACTATATCATTATCACCCCCATTTACAGATGGGGAAACCAAGGCTGAAGAGGACAGTGAAGTCAGCATCCAGCTCGGACTTGAGAGTCTTAGTTCTCAAGCACCACCCCGTTAGAGAGATAGTATTTTACTTTTAAAACACATAAACTTGGGGCTGGGGATGTGGCTCAAGTGGTAGCGCGCTCGCCTGGCATGTGTGAGGCCTGGGTTCGATCCTCAGCACCACATACAAACAAAGATGTTGTGTCCGCCGAAAACTAAAAAACAAATATTAAAATTCTCTCTCTCTCTCTCTCTCTCTTTTTGAAAAAAAAGAAGAAAAAAAAAAAAACACATAAACCTGGACTCAACTTCATCAGTAGTCAGGGAAATGCAAGTTCAAATATAGCGAGACACACTCAAAATGGAAAAGCCTGAGGCTATGGGACAGGAAAACTCAACACTGCTTGGGGAAAAAAGGTTACTCAGCACAATCACCTGGAAAATAGTTCAGCATCACATGGAAAGCTGAAGAGACATACACTCTGAGACCTGGCAATCTCACTGCACAGAAGCACCAGAAGAGAGGATGTCCACTGGACTTATAAATAATCAAAGTGTCCATCAAGAACAGAATCAATAATATGCAGTATGATCACCCATGGAATACTATGCAGCAACAAAAAGGGATGAACTAGGACTACATGCAAACATATAGATGAATCTTCAAACCCAGCAAAAGAACCAAGATATACACACAACACACACACATACCATACTGTATGTTCAAAATTAGAAAAGCCAGGACTGGGGTTGTAGTTCAGTGGTAGAGTGCTTGCCTCTCAGGTGTGAGGCACTGGGTTTGATCCTCAGCACCACATAAAAAATAAACAAAATAAAGATATAAAAGAAAATAAGAAAAGCCAAATAACATTATGTAAACATATGCATATACTATAGTTATACATTAAAAACTATAGAGAAAAAGAAAGTATATTAAAATCAAATTAACAGGCTGGGGAACTAGTTCAGTTGGTAGAGTGTTTGCCTCATATGCACAAAGCCCTGGGTTCAATCCTCAGGAACACACACACACACACAAAATCAAATTAGCAAGGCATGGTGATGCATGTCTGTAATCCCAGCAGCTCAGGAGGCTGAGGCAGGAGGATCTCAGCAATAGCAAGACACTATGCAACTCAGTGAGACCCTGTCTCTAAATAATAATACAAAATAGTGCTGAAGATGTGGCTCAGTGGGCGAATGCCCCTGAGTCCAATCCCTGGTACCCACTCACCCCAAAAATTCAAATTAGAGGATTACCCAGCAAGCCTGCCTCTGAACCATTTAACTCTGGGAATGAAACTTGACTACTATTTAGCCAAACTCTGAAGACTGACACTAACTTACTGAACACAAAATGCTAATTATTTTTTGGCTAACAGAAATGCAGAGAAATCTGCCTGTAGCCAAGATAACTTCAAAGTTTATGGTTTTATTGTCCTGTCGGACATTGACCAGGTGCAGCTTGCGATACACTCTCCAGCCCCTTGCCATCTGCCACCTGTGTTGTCCACCCAGAATCTCCAGCTAGTTAATATTTAACTAGGCTGAGGCAGATGCTTGCTACACTCTGGTCCTTAACACTCTAAAATTATTTGGGCAGGGGCCTGGAAATGTAATGTTCTATTTCTTGGTTTGCATCATGAGAAAGCAGGTGTTTGGGGGCTGGAGTTATAGCTCAAGGGTAGGAGGCCTGCCTAGGATGCATGAGGCCCTGGGTTCAATTCTCAGCATCTGTGTGTGTGCGCGTGCAAGTGAACACACACACAAAGTATTTACTTACACCCACAGTAAGTATTTACTGTGTTACTATGCTGTTATAGTTTTAAAAAAGAGAAACTGAAAGTAACCAAAGTGTATACAGAGAATCAATATGTAAGTAAACACGTCAGTGAATAAAAGCAGAGGCTTCCATAAGGGGCTCCAGCAACAAGCTTCCAGGGTTTTAGGTGCAGCAAGCCTGTGGAGCTCAGGCCACTGCAATGCTCAGCCCACACCCAACAGCACTGGGCCGGCCCTCTTAACCCTCTAGATTCCTTTAATGAGGACAGAATTACCACAGATGCATCACTTACTGGCATCTCTCCTGGTAACAGGGCTGAGGTTACAGCTCAATGGTAGAACTCTCACTTTGTATGCACAAGGCCCTGGGGTTCCATCCCCAGCACCACCAAAAAAAAAAAAAAAAAACCTCATACCTTCTTAGCATTAGATAATGGCCAATTTCAGCCAAACTCTGCTCTACTTTCCTTCTTTAGTATAAAAAGCAGACAAGTCTGCCTTTGAAATATTATTATCAACATTTGTCCTTGACATCTTCCTCACAATCAGCTTTCAAGGTAGGGCCAGTTATTCCAGCATTAACAGATGAGGAAACTGAGCAACCTGCCCAGTGGTGGAATGGCAAAAGCGGGATTCCAGCCCTTGGGTTCTCCCTCCCCAGTACCTTGCCTCTTTGTTTTTTTTTTTTTTGTACCAGGGATTGAACTCAGGGGCAATCAACCACTGAGCCACATCCCCAGCCCTGTATTGTATTTTATTTAGAGACAGGGTCTCACTGAGTTGCTTAGCATATCGCCATTGCTGAGGCTGGCTTTGAACTCATGATCCTCCTGTCTCAGCCTCCCCGAGCTGCTGGGATGACAGGCATGAGCCACCAAGCCTGGCACCTCTTTGTGGTTCTAAGGACAAATGCACACAGCCAAAGCAATAATTCCCCCAGACCAGACACTTGTTTCCACAATGCTCTGGCTTGGGACTGGGATGTAGCTCAGTGGTGGAGCACTAGCCTAGCAAGAGCAAGGGGCCTGGGTTCCATTCCCAGCACTAAAAAAATCAAAAGAAAACAAAACCTCATGCTGGTAAAACCCGTAGCTGCAGAACATGACTCTAGTAGGACAAGTCTTCATCTCTTTGCAAGATGGCCTGAGCTTCAGAAACAATAAGGTCATCTGGAGCTAATCGGGAAGGGACAGGTCAGAGACAGGAAAGCTATTTTGGAAACAAAAGGTGTGGCTCTGAATACCATCTTTCCCAAAATTCCTCTGGGGGTTGGCACAAGATAGCAGTGGTTCTGAGTGAAGTTTAAATTTCTCTTGAGGTTTTAGGCCAAGTCAGTTCTGGCATCCTCTGATTAGGGGGTGGTGAAACTTACTTTATCATTTTAAATGATAGCTCTCAATTTTAGCAGGCCATGTGCGGTGGCACACACCTGTTATCCCAGCAACTCAGGAGGCTGAGGCTGGAGGATCACAAGTTCAAAGCCAGCCTGAGTAATTTAGTGAGACTCTGACTCTAAACAAAAAATACAAAGGGATGGGATGTGGCTCAGAGGTAAAGCACCTGTGGGTTCAATCCCCAGTACCAAAAAATAAAAATGAAACTTCAGAGAGTACCACTATAACCCAAGGAAATGTGTCTAAAAACTGATTCCTGGGATCCAGAGAAGAGGAGGCAGGGCAAGGAGGCCAAGAGTCTGCATTTTCACTAAATGCCCGGATGCTCATAGTTGAGACACACACTTGATAGTCTTTAATTGCATTCTCTAAAACCAAGAATCTTCACAGCCCTGTGGTTACACTTCAGAGATTCCAGCTAAAACTGCAAAAGCAACCACCAGGTCAGGTCACCTCCCCCACCTCAGAGCAGAGGACAATCAGCTAGTTGCAGCCCGGGTTGCGGATAAGATGGTTATCTCCTAGTGTGGATGTCTGGGCCACAGTGAGTTTTTGTTACTAGGACACCTCAGACATTAACACCTACAGTAATGGGGGCAGAAGAGCAGGTAGAATAGGCTGGGCGTGGAATATTCTGGAAGCCTTCCAGATAGGGTGGCAGGGACAAATGGGCCTGTTTGTCTCCTCTCCTCCAAAACGCACAGTGGGGCTGGGATTGCAGGCTGGGAACAAGCAACAGAGGTCTGGGGAGGAAGCTCAGCAGCAGAGTGTTTGCGGAGGCCCTGGTGTGATCCCCAGAACCATAAATACATAGATAAATTAAAATACACAAAATTAAACACAGGGTCCCTCACAATGAAAAGCCCCAGGAGACCAGCTCTGTGAACTGTCCGGGTCGTCCCATTACCCAAGGCCATGTCCACCTTCCCCACTTTGCACACTGAGGGCTCTGAGCTCTAAGACACAGAACCTTGTCACCCTTTGGGGGACCTAGGCCAGAAGGGAGGCTCCAGGGAAGGTGCCAGCACTAGCATAGAAAGGGGTACGTAATGGCCCACCTGTCTCCAACATGGCCATGTTCAGAGAGAGGCCCCTGGGAAGTACTGGATCATGAATGCTCCACCTCATGGATGGATCAATCCATTGATGGAGTCATAGGTAAATGGACTCCTGGGAGGTGACACTGCAGGAGGTGGGGCCTAACTAAAGGGAACAGGTCTTTGGGGGCATGCTCTTGGGGACCACATCTTATTCTGGCCCCATTCTTCTCCTCTCTCTGCTTCACCACAAGCCAAGCAGTTCTGCTTCACCACACACTCCCCACCGTGATGTTCTGGCCCACCACAAGCCCACAGCGAGGGGCCAGGATCTCATCGGAAACCAAGAGTCAAAATAAATCCTTCTTCCTTTAAGTTGATTTTCTCAGGTATTTTGTCACAGTACCGGAAAGCTGACCTTAATACAGGGCAACTGTGGGAGCAGAGAAGGATGAGAGCCCTCTAAGCCGTGCCCTCTCTAGCCAAAGGGAAACACCCCATTTCCTCAGAACACCAATTTCAAACTGCAGGTCAATGATTTTGTTGTGAGACTCATTTAGTAAGTCTCCACTCAGCATCTTTACAAAATAAAGGAACAGAAAATATCTGAATGAGCCCTCCATATAGTAAAATACTCATTCATGAAAGTTTTTTCCTCTTTTGTTTTTTTCCTTTGCAGTACTGAGGATCGAACACAGGGTGTTCCACCACTGAGCTGTATCTCCAGCTTCTCTTATTTTGAGACAGAGTCTTGCTAAGTTGCTCAGGCTGGCCCCAAACTTGTGATCCTTCTACCTTCATGACATGAGGAACTACGAAGTCTTTTCTATGTTGCAGTGCTGGGGACCTAACCCAGGGCTTTGTGTATGCCAGGTAGGTGTTCTACCACTGCATCCCCCGACCCTGTTCATGGAAGTTTTGTTTTGTTTTGTTTTTGGTACTAGGGATTGAACCCAGGGGCACTCAACCACTGGGCCACATCCCCAGCCCTTTTTTAAAATTTTTATTTAGAGACAGGGCCTCGGTAAATTGCTGAGGCTGGCTCTGAACTCATGATCCTCCTGCCTCAGCCTCCAGAGCTGCTGGGATTACAGGCGTGCACCACCACGCCCGGCTTCATGGAAGTTTTGATTATGTTTCCTTGCTAAAAAAAAAAAATGCATGCCTGGTTAGTGGATCCAGATGTAAAATATATTTCTTATCATATGTGGAACTCAAAGTTTGAAAGCCACTGTCTTGGGCGTGGCTGGCTTTGTTAGCTGCCCTGTGCTGGAAATCCACTTGACCCTCGGCTGTAGCCCACTCCAAGTACTGCCCAGCCAACTTCCAGAAGGAGTGCCCTGCCAAGGAGGCCCGATGGAAGGATGGGGAGGGCTGTGGAGCCCAGAGGGTGGGTGCTGGGTGGGCCATCTGAAACTGGGGCCCTTCCCCAGTCCCTCAGCCCACAGTCACACAGGCAACTGGTTGACAGAAGACAACGGCCAGCCCAATCCTTCATTTATAGAACCTTGGAGCCCGGGCTGGCTGGGCACGCCCCTCAGCTCGGGGTACCGCAGGGCCCTGTGCACGGGCTTCTGCTTCTGTAGTTGTGGTTTAGAGCAGCACCCGATTCTCCACAAGCCCCAAATAAGGTCCCCCACAAGCCCAGAGCCACACAGGCTGCTGCTGGTCTGTGGCTCTGTCAGGAAGGAAACTGAGGCCTATTCTCTGGTCCCAGGTGCTAGAAGGGCACACGATGTGGGGACCGTAGATCCACTGCCTGCTCTCCACACCCACCTGTGCTGCAGCCAGGCCCCAGTGACCAGCCCAAACCCAGGAGGGCCCAGGCTGGGGCTGCAAGACCAGTGGGCGAAGCTGGCTGGGGTTTTTACACAGGAAGGAAGAACAAGCCGAGGTGGGAGGAGGCGAGGGAGGGCGGAAATGACTGCAATGTCAGCACCCAGAGGCAGACAGGAGGAGGCCAGGCCTCCCTGCCCCCACCCCCAGTTTTGACCTTTGTGCTAAGACAAAGCATCAGGTCTTCACCCTGACACCCACCATACCCAGAAAAGAGAAGACAGCTCAGGGTGGGAGAGGACACGTCCCCCATCAACGCTCCCACAAAAGGGCAGCCCCTTCGAGGAGGAAACGCTGTGTGGGCCTAGTGTGGCAACAGGGGGTCTGGGGCACATAGAGCAAAGGCACCTGGGAAGCCCAACCCTGCCCTGCCCTCTGCGCGGGCAGCCATCAGCCAGACCTGCCGGGGAGAAGCCATGCAGGGAGCTGGTCCCATTCATGTCAGCCAGGCTGGCAGGGAGGGGACAAGGAAGGGCAACAGGCAGCGTGGGCCCGAGGGCGGGGGGCAGGCTCACGTTGCTGATCTGGTCCTGGGTCTTCTTGATTCTCTGGAGTTCGGGTGTGTCTGCCACCACGCTGAAGCCTTTGCCCTTGTTCTTCTCAAACTCCTCCTTGTAGCGCACCTGGGGACCAGCGAGACAAAGAGAGACTAGGGTCAGACAGGGGAGCAGAGAGCGCCCAGCTGGAGGCCCCTATGAAACAGCACCATCAGGAGATGGAGACGGGGCCCAGAGAAGGATCCCAGCCAGAAATTCCTGGTGCTGAGCAGACGCCTTGGCTAGAAAGCGACAATAACCCACTAACATTTGCCCGGCACATTCTGAGATGTGCTAAGTGCCTCACATAAACTCTCTCATTTAAATCCTAATCCCATATATACTATTAGCCCCATTTTACAGATAAGGAAAAGGCACCTCGGCAGCCATCTGTTCCCCTGCCTGAGGTCATACAGCTTAGCAGCAAAGATCTAGTCACCAGGCCTCACCTGCCTGCCTTCTGACCCTCTCTAGCAGCCCCTCCTACCCGAAGCTATAGAAAGTTTTTCGTTTTGTTTTTCATATTGGGATTAAACCCAGGGACACTTTACCACTCAGTTACATCCCCAGCTTTTTTTTTCAATTATGAAACAGGGTCTCACTAAGTTGTTTGGAGCTTTGCTAAATTGCTGAGGTTGGCCTTGAACTTACGATCCTCCTGCTTCAGCCTCCTGAGTCACTGGGCTGATAGGTGTTGCCACTGCGCCCAGCAGGAAGAAGGTTCTCGCATGCGCTCCTAGGACTGCCGACCCTAACCTAGCCAGGAGGTAGCCCTACCCACCAAGAGCCGGGGTAGTTTTGAAGTGACCAAGTGAGTGAGAGCTGTGCCAAAGGACAAAGCTGGTGCCTAGAAGGGAGGGTAGTGAGACAGCCAGAGGGGAGGCCTCATTGATGAAACTTTCTGGGGAAGAACCCAATCACCCTCTGTGGCCTTCCTTTTGTGAGAATTCTACTGAAAAGTCAAGTACTACAGGAATTCAAAACAGACTACAAAGGACTCCCAAGCTAGGCATGGTGCTATGTGCCTTTAGTCCCAGTTACTCAGGAGGCTGAGGCAGGAGGATCACTTGAGCCCAGGAGACCAAGACCTACCTGGGTTGTTACCCTGTATCGAAAAAAAAAAAAAAAAAAGAAAAAGAAAAAAAAAAAGCAAGAAAGCAAGCAGAACTTCTCTGAAACTAAAGAAATTGAAATATGAGGAACAGCTTGTCCTCCCTGGGGGCTTTGAAGAGCAAAACTGAGGCTGGGAAATACTCGTGGGACAGGGAATGTTCTCCTTGGCTTCCAGAGACTCCCTGTCCACCTCGGCAGCCATCTGTTCCAGACCCCGCCAGCTGCCTGGATTCCCTCCATGGGGGCCGCACTGTCCTGAGACAGGTCAGCCCAGGACATGAGGCCCAGGACTTTGGGAGTTTCCAGAATGACAAGCCCAAGCAGCTCCCAGGCTTGGAGTCACTGACTGCCATAGCAGTGAGCTGCTACTCGTGACATGTGACCAGTCCCCACCCTCCTCTTCATAGCCCCAGGAGCCAGAGGTCCTGGTTTGGGGTTCTTCTTCCTCCTTTGTTCTGAGGCGGATCAAAATGAAAGGCATAGCCAGGCATAGTGGCTCCACCTGGGAGGCTGAAGCAGGAGGATCCCAAGTTCAAGGCCAGCCTCAGCAATTTAGTGGGGCCCTAAGCAACACAGCAAGACCCTGTCTCTAAATAAACTACAAAAAAAGGCTGCGGATGTGGCTCAGTGCCCCTGGGCTCAATCCCAGTACCAAGGAAAAAAAAGAAAGAAAGAAAGGCCAAGGGGTGGGACTTGGTTCCCATCAGACCAGAACTTATTGCAAGGAGCTATGGCCCCACCCCAACCTGTCCAACATCAGCTCTTCCGGGAGAACCTGGGTCTGCACAGTGGGGGACCCCTGAAGAAGGAGGACATCAGAGAACGGAAGGAACCTGAAGACAGAAAAATGTAGCTCTAGACGCAGAAGCCCTGAATCTAACGCCTCCGATCTCAGTTCTCCCCTCATGTGTAAAAAGAGCCATTAGAGGAATGGGTTAAAACATGGGGTAGGGCCTTCCCATCACTAAACGGGACACAGAGCCAGACTGCGCTGGTACTGACAGGCTCAGAATTCCTTCTGCTAAGTGATCTTGGGACAATGACTTAACCTCCCAAGCCTCGGTTTCCACATCTGTATAATGGTGACAATCGTTCCAGTCACTCGGACAGCGGCTCCACGGACCAGTGAGGGTGACTGTGAAAGTGCTTTGTCCACCCTGTCCTTCCTCTGTTTCCTGCCTTTGCAAGGGTCAGGCCCCTAATCCAGGGGAATAATCACCATGGTGACATTGCAATGACATCAGCTGGTTCCCAGGCTCAGAAACTGCTCCGCTCCTTACTGGGGAAGGATAATTCATGACTCTCCTAACACAGGAGGCCAGGCCGAGGGGGGCGGTCTGGGGGAGCAAGGCTGAGAAGGGGGGGTCTGGGCTCAGAGCCGCTTTGCTGCAGGTCCCTAAAAGTCTCCCTCTCTGAAGTCTGTGACCATTTTTAAGCACCTTCAGACCTCAACTAGAGAAACGATGTGGGCAAGATTCTCTTGAGGGGCCTTTTGGTGATGGAGGGAGTGGCAGAGGTGGGGCCAGGAGCATGAGGAGGCCCGGGCTCCCTCCTGGTCCACTCAGGAGGCTAGCCCTGGGTCTGGAGTGACTCACCAGGATGTTAAGAGGTCCCTGGAGGGCAGAAAAGGGACCTGTCCCAAGATCACATGACCCTGCTGTCATGGGGTCAGAGTGCAACTCAACACTTTGGGCCAGATGACTCCATCCCTGGTTGATGACTGCGCCCTGACCTGGAAACTCCCATGGACGAGCTGGGACTGGTGCCCAAACTCCTGGTGCCCACACACCACCACCTATGAAATCCTACCCTTTGGACGTAGGTTCTTAGTTATTCTCCTTGGATCTACCTTACACATCACTCAACCCAGCCAACAGCAGTACAAATCAGTGTTTGCTGAATGAATGATGAATGGATCGAACAGAGGCTTCATCTCTAAATAAACCAGCAACATATTTGGCAAAACAAAAAAACAAAACTGCTTAATGATCCAGAATAAGAAGATCGTGGCTTTAAAAAGTGGGAACCCTGCCCCAGAGTACAGTGTGGGACTCTCACTGCACACTCTACCCTCCTTGGTGGCATTCCCCATAACACCATGAAGGTGACAATGACAGGAAAAATGAAGAAACACTCTCTCCTCACCTTTCTCAGACCACAGGGATGCCTCCAGCCCAGCCCCACCCAACACCACTACCTCCCTCAACCCGAGGGTGCGGGCAGCGGATGAGGAAGGTGGGGTCAGGGCCCACTGCCAGCTCCACAGGACCACTCAGAGGGTCACTTCTGGACAGTTCTGTGGTTACCTCCCCCGCTGGGGAGGCTACAATGTCCCAGACACCCAAAGTGCCACTTTCAGGACCAATATAGACAAAAACAAGTTGAAACAGCATGGGCAGCTTCCCAGAGACAGGGCTGAAGCACAGGGAGGCCGGCCCAGGAAGGGACCCTGGGAAGACACTGGCTGACACCCTGATGGGGTGGGGCAGAGCAGGCAGAGGAGGCTCCCACTTCCCTTCCTGCCAGCCACAGGCAGCTGTAGCCAGCCCTGCCCCCACGGACGCCACAGGACTGTCACCAACCCGGGCCTGGCTGGCTCAGCCCATCCAAGCCTCAGAGCAGCCTCAGTGCGTCAGGCCCAGCCCCTAGCTTCTAGGAAAACGGGTTTCTGTCCCCATTTTACTGGTGAGGGGGAGGAAAACACCTTTAGACCACAGAGTTTGTGGGTGGTGGGAGGGGAGAAGGTCCCTACCTCTCACACTGCCTACCCTACCCCTCAAGACCCCAACAAGCCCGCAGTGCAAAGCCCCAATCCCCTGCCTCACACCTGGGGCATAAATGGAGGGGGAGGGGGAGGCTCTGCTCAAGCCTGTTTCCCTCCTGCCCACCTGCCCCACTCCGAGCCTCCTAAGTGCCCCTGTAAGACCACCAGGAGGGCAAAGCTGCTTGGGCAGAGCCCAGGAATCTGCATTCCATCAAGCCCCCTACTACCCTTGCGGGCTGGCAACCTGGGACTACATGTCAGAGCAGTCAGTCCTGCGGAACTGTTAAGAACAAAGCACGCCCAGGCCAGACCAGCTTGGCTCAAAATCTGCCTGACACTGGACTCTGGGCAAGGGATATGGCCTCTCCACAGCTCGGGGTCTCCGCCTGGACAATGGGGCGAAGTGCCCCTCCTTTGTCCCATGAAATGAAGTCAAGTGCAAGAACGCACAGCCTGGCCCTCAGTGGACACCTAAGGGAAGAATGGCCATTCTCCAGATTTCTCCAGCCTGCTGGGGACTCAGGAGGGGAGCCGCAGGGCAGGCCCTTGGAGCAGAGGGCATGCATGGAGCAGGAGGACTCCAACCCCTGTGCAGGGTGCTGGCCACTCCTGTGAGGTGCAGAGCAGCCTTGACCACAGCAAGCCCTGCCCAGCTCCTCACCCCTCCTTGAGGACACCCTGTCCTACAGACCTGCCCCTCAGGGATCAACTTCCAGGGGCAAGAAGAGCGGCAACCCAGCCCTGGTGGGACTGAGGCTGAAGAGTTTGAATTTCCCCTCCTGAGAGTGGGGAATGTGTAGAGTGTGCCCCCTTTACCTCTGCCCCTATGCAAAGGCTCCCCCACCCCTGAATCTGCCTCTCCTCCCAGCACTGCTCCCTCTAGGCCCCTGTGACGCCCCTCTGCCTCTGGTCCAAGTGGCTTCCCAAGGGTTGGGGCGTCTGGGCAGGCGTCAGGGCCTGGTGAGGGTCTGGCCCAGGCAGCAGTGTTTCTGCCCCCTGGCCCTCCTCAGCTGGCAAGGTACATCAGTCCCTGGCATTTATAGCTCTCCTGCCACAGCCGGGGTGGGATGGCAGATGGGAACTGCTGCTGAGGAACAAACTAGCTATCCCACTTGTTCCCCTCCACTGTGAGTCTCAGACTGACCAGGGACTAGAACAAGGAGTAAAAAGACCAGATCCCCAATCCTGGAATCCTACTACTGTGTGTGTCAACAGGCAAAGCCCTGTGGCACTCAGCCTCCATACCTATCTGCAACATGGAGGTAACAGTACCCTCTCCTAAGACAGGCGAGGTAACTCAAAGCACCTGCTAAGCTACAAACGCTCTCAGCAGTGTCAGGGACTACTAAGATGGAGACGGCTCTCACAGAGTGCAGAGAAAACTGGAAAGACCAAACTGTGCTCAAAGCCACAGCCTCTATTTCCTCTTCCACACAGTGAGGTGCCCCTTTGACTGTGCAGGGCTGTTGTGAGCATTAAATGAGCTAATATGCTTTGGACACTGAGTACTCAAGACTTTAGTGCTAATGCTGTTATTAGCACCCACTGTCTGCATGAGCTTAGCGAGTCCCTGAATGTCTTAAAGCCTCAGTCACCTCATCTATAGGTTGGGAAAAACAGCATTCTCCTCGCAGGGTTGCAGGGAGGAACTGGAGAGCAGGTAAGGAAAGCCCTATCAGGTGTGGTTCTCCCTGATGGAAGCCAAGGAGGTCACATGAAGATCTGGCAGCAGGCCAAGCACAGTGGTATGCGCCTGTAACCCCAGCTACTCGGGAGGCTAGGACAGAAGGATCCTAAGTTTGATGTGAGCCTGGATTGTGTCTTAAAATAAAAACTGGAAACTAGAAAGGGCAATGGGGGTGGGTATCTTAGTGGTCAAGTGCTTGTCTAGCATGCACAAGGTCCTGGGTTCAACCCTGGGTATAGCCCACTCCTGAGGAGCCAGGAGCCAGCCTCCTCTGTGACCCAGGTGGGACTTCCCTGGGCACTCTGCACACTTGGTAAATCCCCTTACTTCTCCCTCCGTGTATTCTCTCATTTAATCCTTTAATCCTCACTGAAGCCCTGCCCTGCCTACCACAGGCCACCCTTGTTCCAGGCAGGGTCTCAGGGCTCCAATCCCCTTGCTTTTAGCTCCATGTCCCCTGAAGAGGGCGTTCTCCCAGAGCCAGGAAGCGTCTACTTCCCCACAGGAGGGTGGGGGGCCTCCCCACACAGCTCAGGCAAGTCAGGCCTAAGGGGACAAAAGAGGACAGGCCTCTTCACACTGCCCTCCAAGGAGACAAAGAAGGGATGTGACTGCAGGGGATAGACCATGTAGCCTCAGATTGGCACAGGCCTGGAGAGGCCAGTGCCCTTGTCTCCCCCAACCCTTCCTCTGTGGTGGGCACAAATGGAGACGGGACAAGGGGAACAGTTTCCCAGAGGGGGCAGGCTCCAGGGGCCCTGAAGCACAGTGGCAGAGGCCCACACCTCTCCAGCCACTCAGGTAGGAAGGCAGCTGCCCCTTCCTCTGATGAAACCAGGAAGCACCAAATAGCTGGCGGCCTGGGGGCAGGGAGTCTCAAGAGCTAGGATTTCAGCACCTTGTCCCTGCTGAGTAACCACAGGAACCCTTGCCAAACCAGGCTTACGACAGCTCTCCCCACCAGCTGCTGCTCAGGCCGGCCCCTCACCTGACTCTGGAGCTCGCTCTGTTGCTTGAGGCGGAGGTTTTCCGGAGTGTCAGCCACCATGGTGAAGGACTGCTTGGGGTAGTGTCTGCAGACAGAAAAAGCAGAGTCGGCATCACTCCAGGGAAGGATAGGAACCGGGAATGGAGGCTCCATCTGATTCCTGGGCAGTCCCTGCCCCAGCCCCAGCGGCAGTTCAACAGTGTCCCCTGCCATCACTGAGAGGCTGACTGCACTGAGAAGAAAGGGATCTCCAAAGAGGTGTCTGAAGGGCTAAGAAAGCCCAACTGAACTGGAGGATAGGTGAGAAGACCAGGAGGGGGCCACAAAGGAGGTCACAGCCACCCTGGGTGGCGAGTGCTGTCATTGTCCCCCT
Source organism: Marmota marmota marmota (assembly GCF_001458135.2). Lineage (NCBI taxonomy): Eukaryota > Metazoa > Chordata > Mammalia > Rodentia > Sciuridae > Marmota > Marmota marmota. The sequence goes on from NW_025999872.1 coordinate 826,027, forward strand.
TTGACAGACTGGACAGCTCAGTCCGGAGAGGTTACACAATGTGGCCAAGGCTCATAGGAAGTGGTCAGATCCCTCAATGTCCTAAACTCCATTGTCCCATTTCCATACATGGGACAGATCATGGTCCTGGCTCCCAGAAAGAGCTGGTTTTGGAGTTGGTGGCAGGAGGCAGGGTGGCCCAGACACCCCCATCCCACACAGGAGGAAATAGCAAGCTGGCTCCAGACCCTTGCCATTCAGTGACCCCCATGGCCTTCATAAGGTCCTGGGTTATCAATCCTGGGTCCTGCCACTGGTGCACTAGGTGACCTTATTAATCAGTATTAACTTATTAATCACATGGCTAAATGGTCTTTCTCTCCTATTTCTCCACAAGGGGAGGGAATTTGGGGTCTCTTATTCATTGATTTATTCCAAGCTCCCAGAATCATAGTCGGAGCTCAATAAATGCTTGTGGAATAAACAAGTATCCTACCAGGCGTTGAAGCTCAGCCAGCACCAGAACTTGTTCTCCTGTATCCTCCTGGGTCACTGCAAGGTCCCCCAAGGTCACTGTGGTGGGTGTGTTGTATGTGCACTGGTATGTGAAATAACTGGAGGTCCCAACCATTTCAGAAGCTAGTGAGTGGTTTCTCCAAGCAGGAACACAAGGTCTAGCCATTTTTAGCTGTGGATGACCACATTCACCAGAACTGTGACCACCACAGATCCCTGACTCACAGGCTGTCCCAAGGTAAGAAAAAGATGGCTTTGCAGGGCATGGTGGCACACTCCTATAATCCCAGTGACTTGGGAGGCCAAGGCAGGAGAATCTCAAGTTCAAGGCTAGCCCCAGCAACTTTGTAATACCCAACAACTTAGCAAGACCTCATCTCAAATTAAAAAAAAAAATAAAAAGGTCTAGGAATATAGCTCAGTAGTAAAGTACACCTGGGTTCAATCTCTAGGACCAAAAAATAAAAAGGGGT
>NW_025999872.1:827010-841219 GCF_001458135.2 Marmota marmota marmota
GGGGAGGGAGAGAGATGGATGGCCTCCAAGAATCGCCTCCCAGGCACATCCTTCCTGAACTAGCCGACATGCCCAAGAGCTAGCTATGAGCGGCCACCCGCCCACGCTCTCACCAAACCTGGCTTGTTCTCCAGCCACTCACACCACCCTGAGCCACCCAGAGCTACTAAACACATGACCTCCCTCTTGTCCACCACCTGTGAAAGGCAGGACTTGGGGTAGAAAACTCAGTGAAGAAAGGAGCAACTAGAAAAGGCACAGCTCTGGGCTCTGGTCCTGCCACTGGTGCACTGGGTGACTGTGGCAAGCCCTTTTCCCCCCTAGGCTACTCTCAGTGTCACAGGCCTACTAGGTGATACTATCTGTGCTCTGCCCAGGTCCACCCAGCTCGAAGCTCCAGCATAGGGACGGAAGCAGGAGGAGAAAAGCAAACACAGGTGCCTGCAGCTGCCAACAGAGACGGCCTGTGGGTGAACACAGGTCTGAGGCAGGCCCAACCCCGGCTTGGCCCAGCTCCAGGCAGCCAGGCCACCCACAGCTCAGGAGCCCATTCAGAATTCCTGAGCAGTTCCAAGGCAGGGAGGATCAAGTGGGAGTCTATTCCTAGAGACTAGAGGGAAAGGAACAGAAGGGATAGAAGTAGTATCTCTGGAGGGCCTCAGCGATGACCCTCCCCCCACATGGGGGATGGGGGGACATTCTGAAGGTATCATGGGCTGGGGGCCGTGGTGAGGAGAGCACTTTTGATCTGAATAGAGGAGCCAGGAGATGAGGGGGATACCTCTAGGCAGCTCTGGCCCAGATGTGAAGGGTGCATTCTGAGAACAAGTAGCATTAATGGGGGCAGGAAGGAAGCAGGCTGGGGGTCTGTGGGAACCAATCTGGAAACCCTGGGGTTTCCCATTTGCCTGAACATATAGGGTGAAAGCAGAGGGCCAGCTCCAGTGGCACAAAGACAGCCAGACACATGCATCTGACATGTCCCACCCTCTCCCCGATTCTGCAGCTCTGACACCCACTGCGTCCGCCTCCCACGCAGTGAACACACAGATGTGCCCTCTGCAGCAATGGCGTCTCCTGGATACCAAGGACACTAGTCCACAGTGGCAGCTGCCACCTCCTCTATCCACACTGCGTCCCTCCTCACCCTACACCCCACCAAAAGGTCTCAGGAGCCCCTCTCATATACAGCAAGGGCCTCAGATGGGTTGGTGGGTACCAGAGCTCAGGCCTCAGAGTCGGAATACTAATCCCATCAAGGACGCCTGGGAGGAGGGGGTCCGGCCGGGGTTGACTTAGTTTGGCAGAGATGGGGAAGGATTTTAATCCTGCATCAGATTAACTAGACTCAAGAGGAGCTCCAGAGCCTTCAACCTCCTGCCCCAGCCCCAGGAGCCCAACCCCAGGCAGAGGAAGGGACAGGCCCTGGGAGGGCTGAGTCCGGCCCCCATCGTACCCGACCCTGGCTGGGTCACCCCGCTCCTCCCCGCAGCTCCCAGCCCTGGTGAGCCGACCCTGCCTTCCGCTTCCCCTGCTCACTGCGCTTCAGGTTCCCATGGCAACCTCATCCTCAGCTCCAGGCAGGAGGGGAGCGGAGACAGGTCTGCGAGCATGGGGGCAGGGGAAGAGGCAGACTGCAGGGTGTCCTCAACCCAGGAGAATTCCCGAGGGCAAAACCTGGAGACCGTGTGTACAGGGGATCCTTGCAGACATTTCAGGTGAGGAAGGGGGTGGCCCTGGTTTGTCTCTAGAGGGAGGGCTTAAAAACCACCAGCACCATGCCCCTCCCCCACAGGACCGGCTCTGACCAGGGCTCAACTGCTTTGACCTCTTTCCATAAACAATTGCTGGGAATGCTACCTTCTCCCTCCCTGGCATCCTCAGGTAGAACTCCACCTCCCACTGCCCTCGGATCCCACTGGGAAGGGAGGTGTGTGGGTGGCAGTTCAGGTGGGTTCTAAGACAGAACCGGGCCGCCCATCCCAGCTGGAACCCAGCCCCACAACAGACTGGGCCATGGTGAGGAACGGAGGGGCAGGGTGAGGGGGGCCTTGGCACAGAGCTGAGGCCAGAGCACAGCTGTTCATTGTCCCTTTCTGAGCCAGCCTGGGCAGGTCCCTTTTTTTTTTTCTTTTTTGGTATTGGGGATTGAATCCAGGGGCACTCAACCACAATCTACCCCCCTATCCTTTGTTATTTTTTGAGACAGGGTCTCACTAAATTGCTCAGGCTCGCCTCATATTTGTGATCCTCCTGCCTCAGCCTCCTGAGTCACTGCGACCGCAGACATAAAGCCACCATACCCACTTGGGGGGGGGGCTTCTTAATCATTCCCAGCAGGGGCCCTCTGCTGATGCTTCTCCACACTCCTCTTGCTCTTAGCAGCTCTTGAGAAGGCAGCCTGATAGGACAAAAGGCTGAGGAACCCGGGAAGGGACCTGGCATCCATGAGGGCAAAACCAGGAAAAGCCTCTATTGGCGAGGAAGAAAAGAGGCAAGAGTTGGGCAGCTACGGACAGCTATGGGCTTCAAAGAATCCACAGGCACACGAAGCCGCTTTTCTATATGCTGTGTCTGTGCATTCTCTCCTGAAGCTGACCACAAAACTTTGGGCTAGAAAAGGTAGTTGACACTGTGCCCATTTTATGGATGGAAAAACAGAGACTCACTATCAAGAACCAGAGACTTGTCCACTGCATTCTCCCCAGTCCCACAGTGGCCCAGCCGACTAGGCAGGTCTGAAGCAAACTCTGCCCCAGACCCCTGAGGACCTGAGTCACCTTCCTGCTCCCAAGGAAGTGAGGGCAGGGAGAGTGCTGAGAAGCTGCAAGATTTACAGGCTTCCAGGGGACAGGAAGGTGGCAGCCTCTCTCACCAGCCCCACCATTAGCCATACTCCAGAGGTAGAACAAGGACAGACCAGAGATCCCAAGAGCCCAGCTCCCTCTTTCTTGTGAAACCTCCCTTCCAGGCTTGGACCCCTTCAAAACCCACAGCTTTGTGTTCAAGGAGGAACAAAGATACATCAACAAAGCAACAAGGAGCTTTTGGTTTTACCAAAAGAAGAAGAAGAAGAAGAAAAAAAAACAGCCCAACATCCTGCTTCTGGTTAGAGCTGCTGATTCCAAAAACCCCTGCTGGGAACACTGCCCACAGCCGGGCAGGGAGGGCTCTCACTAACCCAGTTTCTCCCCAGCCCCCCAAGCCTAAGTAGCCCAACTGGTGGGGATAGGAAGCAACAAGGAGTCATTGTTTGACCAGTGGGAAAAAATGAGCAGTCAAAAAGATCAAGGGTAGACTATAAGAAGAACTTACCAGCCCTCCGGGATTACAGACAAAATGAATAAGAAGAAAACAAAGCCTGCACCTGCCACTGTTGGCTAAACTTAAAGAGAAATGATTGAAGTGAAAAAGACATGGAAATGATGGAGCTCAGTTTCTTCATCTGTAAAAATGGGGGTGTTGAAAGCAAAGTGACCCCCAAGCTTCCTTAAGGTCTGATATCAGAGTGCAGGGATTTGGGCATCGAGGTGAGGGAGCTGCCTGAAGGCTGTGTCTGGCCACCTTGGTTGCCCATTTGGACTCACCTTCTCCACCCCAACACACACCACACATGCCCCTCCCACGCCAGTGCTTCCTTTGGCTCCCTGAGACACCTGACCCAATTTTCCCAGCAAGGCAGAGAATTCTGGGGAGGCAGGAAAGCCTCAGGCCCCAGGCCTGGGTTTACCCAACACTGCTCACCCCTTAAAAGCTGCTGGGATTAGAGAGAATTTGCTAGAATTTAAACACTGACCTTGCCCTACTCCTGCCCAAGGCCTGAGGAAAGGGCAGCAGCATAGTCCCTGGTTTCCCAGAATCAGGGACATCTCCACCCACCCCCCCAGCTCCTCACAACACAGATAAAACAAACTAAAGGATAAACCCCAGGGGTCTGCAGCCCGTGAAGGGACAGGTGCAACTGAGTGCCCCTTGCCCTCCCCAGGCTATGCACAGCCCTTACTGGACACCCCAAATGCTGGTTCTCCAGACCAATAGCCCAGCATCTGCTCTGCAGGTCCCCAAGGAAGAGGGAACAGGCAGTTTTTCTGCATCCACACCCCCCAGCCTGGTTTCAAAATCATTTGCATGGAGACAAAGAAGCAGGTTTGTATAGAGCCAGGGTATTGGAAAATCCAGTTTGCAAAACAAATAATCAAGGGTATAAATATTTCCCTAACCAAAAGAGCAGACTCGCCCCACCCATCTAGAAGACTCAAAAAAGGGTTCCATTAACAATTCCTGGGCTACCATGCAAAAGCAGGAGTGTAGCCTCGACCTTGCCACAGAGATGCCAGTGTGGCTGCTGCCCAGATGTGAGAAGCAGATGCAGCCTGCTCACTCAGCGCCCAGTGTGTGTGTGTCTGGGGGTGCCCCAAGCACCCAAGTTACCGGGCACCTGGGTAACTGCACATACATGGGAGCCACGGTACCAGGCAGCTGCCCAAGAGCTCTGGCCTGTGTCCATGCCCTTGCCTCTCCCCAAAACCAGCCTAACGCAAGGAGGGAAAGAGAAGCAGCCTCTGTGCTGCTTACAGTCACTGTCCAGAACTTCAATCTTGTTTTTTTTTTTTTTTAAGAGAGAGAGAGAGAGAGAGAGAGAGAGAGAGAATTTTAATATTTTTATTTTTTAGTTCTCGGCGGACACAACATCTTTGTTTGTAAGTGGTATGGAGGATCAAACCTCAATCCTCCGTACCACATACCCTAACCCTAACCCTAACTGGATCGAACCCGGGCCGCAAGCATGCCAGACCAGCGCGCTACCGCTTGAGCCACATCCCCAGCCTCAATCTTGGTCTTGAGAGTCCTCACAGAAGGACAGACAAATGAGACAGCTCGCTTCTGTCTTGATGCCCTGCCCCCGCCCCCAGATCCTCACTGCCCCGGTGTACAGGGCGGTCAGGGACAGGCCCAATATTGAGACCTCCCTGTCAACCACACTCACACATTTGCCCAGCTACCTGGCAAAATGCCAAGAGACACCACCTGCCCTTTTGGGTCCTACAAGGGCTTAGCCCAGCAGGGAGTGGGGTGCTTCACAGAAGGAAGCTGAGCCAAGCTAAGCACTGAAGGATGGGGCCAAAGGCAGGCAGGCTTAGGGTCCAGCATCCCTGGGTAGGAATTTTAACTATGGAGAAACTGAGGCTCCCGGGTGCAGAGGATGGACTCCCACATAGGGCTTGCTGGCCCAGATGTGGCTGAGGCTGAGGAACAGAGGGAGCATCTGAGTTTTGGGCAAGGTGCTACTACAGTTGGAGCAAGCACAGCTGGGTTACACATCTGCCACGCCTCCCCTCTCATCCAGGGTCCTTCCTAGCCAACACCTAACTGTTCCAGGGGTCAAAGGTTAACTGCATGCAAAGCTAGGACTGTAAAGGCTAGAGAGGGGAGGGGAGGGGAACAACCCCTCTTTGGCTGGTTGCCAGGAGAGAGAGAGAGGAGAACTTCTACCATTTAGGGAGGAAGGCTACATCTTCTGCCTCTCCCAACACCCCCAACCCCTGTAGGAACCCCCAACCCCACTTGCTGCTAGCCTCCCCAGAAGACTGGGAGAAAAGTAAACCAGACCTTTGACACTAAGCTAAGAAAATGCACAGAAAATAAGGTCAAGCCTCTGATTTTTTTCTCCAACTTCCAAAGCTCACTGAGTTTTAAGCTGCTGGAATCTAGGAGAGATGTGAAGCATCGGCACCTGCTACTGAACTTCTGCCCAGGAGTGGAGGCCTTGAAGCTGCCCCGCAAAAAGGCTCTGAGTCCAGCCGGAAGTGGTCCAGCAGCCAGCAGCCAAGGAGTTAAGTGCCCTGGCTTTTCTGAACCCCACCCCACTCCCCAAAGGAGGGAGGAAGTGGCAGAGAATCAGGGCTTGTGTGAGCCCTTAAGAATCTGAAGAATGTCCCATTTCCCTTGGGGCTGGGAGGGGATGGTGGGGGTTAGAGGAACAGAAGTCAGAAGAGAGGGGCAGCTGCAGGAGGAGCCAGCATGGAGCTGTGGCCCTTCCTCTGCACCAGGGAAGCTGCCCAAGGCTCCTGCCCTTCAGGGAGAGCTGATGCTTAGATGCCCCTTGGGCTTGACATTTTTTCAGAAATTGGTTTCCCAGCATCTGGCCCAGGTTCTTATCTGACACAGAGAATCAGGTAAGAAAGAAACGTCCAATGAATGTGCAAAACCCCAAAGAGACAGGCAGTGGTATTAGGAGGGGAATGGGAATGTGCTACAAGGGAGACAGTCCAAGGGGTTTAAGCTCCCAATCAACCCTTTTTAGACAAGTCCCAAATTTCCCTTCCTGGGTGAACTTCAGCTGCAAAGAGCCTCCTGACTGAGAATTTAAAACCAGAAGTCTAAAACGCCCATGTATTTAGACATGTAATGAATTATGTGTGATTTTTTTTTTTCCTGCTTAAAAAAATTAAAAAACCAAAACTGGACTAAAATGAAATCTTACATTTATAGAATACTGATCTTTCCACCCACTTGCAGGCAATATGACCTTCTGAAGCTCCCATGTGCCATGGACCTGACATTGAGTTTGCACTTGCTACTTAAGAGGTCACCTTGACAATGGAGGGTTGGGGCACTGTGCAGCTGCTTGAGATGGACCAGGCAGTGTTCCTCCCAGGTGAGAGACAACTGCCTCTCAACGTCCACCTCTGCCTCCAACAGGCAAATGAATTACATTCAGAAAAGTAGTGTCCATGGGTCTACCTGGCTAGGCTGGGAAGAGATCTGCCTAGGCCAGGCCACACCCTGCTTCTCGTCCCCACTTCTCAGAAACAAACTCTAGGGCTGGGAGCCAGGGTCAACAGAGTATAAAAGGGACACCAGGGCTGGGGATATAGCTCAGTTGGTAGAGTGCTTGCCTCCAATGCACAAGGCCCTGAGTTCAATCTCCAGCACCATAAAAAAAAAGGGAGGGGGGACACTGATGAAAGGAGCCCCCAAAAGCCTATTAAGTGCTCAGATGAGAGAAGAAGCCTGTCAATTACTGGGCAGGTCACTTAATCGCTGGATCCCTCGTTTTAAAAATAAAATTTTTATTTATTAATTTACTTACTTGTTAAGAGATAAGAGCTCACTATGTTGTTCAGGTGGCCTCAAACTCCCGGGTTCAAGTAATCTCCTGCCTTATCCACCAAGTGACTGGGAACCCAAGTGCTTGTCACCATGCCCAACTGGATCCCTATCTTGCAGCAGGGTACAATGGGAAAAGCATATTTGTTTTACTGCCCAGAACTGGATACGAACTAACCTCTAAGTAGCCTCTAAGGAACCTCTAAGTAGCACACTTGTCATCCTAGCTATTCAGGAGACTGAGGCAGGAGGATTGCCAAGTTCAAGGTTAGCCTCAACAACTTAGCAAGACCTCGTCTTAAAAATCTAAAAATAAAGGGCTAGGAGTGTAACTCAGTGGTAGAGCCCCCCTGTGTTAAAACCCCAGTACCACCAAAAAATAAAAAAAAAAAAAAAATAAGAGGAAGAACCCTTGCCTCACCATCTGTTGCGAGGAGACAATGTGATCACAATGTATCGTGACAGGTATAAAAGGGCTGGCAATGTTGCCTGGTAGTTGTCAGAAGGGAAGAAAGAACCCAAGGGGGAGTGAAGTGCCCACCCAGTCCCTGCCCCCTGCAGGACTCACGCGTTGCAGTAGGGCTTCTTCTCATAGCCCTTGTAGTTCTTCATGTTCAGTGTCATCTTGCAGGTCTCGCAATGGAAGCATGCTTTATGCCAGAACTGGGGGGAGACAGAGGGAGGACACCCATCAGATACCAGGACTGTGGGCAGGGGGCTTGGAAGGCAGGGATATTCAGGGACTCTCCATCCCAGGGAATGTCCTAAGCCCACAGCTGTGGAGAACTTGGAATCACCCCTGGTGAGCTGGGGGCATCTCAGGTCACAGGTTCTGGTGGCTGATGACACTCCTTCTCCACCCCACCCTCTACCAGGCAGCCACTGGAGTTCTGCAGGAGGGCAAGCCTGAAGGTGAGGGTGGCAGCAGCCCCCAGAAGCGTCAGAAGGTCAGTTCTACCTCCCAGACCACTCCTCCTGCTCTAGAGCTAGAAAGGCCTCATTGCTTATGCAAAGTGGCACTTGGGTTGCTAAGCAGCAGCTCTGAACAGGAAGGGGCAGCTCCTCTAGCTTCACAAGGCCTGGAGATGGGCCCACCCCCACCCCCAGGAGCCCATACACACAGGCCCAGGGCCCTGATACTCTTAGCTCCCATACACATGTGCACCCCCCCGCCCCCCACAGACACCCTCCCTGTGATGCTCCAGCTCTGGTGTATCCCACTTCTGTGGGTCTCCTCCCCATGAGAAGAGCCCCAGGCTCTAGGGAGTACACCCACACCCTGTCTATCCTCCCTCATCCCTCTCCCACCCCAGCTGGAGAACAGGTAGGGGAGCACTCAGCAGCTAGTCTCCCACTGAAGCACTCAAGTCTTGGAGGTGAACTCCCCAAAGCAGACATCAAAGCTCCACCTGCAAGCTATATGACCTTGGGCAGTGCCCTGCACCTCAGAGTCATTTCTGTGTCTGCAGAATGCATATAAAAACACCTATGCATCCTGGTACTGTTAAGGTTTAATGAGAAATTATCTGCAAAGCCCTTAGCACAGCATTGAGTCCCCTCAGGACCCAATGTTGGATGCTGGGCACAGCAGGGATGAACCTCTTTGGAGGTTTGGGGACGCAGGCAGGCTACTACTGTGCCCAAACACAGCTCCAATGCATGTGTGTGCAAATGAGCGGAAAAAAAACCCAGAGACCTGGAACTGAGCCACCAGGACTAATTCAGGGTGGCTGATGGAGGAGACAGAGTAGAAAGCAATAAAGGAAATGACCGCATCCCTGAGGAGTGGTGCTATACTGGCAAACCCATGCACCTTAACCCTGGCAGCCCAGGATGTGGCCCCAGGATCAGCACTAACCAGGGCTTCAGCTATTAAGACCCCAGAATCCAGGCTGTCTGGATGACCTGGCTGGCCTGTCCCTGCCCCAATTCCCAGCAGTCAAAGGAGACATTCCTGACCCTCAAAGGAGGAGTCCAGAAGCCAAGGGGGGGCCAGGGGACTTCAAAAGTGCCCTGTGCCCAGCCACAGAGCTGACAGAGCTCCCTGGCTGTCCATCAAGGGATTCCCCTGCAAGGCAAGCTTTTCAAAAGATGCTTTTAAGACACCGGGAGGAGGGGACAGAAGAAAGGAAAGCTGAGAAGCTGGGATTCAATCTCCCCTACCATGGCACACTTTAACCAGAGATAATTTCAGGGGGTAACCACCCTCTAATGGGGTGCTTTCCCTATCAAGAAGATCCAAAGGAAAAGTCTAATGATGGAATATTAAGCAAATGATAGGAGAACCACTCTTTGGGAAGAAGGCCAGTTGCATTCTGGAAGTAAAGGGATGACTGGCCTGAGCCCACCCCCAACCCCAACCTAAGCTTATCTCAGAACCCCTCTCCCAAGCCACCCCCCCTCCACCAATAGCATCTTCCATTCTCTCCAAAGTGCATACCCCAACACACACAGACCTCCAGAAAACTAAAACTGGGTGGTCTCTGCCTCCATAAGCCCCCAAAGTGAGAGCCCCACTGTCTTTCCCAATAACTGCAAGGCATTGGCAGAGTGCCCCAGCACTGTCACCACCCAGTCTGCTGGCCTCTGCCTGCTAGGCAGCACATGCCCCAGCCTGGGCCCCGGCCTCCCCCACCCCCACAGGGGCCTGCCAGGAAAAACATTCTCCGGAATCCAGACCATGACCCACTTTCACACACACATACACGCAGGAATACACACTGTCCTGAGGCTGGGGACCTCCAAGGCTGTCTCCTGAATGACGCAGGGGAGACAAGGGAAAAGAGACAGACACCCCTACTCTAGCAGATGGCGAAGCCCCCACCCTGAAGGCAAGCCCTGTTGGGAAGCAGGAGAGAGTAGAGTACCAGGCTGGAGGTACAGGACCAATAACCCCCAATCCAGAGTTCCCCCAAATCCCTCCAGGCCATGATGGGGAGAAAGAGGGCTCCTGTACAAAAGACAGCTCATTCCCACCAGCAGTCCTGCCCACCCCATGCCCCTACTCCCACAAAAGACCTCTTGCTCTCCGCTAGATAATCAGAGGCTGGGGCAGGGGAGGGCCATCACCTGTCCCCTTATAGAGGGCTTAGAAGCCATAATGGAAACCAGAATGGACTGCATACCTGCAGGACAGTTACTGAGCTCTGTCCCCATATCTGCAAAGTGGAGCTGAAAATATTCTCCCTGAGGCACCATGGCAGGGAATGAGGTTTGCCAGGGTCCACTTCACGGGATGCCCAGTACCCTCGCTGCTGCATGTCACTCCCCTCCCTCTTCTTGGAAGAGGGCCATAAGATTCAAGAAAATCCAGCAGCTCTTGCCACTGTGTCCTCTTTGGAGAGCAGAAAATGGCCAGACACTCAACAACCCCTGGGAGCCAGGCCTGGGCTGAGCACGAAGATCCAAAGAGGAAAGAAACCCCATCCTGTCTCAATGGGGTCAGTGGCCCTATCTGCCCCCTGACTCTGCCCCAGGAGCCCTGTCCCAAAACAAGATCCCCTTGCTGGCTAAGACTTCAGGGAAGCAATCCTGGAACTCGGAGGAGCAAAGTGCACCTCAAGGCAGCTACTCTCATGCAGCCGACTGTGGCAAAGTCCACGGTGTCCCTGTTCACAGAAACCAGGCAACCCCTGACCAAACCTCTGGCGCCAAGAAGCCACTCTGCCAGATCCCAGGCCACAGAGGAAGGTCACCTCAGCTCTCCCTTTCCTACCTGCAACCTCCTCTACAGAAACCCACTCTACAGAAAGGCAAACAGAGACTGGTGGACACAGAAGCCCTGCAAGGATCCCTCTCAGTTGGGCTACCTGGGCCAGCCCAGTCCTTCCAAGGCTCTGGAAGTGGGTGTGGAGAGCTCCAGGTCACTGCACCTACACCTGGCACCTTGCCTTTTGAACTCCAGGCTGCCTGGGGTGGAATGACTCAGGGTTGGAGTATGAGATCTTTTCCTCCTTTCCTGTTGCCCAGAGTTATAGTTTTTCCTCTCCACCAGGGGCAGCATCAGCTCTACCCTGTCCAGGTTACCAACCCAGGCTAATGGCTTAAAGGTGTGGATCTTTCCTGAATCTCCACCAATATTATTATTATTCCTTATACCCCAGTTGCCCCACCCCCATCCCACAAGATCCCAGATCTGTAAGTGGAAGTGGGGGATTAGGGAGGGCTATGACCCATCTTTGGCACTAATAAGAGTGCGTAAATAAAAAATACTTTTTGCATGGGCTGGGGTTGTGGCTAGGTGGTAGAATGCTTGCCTAGCATGTGTGAGGCACTGGGTTCAATTCTCAGTTCCACAGATAAATACTCGAATAAAATAAAGGTCCATCAACATCTTTAAAAAAATTTTTTTAAATAAATAATTTTTGCAAATACACCAGCAGAAAGAACTTTGGATGTGAATTCCAACTTTGGCTAAAAGCAAAGGGGCAAGCCACATCAACTATCTGAGCCTCTGTTTATAGATTCATTATTCTGGGGAAAAATCACTGATGTTTGGTGAGGCAGCTACATATTCTGAGCCCAGAACACTACAGTAAGCAGGAGCTATTATAAATGAATGATTGCAAGGTGATCATGGGGTAACTAAGCTTTGGCTAGGAAACTGAAACAAGGACTTTTGCCTCTTCAAGGGTGGAGGGAGAGCTCTGATAACCAGAGGCAGGGAGCCCACCCTAAAGGGGGATTCCAGAGGAAGTGGCAGCAGATCAATTCTCTAACCTTCCTGAATGTCTCCACCTGTTTTCAGAAGCCAGGGGAAGCAAGCCAGTCTTGGGAGAGGGACATAGCAAGATACTTGACAATACAGATACCCAGATATAAAGTAGGTATACAAAGTAGGTGTTCAATAAATATTTGTTGAATGAATGAGCAAATGAGGTCACCCTATTTCTCCCCCAGTTCTAATCCCAGAAATCCTCTGGGGAAACAAATCCCGACCTCCTTCCTCAAACACTGTCATCAGCAATACATGTTTATCCAGCATGCAGAGCACCCTGGGTAATGCAGGTTGGGGGCAGGGTGGCCTTCAGAGGTGACAAAGCCCTTACCCACCTATGCCTTTGGCAGATAAGGCTCAAGGAGAAAAGACTTAACACCAAGGACACAGCTTGTGTTTTAGCCATTTGGTGTGCTACATGTCACCAGAGACTGTAGTGAACCAGGCCAATCTAAGTTGACTGACCATTATTGGGAAAGGGAAGCGTTGGGTAGTTGGTTAGTAACAATGCCTGTGGGACTGAACATTTCTCACTCCCAAGTCTCAGCAGCATTCTCCAGGTGCCTGAAGGAAGCTGGTTCTCCAGGTACCTTTTCTTACTGGAGGGGGTAGGGAAGAATAAGTCTGAATATTTCAGGTCTCTGACTCAGTGCAGGAGGAAAGGAGGACAAGGTCTTTCCAGAGCTACTTCCTTTAGGGACAGTTCTCAAAACAGGGAGGAATCACCCCATCCTAATTTCCACAGCAACCCCCTCCAGAACATCCTCTTCCAGCTGGGACTCAAGAACTACTAGGGATGGTCCCTTGCAGTATCCCTGCCTCCTCCCCTGACACACAGCACTAAAGGACTTTTTATATTTCTGGTACTGGGGATTGAGCTCAGGAGTACTCTAACACTGAGCAATATCCCCAATCATTTTTATTTTTTATTTCGAGGCAGGGTCTTTCTAAGATGTCCAGACTGACCTTGAACTTGCAATCTCCTGCCTTAGTCTCCTGAGTAGTTGGGATTATAGGCATGTGTCACTGCAAGGGGCACTGATGGTCTTTATAAGGCAAGTGAGTGTAGGGCTAGACAGAAAAGGTAGGGAGGGGACTGCTATGGTGGCCAGCACTTGTAATCAGCCTATAATCCTAGCTATTTGCAAGGCTGAGACAGGAGGATCACAAATTCAAGGCCAGCCTTAGCAACTTAAGGAAACCCTGTCTCAAAATACAAAATAAAGGGGTTGGGGTTGTGGCTCAGTGGTAGAGCACTTGCCTTAGCATGTGTGAGGCCCTGGGTTAGATTCTCAGCACCACATATAAATAAATAAAGGTCCACCAACAACTAATAAAGTATTTTTTAAAAATTACAAAATAAAAAGGGCTGAGGATGTAGCTTCTACTTACTGCAGTGTTCTGGGATCACTGGCAAAGCATCCCTATGTTCAATTCCAGTATCATGTGGGGGGAAAACGCTCCTTCCAGAAACTAGTGAACTGCCCACCTCCAAGGTTACAACATAGTCATACTTACACACCCTATAAATGGGGAATACTGAGGCCCTGAGCCATTCATTAAGCTGGTGGGAGCAGACCTAGAACCAGGACCAAGTCTTCCAACTCCCAGGCTAGCAATCCTTTCATCCTATATTGCCTCTGAAGGTGAGCACTGTCTCCTCCCAATTCATCACTGTGGACAGGAAGAGGAGTCCAGAAAACTGCAGATGCAGGGGCCAAAATCCCTGCCATCAGGGAGGTCAAAATCCATGTGCAAGGTCAGATAAGTTGTCAAGGGAATGTTTCCCCATCTAGAAGCTCCAGGCTCATGTCCTGCCCTCCAGAGACTGACCCAATCATCCAGCAGATCAGCACCTTCTCTCTTGCCCACAATATCCTCTCCTCCTGCCAGTCAAGCACTGAAGGGGTAAGGAAACAGCAGGAGTCCTCTAAGTCCCTTCCCTACAAGAGCAAGTTCAAATGTGTTTCAGAATCTCTAACCCCACCACTTCCTCCTGACTCAGGGGCCAAAGGTCACTGAGGAATGGCAACCCCAAGGGGGCAGGGAGAGACAAACTATCCAATGAACTAACCTGTCCCAAACAAAACCTGCACCTTTCTTGTATGTAGTTCCCCCCACCCCACTCCTGAAGGTTAGGATAGAAAAGAGGAACTACTTAGACTTGGAGCCACCTTGGGATGGTGGAGGAGGGGACTGAGGCCTTTCTTCCACGGAGGGGACTCAAGGAAGAGCAGGCTTACCTTAGGATCTTAAGAGCTTAACTAGAGGGCAGGATCCTACCCCAAACTGTGCTGGAAACACCCAGTTCTGCTCTCCACCCCCCTCTAAAAGTATAATGGCAACCAGATGAACGAGTCCAGCTTGGGCGGGGGGTGGGGG
>NW_025999872.1:843139-898729 GCF_001458135.2 Marmota marmota marmota
CCCGGGCGACGTGGGGCTGCGCGGGGGCAGGTTCCGGGGCGGGCTGTGGGACCCGGGTGCTAGAGCCCCAGCTCTCCCAGGCAGACGGTGCGCTTTGCCCAGGGCCTTTCCCGCGCTGGAGGCGGTGTCGAGCCGAGCTGGCAGCAAATCTGGAGTGCCCAGGCTCCGAGGGACTGGCGAACCCCTTTCACCCGTCGAGGGCGGGGTTGGAACACTCCTGAACGCCCAAGCAGATGCTCCAGATTCAGGGACTTTCCTTCCTACCAGTGGGTGAACCTGCAGCCTGAACCGGAACCCCGCTTCCCCGCCCCCGCAGTTAGCTCCCTTCCCGCCCACGTCCTTTCCCACATTTGTGGGGCGGAACCTGTCCTTTGCCACTAGACTCAGAGCCTCGGGATCGAGGCTAGATCTTCGTCTCCGCGCTTCTGCGGTGCAGCTTTCCCCGGGGTTCCTCGGATTCAGGCACCTTCTGCTTTCAACTTGGTCCCTTTCCTCCTTAATCCGTTTCTCCTTATTCTTAGTTCGTACCTGCCTAGCAGCTGCAACACTGTTTTAGCACCCAAAAGAGCCACCTCCAACCGCAGGAGCGGCACGGGGGTATAGCTCAGTGGTAGAGCATTTGACTGCAGATCAAGAGGTCCCTGGTTCAAATCCGGGTGCCCCCTTGGTGTCTTTTTCTCCTCTATGTAATGAGCATAATTCCTTTTTTCATTCTCAATTCACATTTTTACGTTGTATCCTAGGTTATAAGAAAACAAAAACGGGGGCGGGGTGAGTCCCTTCCTCGTTTTCCAACCTTAGCCGAAAGCTTTCTGTTTTGCTTTGTGTCCACCGGAAGGTGGTGGTGTGGGTTGAGTGCACTATCAGATACAAAAGATGCACGTCCCCATACTGGCGCCAGAGGTGGGATTTCTGCTGCCACCACCACAGGTGTATCAGGCACTTCAGGACGCTGGGTTCGGGGTACAGGATGACTACCCCAGGTTGTCTTTCGTATCCGATGGGGGCAGGGGTGGGTCAAAGAGGGAAATCCACAGGCACAGCCCTTTCCAACTTCAACTTTTTCCTTTTTTCTTCTTTATTTTATATTATTATTTTTATTGTTGTTTGTTTTGTTCGACTTCATTACCATTGGACATGGACATGTTGTGTTCACCCTTCCCTATTGCTCATGACAGAGAGAGACTGAAGACATTTCAGGAACAGTAAAATGACCAATACATGCCTATCCGTTTACTTTAATGTACGAAAATTAAGTTACCCCGTTGCAAACCATAGAAATGAATGCACGCAGCAAAATTATCCTGAGGGCTTGTTTCTGATTCTTAGAGCTGGAATGGGCCCCAGAGAATTAGCTTTTCCAGTAATTTCCCAGGTGATGCTGGTGATACTGGTTCCCCGAACACACTTTGAGGAACAGTGGACCGGTTATCTAGTTTCAAATTCTAAAGATGTGAACAGATATCTGCTGGCTGTGTGACCATGTCATTGTGTGGTTGGAGAAAAATGATAAGTTTGAGGGAGAATCAAGGGCATCCCTTCCACTAGGTTTTGCCCCAAAAAAGGAAAAAATAAGGGAGACAAGCAGAGGCATGTTGCTTGAGTCAGGGGAAAACTGTGATATTTTAAATCCGGAATCTGATTGTGTCATCCCTAGGGACCTAGGGAAATACTTGGGCACATTTTTCCCCCAGTTCCCATTACAGCGAGCTGCTGGGCTGGACACGGAGATAAGTAAGAGCCATGGTGCAAAACCCAGGCTGCAGAAACAGCTAACCAGCATTTCTCCCCTTTCCCAGACACCAACCCCTGAACATGGCACCTGTAGATTATCAAGCCAAGGCCCTGCCTTTGTGCTAATATAAAGAAGGGAAGTTACTCACTTTCAACCTGTCATCTCTGTACTATGACCCCTTAAACTTGGCCAGAATATAAGCTTTCTGAACCTGGATTCATCCTTAGTCTTTTCAACCAGGGTATGAACTAGGCAAAATAGTACTGCTCTGACCCTAACATGCCTTTTTTTTATTTTTTAAAACCCCAAATCAAATTATAATTAACAATAATCAGTGGGTTAGTGAACAATTTCTAAGATGATAATAACTCATTGCCTTGCCTCTACCTATTGAGGGTGCAGGTGGGCTTTTTATCACATAGTCAGGGTCGAAGACTCAAACCTACTAAAGCTACCTACTGTGTTGCTGCTAGTTCTTGGACACCAGGAACCAGGGGGGAAAATTATGCTAGTGGAAGAATCAAAGGACATTTTTCAGAAGTTTTGAATCCAGAAATCC
This sequence comes from Marmota marmota marmota, assembly GCF_001458135.2. Lineage (NCBI taxonomy): Eukaryota > Metazoa > Chordata > Mammalia > Rodentia > Sciuridae > Marmota > Marmota marmota. Next base: position 845,434 of record NW_025999872.1, read on the forward strand.
CCTAGTGACTGGTTATCTGAGTCACCTGTGAAAAATAGTAAAGTACTAGCAAGGGGGCACCCGGATTTGAACCGGGGACCTCTTGATCTGCAGTCAAATGCTCTACCACTGAGCTATACCCCCTCTGCTGGTAAGTGCCTTTGAATTCTTTTTACTTGGACTATCAAGTTTTCATGCTGAAAGTCACTTATCTATCCAAAATTAAGACATTTTTGCTAAATGACATTGAATTTACCAATGAGAGAGGCATAAATGAAAAAAAAAAAAAAAACATGTTTGAAAACATGTAAACGTAGTTTTTTTTCTGGGCTCAGTTCTTTGTTCATAACACCACTCATTTCTTTCCCCTCACAAGTCAAAACTGGAGAGGGAAACTTTTCCCATGGTCTCTCTAAAAGGAATACAAATAATAACTAAAAAGACACCTCCACTGAGGCCTTCTGGGTGTACAAGCTGTTGGTTCCCCACTTTTTTTTTTTTTTTTTAATGGAGCACTCACTGTGCAGAACAAACTTTCAACAGAAAGATACGGAGTTTCTAACTCACTGAGTTTACAATCTACTGGGGACAGACTGGAAATAAACACAAGTGAATAAACAAGGAAATAGAGCAGTGATAAAGGAAATTATTGAAATAAAGACCAAAATGTAATTAAGAAGGTACTGGGATTATTTCAAGTTGGACAGCCATGGAAGGCTTTTTTCTCCCCTTTTCTTGAGGAGTGAACCCAGTGCCTTAGGCACACATGCTAGGGAAGGACTTTTACCAATAAACTACCTTCCTAGCTCCATGGAATCCCCTTTTTTTTTTTTGTAATATATATATTTTTAGTTATACATGAATGCAATATCTTTATTTTGTTTATTTATTTTTAGATGGTGCTGAGGATCAAAACTAGTGCCTCACACATGTGAGCACTCTACCACTGAGCCACAACCCCAGCCCCACAGAAGGCCTTTTTGAGCAGATAAATTGGCAGTTCAAACCTGAATAACATGTAGAAAGCAGCCATTTGGCAATCTATGGGGGAAAGGTACTGAAGGTGAAGGAAATGGCTACTACAACATCCCTGAGGCTTGAGGAAGTTGGACCACGGTAGAGCAATTTGAGAGAGTTCGAAAAATAGCCAGGGGTGAGTGACCCAGGTTTGTAATTCCAGCAACTCAGAAGACTGAGGCAAGAGGATCACAAGATCCTGGGCCAGCCCCAGAAATTTAGCAAGATCCTGTCTCAAAATAAGCACATCACGGAGGAACTGAGTGGTAGAGCAAATCTGATCACCTCACGGCCAGAAGCACAAGAGAGAGGAACAAGCTCGGGTCTCACTATCCCCCTTATGGGCACATCCCCAGTGACCCAAAGACATCCCAGTAGGTCTCACTATCTCTCAATAGTACCACTCTGGGAAGAAACTGTTAACATATGGGCCTTTGGGGGGACTTTTAAGATCCATATTATAGCAATATCAATTATTTGGAAGCTAATTTTTAAATGTTGTCTTTTTCTGTTTTCACTGTTGGAGATCAACCAAACCTCTTGTTTCAGGTTCATGTGATGATGTAGGTGAAAGATGGTGACAAGGTCTTAGACTTTGGTGTATGAGTTTCCTGTTGTTGCTGTAACAAATCACCACGATTTATTTGCTTAGCACAGCACAGATTTATTATCTTACAGTTCTGGAGGTCAAAATTTAAAAAATTAGGGTTGGGGATATAGTTCAGTTGGAGAGCATGTGGCTAGTATGCACAAGTCCCTGGCTTTGATTCCCACTACCACCAAAAATAAATAAATTCCAAAATCAATTTCACTGGGCTAAAAATCAGAACGTTATCATGTCTCCATTACTTCTGGAAGCTCTAAGTCCCTTGACACTTCCAGCTTCTAGAGGCTGCTACATTTGTTGGTTCATAGCCCATTCCTCAATGGCATCAACCAGCAGCATGGCATCCTCTCCCCCTGTGCCATCCTTACACCTCTCTGACTGACCTTCTTGCTTCCTCCTTATAAGGACCACTGTAATTACTTTGAGCTCACCTGGATAATCCAGGGTAATCTCCTCATCTCAAGATCTTTGATTTAATCACATCTGCAAGTCACACATTCACAAGTGGGTTCACAAGGTACTTGAGATAGGGACATATTTGGAGGGCTGTTATTTATTCTACCATAATTTGGAACAGCAGAGGTGGAAAAATATACAGGCATGCAGATTGCTCCTGGCAAGGCAGCCTTATCATTTACTGTAGTTGGATGGCTCATGAAGGATGAGAGAAAGAATCAAGAATGATCGGTATTTTTTTATCTTTTACTATCTAGGGTAGTCATGTGTTTTCCTCAAATTAAAAATTTTTTAAAGGGGGAAAAGTAGCCAGATGAATGAGAAGTTGTGGTCCATTTGTGTGCAATGTGTCAAAATGCATTCTACTGTTATTTATAACTAATTAGAACAAATTTTGAAATTTTTTAAAAAGAGGGAAAAGGATAAATGTAGGGAAAAAAAATCAAGAGTTTTTTTGTTTGTTTGTTTGTTTTTTTAAGGTGAGGATGTAGCTCAGTGGTAGTGTCACCAGAGGAGGCCTCAGGAATTTCCAGAGTGGGGGAATCTCAACTCAGGATTAGTGGTGTTCTTGACATACATTATAGAACTAATTTTAATACTCTGTTTTGCTGGGCACGGTGGTACATGCCTGTAATCCCAGTGGCTGGGGAGGCTGAGGCAGGAGGATCGCGAGTTCAAAGGCCAGCATCAGCAATTTAGCAAAGCTCTAAGCAACTCAGTGAGACCCTGTCTCTAATTAAAAATAAATAAATTTTAAAAAAGGTTGGGGGTGTGGCACAGTGGTTAGGTGCCCCTGAATTCAATCCCCAGTACCAAAGAAAAACAAACAAAAAAGAATGTGTTGGGTCAGTCAGAGATGGACAGAGATTTATTTAGCAAAGCAGAGACACATTCAAGGAAGAATGCACTCTATCACAAGAGTGAGATGCAATTTGGGGGCTGGGACTCTTCTTTTAAAGGAAACTTGATACCAGGTATGGTGGCTGTAATTTCAGTTGCTCAGGATGCTGAGGCAAGAGTATTACAAGTTTGGGGTCAGCCTGGGACAACTTAGTAAGGACCTAAGTAACTTAGTGAGAACCTGTCTCAAAATAAAAAATAGCTTAGTGATAGAAAATCCCTGGGTTTGGGCTGGGGATGTGGCTTAGCGGTAGAACGCTCACTCGCCTAGCACATGCGAGGCCCTAGGTTCCATCCTCAGCACCACATAAAAATAAATAAATGAAGATATTGTATCCAACCAAAAAATAAATATTAAAAAAAGAAAAGAAAGAAAAAAAAAAAAGAAAGAAAATCCCTGGGTTCAAGCCCAAATACTGCAAATAAATGAAAAAAGAAAACTTGGTTGGGTATGGGAAGGCATGTGGGAATATCAGTCTGGTGGTCTGTCCTCAAGATCTTTAGGTTGACATGGTCTCCATTATCTGCTGTAGATAACGTTGGAAAGATTTTTAAATATATTATGTCTGCTTTGCTTGATCTTTTTATTTTGTGGGCTAATTATCAGTACAGAAAGGTAATTTTCATAAGTGAGTGAATTTATGGGAACTCTAAGATTTACTGATTTCTCAGAAATTTGGGCATGACAGGCCTGGGAGAAGAATGAACTTGAGGAATGACAGGCATGGAAAGGTATGCACAATTTCAAGTCAAAATTGTATTTCCTGCAGGGCATGGTCATGCACGCCTGTAATCTCAGCAACTCAGGAGGCTGAGGCAGGAGGATCACAAATTCCAGGCTGGCCTCAGCAACTCTGCAAGGCCCTAAGCAATTTAGCAAGAATCTGTCTCAAAATAAAAATAATTTTTAAAGAGTCTGGGGACGGGCTGGGGATGTGGCTCAAGCGGTAGCGTGCTCGCCTGGCATGTGTGCGGCCTGGGTTCGATCCTCAGCACCACATCCAAACAAAGATGTTGTGTCTGCCGAAAACTAAAAAATAAATACTAAAATTCTTTCTCTCTTAAAAAAAAAAAGAGTCTGGGGATGTAGCTCAGTGGCCAAGCTCCCCTGAGTTAAATACCTAGTGCTAAAAAATACAAATAAAAAATAGATAAAATTGCATTTTTTTGTTCTTCCTTTTGTCTCTTTTCTACTCCCCGCCCCCATCTTACCCCAGTAGTATGTGATGTCCTGGATTAAATCACCAGCACAAGAAAATCAGTTTGTTTTTAATGTTCTTGTACAGAAAGTAATAAAGTACAGCCCCTGATCTTTATAGATTCCACACGCTAGTATCACAGTTACCTTTATTTTCTTGCAGTGCTAGGGACTGAGCAGAGGACTTCCCACAAAGTGAGGCAAATATGCTACCATTGAGCTACACCTTTGGCCAAGGTACCTAGTAGACATTTAAGAGAAGAGGAATATGCAGCTGGAGCTCCAGTAACCAGTGTTTATGGGAAAGATTCAGGTTGGAAGTAGAAATTTGGGGGTTGTCAGTGGATTGATGATACTTGTGGAAAGAGGTAGTTATCTCAGATGTGTTGGAATTGGTTCAAACTAGCATGGGAAAAACCAGTGACTAAAATTTCAGGATATTTTAAAAGTTTGATTTCAATTTGGTAACTTGAAATCAGCAGGGGTGTATATATGCACCACTGGAATTGGCAAACACTAAGACTCAGGTCCCCCAGAGTCAGTTGGTAGGCATTTATCAGCACACTACTGTTTCCTCCAAAAAGAGGCAAGCTGTTCAGCTGAATGAGAGAGGAGGAGAGAGAAAATGTGGGGAGTTTGTAACAGGAGAACGTTCATGAGATGATCATTTAGGAGCGTGAAAAAGTAAACATATTTGAGCAGTAGGTCAGAATGCTAAGCAGAGTCTGTTTGAGACTGGTGGAGTGACATAAACTTGTGTGCTTTTCTTCTACAAATGTCATCTGCTTGGGTAGGTGCAATATTGATGCAATCCCATGGTTGAATTTAATTAGGTTGTGGGTTGGTAGGGGAGTACAACCTGAGGCTTACAGTGAACCAGTCACAATGCCCAGTACTTTGGGGAATGCAAAAAAGAATGCAAAAAGATGCCTTCCTCAAGAAACACATTGTGTACCCAGCAACCCAGGAGGCTGAGGCAGGAGGATTACAAGTTCAAAGCCAGCCTCAGCAATGTAGCGAGACCCTGTCTCAAAATAAAAAAATTAAAAGGGCTAAAAGGGCTGAGGAAATATATGGCTCAGTGATTTAGTGCCCCTAGGTTCAATCTCTGGAAGAATAATAATAATAATAATAATAAAAAGAAAAGAAAAGAAATACACCATTTGGTTGGAGAAATAAAGATACATATGCTAAGCAAACAAGCACCCAAGCCCATCGTGGTGGCACATGCCTATAATCTTGGCAATTTGGGAGGCTGAGGCAGGGGGATGAAGGGTTCAAAGTCAGCTTCAGCAATTTATTGATGTCCTAAGTCCCTTAAAGGGCCAGGGATGTGACTCCAAGGTTAAACACTCCTGGATTCAATCCTTAGTACCAAAAGAAAAGAAAAGAAAATACCCAAAAGTAAAAAAAAAAAAAAAAAAATGCAGAAAGCAGAACTTGGGCTTGGGTGCTTGTTTGCTTGGCATATGTATCTTTATTTCTTCAACCAAACGGTGTATCCAAGTAGTTGATAATGAGAGAAATGAGAGTAGCTCAGTGGTAGAGTGCCTGCCTCCCTAGCCTGCTGGAGAAACTAAGTTGTAGACTTTCTTTTGCAGTACTAGGAATTGAAATCAGGGGTGCTGTACCACTGAGTTAAATCCCCAGTCCTCTTTTTATTTTATTTTATTTTGAGACAGTGTCTCTTTAAGCTGCTAGAGCTACCTTGAACTTGAAATCCTCCTGCCTCAGCCTCCTAAGTAGCTTGGGATCACAGGTGTGTACCACCATCAGGCCAAAGTCATAGACTTCTTAAAAACTGAAGTGAGAAAGAAGAAATGGGCAATCACCGTTGCAAAGAATTAAAAATTTTCCTATCTTGAATAAAATTTGATGTTTGAAGGAGCCAGCGGAGGGGGATTGATGAAAAATGCTGAAGAGAATGGAGAAAATGGGGACAAGTCTGCCTGGGAGCAGAGAGGGTCTAGGAAGGACAGGGAAACACTCCCTCTTGTGAGCACAGCTTTGGGCTGGGTATTCAATACAGTTGAGGCTGCAGGCAGGGAGGAGAGAAATTAGACTTGAAGAATCCTCAGAAGTCGGAGGTAGAAAAAGCAGTAGTGATGGAAGAGAGGCATCCTATGGCATGTACCCATGGGACTTTCAAACCTTCAAACCTGAATAGGATTCAACTTTCTCCTCTTTGGCTTGGGTCAGGCTTGCCTTTGCAAACTTCTCTTCGTTCTTTGGTATCACCCCAGAAAACCTAACAGAGTGTATCATAGATACTAAAATATCTCAATCACTGGAGGCAACAGCTGGTTAGTAAACACTGCATTTAAGATATAAGCTCCTCCTTTGCAACAGAGGGGGTATAGCTCAGGGGTAGAGCATTTGACTGCAGATCAAGAGGTCCCTGGTTCAAATCCGGGTACCCCCTAGTACCTTCACTTTTAAAATTGAAGGCGAGACCAAGAATATACTTCATATTCCAGTGGTGAGAAAAACATGGGGACATTAATTACATATGTGATAGCATTGGGAGGACCTTCCTCTGAATCAGTGGTTTGTGGATTATGCCATGGAGACCCTCAGATGTCTGTGAGATACTTTCAATGCAGAAAAAGTGGGTTATTCTCACATTAAGAGTAACATTACTTACCTGTTATTCTCTTTAGTCCATGAGAAAACAAAGTAACTTCCCAGAGGCTACGTGGTATACATCACAATAGATTAGATGTTGAAATAAGGAAAAATAAAAACAACAACAAAAACCCTATTTTTCATTAAGCCAGATGTTAAAGGGATTTTAAAAAATAAATAAATAAATAAAACAAAGCCGCTCTTGTTACTGTATCATTTGTCTTTGGGAAAATACAATTATTTTTCATTTTTAAAGTGTCTAAAGTGTTATTTAAAAGCAGGACAAGGTGGTATACAACTGTAATTCCAGCAATTTAGGAGGCTGAGGCAGGAGATTTGCAAAATCCTTTTCTCTGCACTGAAATCCACTTTTTTCTTCACTAAAAGGGTCTCACAGTCATCTGATGGTCTCCATATGGGAATTCACCAGCCATTGGTTCAGAGGATACTCTTCTCAATATTATCACATTGTAGCTAATTTTCTTGCCCGGTCTAGGTAATTTAGCAAGACCTTGTCTCAAAATAAATAAGAAGGGCTTGGGATATAGCTCAGTGGTGGAGCACTTGCCTAGCCTTCACTGAGGCCCTTGGTTTTAATCCCCAGTACTGCAAACAAACAAACAAAAAACTTTTTCCTAAAAAAAGAAACTAAGTAGAATAGTTTGGGGGTATGGCTGAGTGGTAGAGTGCTTACTTATCATGTACAAGGCCCTGAGCCTAATCCATAGATTTAATATCCAGTAACAGGGCTGGAGTTATGGCTCAGTGGTAGAGTGCTTGCCTAGCATGTGTGAGGTACTGGGTTCAAACCTCACATAAAAATAAACAAACAAAATAAAGGCATTGTGTCCATGTGCAACAATAAAAAAAAATATCTAGTAACAGACACACATATAAAGAGATTTTTTTTTTTGTTTTGTTTTGGTAATGGATATTGAACCCAGAGGCACTCAACCACTTTTTTTGTTTGTTTGTTTTTTGAGACCTCAAAAATTTTTAAATTTTGCCTCCCCACTTCCTGATCACTCAGTCTGCTCTTTTTTCAGGTCTCACTACGTTTCTTAGGACCTCACTAAATTGCTGAAGCTGGCCTTGATTTCACAATCCTCCTGTGCTGCTGGGAGTGTAGGCATGCACCACTATGCCCAACTCTTGAAAACATCTTGATTCTTTAACAGTCCATATTTTGTTGCCTTTGCATCCAAAACACATCCACAGTTGGACTACATTACATTGCCTCTACTGATACTATTGTAATCCAAGCCAACATCCCTTTTCTCCTGGGCCATAGCTCCCTAAGAGGTCTCCTATGTTCTGAGGTATAGTTAGATCCTGTCCCTCTTCTGCTTAAAATCAGGCAATAGTTTCCCATTTCACTCAGGAAGTGCCACAATTTGACACTGGTGTACAAAGCAGCACATGATTCGTTTCTAGATTATTTATTTATTTTATCAGAGATTGAACTCAGGGGTGCTTAACCACTGAGCCACATCCCCAGCCCTTTTTAAAATTTTATTTAGAGACAGTGTCTCACTGAGTTGCTTAAAGCCTCACTAAATTGCTGAGGTTGGCTTTGAACTCATGATCCTCCTGCCTTAGGCTACTGAGCCCTGCTCTAGGATTTTTGTTTTTCAAAAATGCTTTATTATTTTTAATTTATTTCATTACTATTGACCTTTTCTTCTACTATTCTCCTGTCACTCACCTCCCCAGTCACACCAGGCTTCCCCATTGGTTTTCATAAGATTCTCATAAGATTCACTCCTGCCTTCTGGCTTTTCATTGGCCTTTGTTTCTGTCTGAACCTCCCTTCAGATAGGTAACTCTCCTTGCCTTCAAGTCTGCTCTAATGTCAACTTCAATGAAACCTGCTCTGACCTATATTTGATTTTTGTAATTTGCCTCCCTACCTCCTGATCACTCAGTCTGCTCTTTTTTCATAATACTTGTCTCCATCTAACACATATTACAAACAGAAATTTTAAAATGATTATTTATTGGGCTACAGTTAGGGTTTTGCGTCTAATATCTATTTGACTAGGGTTAGGATTTTCTGCCTCCACCTACACCCTGTCAGAATGAAATCTCCGTAAAGGCAAGAATGTTGGTCTAGAGAACATTGAATTTTTTAGAATTCCACATGAATCATGTGAAATAGGTCTTGACTTCCTCATTTCTAGATAAATCAATTGCATTTAAGATTTTTAAAAAGCCCTTCAATAGTCAATAGATGAATTGATAAAAAAGAAAACGTGGCATATATACCCAATGGAATATTACTCAGCAATAAAAGAGAATAAAATCATGGCATTTGCAGGTAAATGGATGGAGTTAAAGAAGATAATGCTAAGTGAAGTTAGCCAATCTCAAAAAGCCAAATGCTGAATGTTTTCTTTGCTATAAGGATGCTGATTCATAGGGGATAGGAAGAGGGAGCATGGGAGGAATAGAGGAACTTTAAATAGGGCAGAGGGGTGGGAGGGAAAGCGAGAGGGCATGTGGTTAGAAATGATGGTGGAATGCGATGATCATTATTATCCGATGTACATGTATGAAGACACAAATTGGTGTGAAAATACTTTGTGTACAACCAGATATATGAAAAATTGTGCTCTATATGTGTAATAAAAAGTGTAATGCATTCCGCTGTCATATATAAATTTTAAAAAGCAAGAAAAAAAGAAAAAAAAGATTAAAGAAAAAAAGGAAGAAAAATTTTGGTCTACTATGTTCCCTAATGTAATCTGATGTATGCCCTGGCCTGAATCTGGCATAAATTAAGCGTTCAATAAACATCTGAATGAATGTATCCATGGAAGAAAAAAAAAGTCAAAGAAAACTGGAGGTTGAAGTTGTGAAAAGATATAGTTAATAAAGCAATACATGTAAAAATAGTATGATACCAAATACACCAAGACCCAATGATCTTGTAGTGTGTTAGTACCACATCTCAATTGTACCACATCCCAGTGAAACCTTTTGGAGCTTGCTCTTGCCCCACCCTCAGCCCTCTCTGTTCCTGGGTTATCCCTACATGACACAAACTACTCTAATTTCTTCTTCTTCTTTTTTGGGTTACCGGGGATTGAACCCAGGGGTGCTTAACCACCGAGCAACATCGCCAGCCCTTTTTAATATTTTATTGCTGAGTTGCTTTAAGGCCTAGGTTAAATTGCTGAGGCTGACTTTTGAACTTGCGATCCTCCAGCTTCAGCCTCCCGGAGCTGCTGGGATTACAGGAGTGCACCACCACGCCCAGCGCTTTAATTACTTTTGAATCCTTACTGCCCAGAAAAGTTCTCGGTATATACGAAGTGCTCAAAAGCTGAGTAAGCTAACAAATCTACGTGGCCGTGTCCCCAGCTACTTTCGAACTCCTAGTCAGGATACCGGGTTTCACTGGCTCCTGCACACCTCAACCTCACCACCGCCCACTTGTCAGCTAAAGCTGTGGCACTGATTACGTAATCAGGCAGCGCCTGAGGGAAGAAGCTGGTTTAACTAGCCCTCACTTCCCAGGGCGGGGATGGGCGGGGCTTCGAGTTCATATCCCAGTATCCTTTGTGTCTACTTCCTTTCGGTCCTTTTCCGGCGTTCAAGATGTCGAAGCGAGGTGAGTTTTGGACTTCAAGACATCCTATTCCATCCGTCTCGAGGTGGCTGCTGGCCTTTCCGGGAGCGGCGGCCTTGGACAGCGAGGGCGCTTTGCTCTTCTCCCGGCCAGGGAGAAAGAGGTGGTGCGCCGCGAGAGCGCTGGAAGGGTCCTCTAAGTGGCCGGGTCGGGGAGCTGGATCGTTCAGCTGGCAGGATCCGGACATGATTCTAAACCGAACCCGGTGGACTCGCACCGCGAACTGAGCTGTAGTAGTGGGGTGACAGTTGACTCGGATTAGACCCGGGCTTAGGCGACCTGTGCAGTTCCTCGCCTTGCTGGAGGAACGGCGTGTTGAGAAAGGTGGAGCGAGGATTGGGTCGTCCAGGCCCCTTGGTCTCGACCTAAAGATGGTAATGGTGAGGAATCGGGCGTGTTCCGTGAGAACCGGGTAGCACGTGGGGAGGGCGTAAGTGGAAGGAATCCCAGGTGAGAGAAAGTGTCAAGGGAACTCCGAAACACGTCTAGACGGGGACCACTTTGTCCTGTTTCTCTTTTTATCCATAGGACGTGGTGGATCCTCCGGTGCGAAATTCCGGATTTCCTTGGGTCTTCCGGTAGGAGCCGTGATCAATTGCGCTGACAACACAGGTGAGGCCTTTGGCTGCGTCCCCGCTACAATCCCCCTTTTAAAAGCACTCACTGGGCCTTTTGATAATGACCCATTGAGCCGTCAAGAAGGGGCAGAATAAAACACCGCTTTTGGGTGAAGTGGCAGCGTGTTGTGTTGTTTTACTTCAATCGGTGGTGTGACAAGGTATTCTCTTCCACTTTGGGGACTGACTGCTTTGGGAGCGTGCAGGGAGAATCTTTGGAAATACTTGAATTTTATATGGGTGGTTGTGCCCAATGGGCCCTCAAAAATTTGGCTTTTTGTTTATATCCTTTTATAGGAGCCAAAAATTTGTATATCATCTCTGTAAAGGGAATCAAGGGACGGCTGAACAGACTTCCTGCTGCTGGCGTGGGTGACATGGTGATGGCCACAGTCAAGAAGGGCAAACCAGAGCTCAGAAAGAAGGGTAAGTAGATGTGGAGACTTACCTCTTCGTGGATAGTTGAGGTTCTTCACTTAACTGGAAAATGGAACATTAGTTTTATATTTTATATTCCGAAGGTCTCTAAATGCGTACTTTCCTTTCAGATACAGTTCTTGTTACTTACCTATTTAAGGTGTTTAATTTTTATTTTTTTAGTTGTAGACAGACACAATAAATATCTGTATTATGTCGTGCTGAGGCTCAAACCCAGGGCCTCACACATGCTAGGGGAGCACTCTACCACTGAGCCACAACCCCAGCCCCTAATGGGAATAATAGGACTGACATTTTTCCAGGTGGTTGTGAGTTGCTGAGCATCTGTTACTATTACCAACGCTAGGTGAAAACAAAATTTCAGCTATGCTTTACAGCCTGCTGCTTGAGTTGATTACTTGATCATGGCCTGCTCTCCAACGTCTTCCCACTTTCCACTTGTGCTGTCTGGCTGTAGAACTTCTGATGTTCAGTGCACTTTCTTTCAGTTGTGAACTTTCTTTCTGTGTCACCTTAAGTCTGTCTGTGTTCTGGATATCTTGCTCTTCAGAGAAGTCCTAGCCATCCCTTGGTATCTGGTACAAATGTGCTGTGGTGGGTAATGGTAACATTTTATAGTTATTCTTGTGCACCTGCATCCATTCCTCCACAACCTCCAGTAGATCTGGGGGAGGATACTGGGGATTGAACTCAGGTGCTCTTTACCACTGAGTTATATTCCCTGCCCTTTTTATTTTGAGTCAGGCTCTCACTGAGTTGCTGAGGCTGACCTTGAAGTTGGCAATCCTTGTGCCTTGGCCTACAAAGTTGCCTGGATTACAGGTGTGCACTGCCGTGCCTAGCTAGATTTTGTGTGTGTGTGTGTGTGTGGCTGAGGATTGAACCCAGGACCTTATGCATGCAAGGCAAGCACTTTACCAACTGAGCTATATCCCTAGCCCTAGATTTTTTTTTTTTTTTTTTTAGAACTGTGAATACCTCTTGGGCATGGTAGCACCCACGCAGGTTGTGATTAAGTGTTGATTAATTTGGGGGGGACAAAGATGCATCTGCTAGGGCATTTTACTCTCCTCAGAACACTTCCTGGGTCTGATTGGTGGCCTGGGGAGCTGTCAGAGAAGAGCAGAGCATACAGCCCTTACTGGTTGGGTGAGAAGGCATCTCTATTCCTATTACTAGGTGGACACAAAATTTCAGCTATGCTCTAAATCTTGCTGCTTGAGTTGATTACTTGATCATGGCCTGCAGTAGGATATAATGTTGGTCTCAAATCAGTGAGGGGACAAACCAGAGATGAGCACTTAATGGTTTTTAACAATAATTGTGAATTTATAATTCTTTAATATCTTCTTTGATTATACACAATAGGTACAAAAATATAGAAATGGAGGGCTGGACTGGAAATCCAACTTCTTCAGTTTCTGGTCTTATTAAATGGTTTATAAGCAAAAGAGGCTCTTAGTAAATAAATATTAATTTATCTTTGGTACTTGGCCTCAAAATACAGAATCTGTGTCTCATATTTTCAGTGTTTGTTTCTGATTGATTGTGGTACTAGGGATTGAATTCAGGGCCTAATGCCTGCTAGGCAAGTGCTGTACCACTGATCTTTATCCCTAGTCCTAATTGTTCCTATTTTTTAAAAAATGAACTCTGGAATATTAAGTAATTTTAGGGACTGAACCCAGGACCTGATATATGCTAGGCCTTAGTGTGTGTAGATGGGTTTTGTTTTTGTACGGGGGATTGAATCCATGGTGCTTAACCACTGTGTAACATACCCCTTTTCTCTTTCTTTCTTTTTTTTTTTTTAATCATTCTTTTTGAGATAGGGTTTCCCTACATTGTTGAGGCCTAGAACTTGAGAGTCTCCTGAGTCACAGTTTACAGGCATGTGGCAGCCTAAGTGCTGGGGATAGAGCTCATTGGTAGCGCACTTCCCTAGCATGTATGAGGCCCTAGGTTACATCCCTAGTACTGGGGGGGAAAAAAACCATACATACATATATATATATATATATATATATATATATATATATGATCTCACATATATCACCTACAGTTGAATAGATAGAAGTCATAGGGTAGAGTTTAGTCAGGATTCTGGAATACTTAGTATGTTTAAGGAGTGTGTGCACATGCACACTGGCAGTTGTAGGTTTTCTTTGGGATTATTGGGACTTAAATGAGTTTATATTTGTAAAAGCTGACACATGGTAAGTATATCTTTATTGCTGGGCACATTAGTAAATGACTAATACCAGCAACTCAGGGGGCTGAAAATAAGCCAGGCAGGGTGGTACATGCCTGTAATCCCAATAACTCACAAAGCTAAGACAGGAGGGTGGCGAAATTGAGGCACTGTCTCAAATGAAAAGAACTGGGGATGTAGCTGAGTAGTACAAGTACCCCTGTGTTCTATCCTTGAGTTGTTGGAAGCAATTTTTAGATCAAGGTATATATACATTTAAATTTATTTTGGGGAGACACACACACACACACACACACTGAGTAGAATATTGCTTGATAAGGGTCCAATTGCTTGGACTTAAACTATGTGTGTCCCTGATACTTTTGATTGGGATCTTAATAGTACCCACAGGTTAGGTAAAGTATAGATAGTGCTTAACAAGTTTGTTACTATTTGTGCCCCCAAAAGAGTACAAATTTAATGTTTCAAGAAAATGCTGGCAGTTTAAAAGGGTGATGGTGTATGTACTGTCTCTTGCCCTTGCTTTTAGGAATTGGAAAGCTGATGATGGGTGGTACCTTCTGCCTTGAGACATACATGGCTTCTGTGCTGGCACTGGGATCTGACAGGTTAATGACTGCTGTTCTTTCTCTCCCTTAGTGCATCCAGCAGTGGTAATTCGACAACGAAAGTCATACCGGAGAAAAGACGGTGTATTTCTTTATTTTGAAGATAATGCAGGGGTCATAGTAAACAATAAAGGCGAGATGAAAGGTAGGAAAACGCTCCATCTCATTCCATAGATACCTGAGGGTGGGATGCTGGGGGATTTAACACTGGTCTAGGCATACATGCAAGGGACCCTCTGTCTCACCTGTTTTGTCTTTTTTTTTTTCCAATGCAGGTTCTGCCATTACAGGACCAGTTGCAAAGGAGTGTGCAGACTTGTGGCCCAGGATTGCTTCCAATGCTGGCAGCATTGCGTGATTCTCCAGTGTGTTTGTAAAAATAATAATACCCATTAAAAGTGCTTTCTCCCACTGCTTGCTTGCCTGTTTATTTCTTTGCTTTTCTTGTCACCTTGTAAGAAGAAATTGTTAAATTCAAACTCCTGGCATGTGTGAAGATACAGTCCTTGCTCTCTGTGTCCTTATTGAACTTCTGGTACTTTTCCAGTTGCTGTATTTCCTATTTTGTTTTTGAACCCAGGGACACGACTATCACTGAGCTACATATCCCACTCTTTTCAGTTTCTACTTTGAGACCAGATACCAAGTTGCCTAGGCTGTCCTTGAACTTGCTATCTTCTTGCCTCAGCCTCCCAAGTCATTTTAGATTATAGGCTGTTGGCATCACACTTGGCTTAATGTCTTTATGGACTACTTGATTGTAGTTGTCCCATGTATGGTTTTATTCAGTTTTTTGAGGTGCTGGGGGTTCAAACCCAAGGCCTTAGCACACTAGGAGCCTGATTTGCTTCTGAGCTTCAATACTCCTAACCCACCATATATTCTGCCACCACTACAGATTGAATCCTGTGGTGTTTGTTCTGCAGAGCTAATTACCTGTCCTTTTTTAAGACAGGTCCTTGAGCCAGCCTCAGCAATTTAGTGAAGCCTTAAGCAACTTAGCAAGAGGACCCTCTCAAGGGTGGGATGGTGGCTTTAAGTTTTTGAGGCAGGATCTCCCTAAGTTCCTAAGGCTGGCTTTGAGTTTGACAATCCTCCTGCCTCAGCCTCCTGTGTTGCTGGATTGCAGGCAACACCTTGCCTGTACCACTCTTTCAAAGTGACCTTTTTCTGATGTGAAAAGGGTACAGTGACGCATGCCTGTGATCCCAGCAGTTAAGGAGGCTAAGGAAGTAGGATTGTAGGTTCAATGCCAGCCTCAGAAATGTAGCAGAGCCTTAAGCAATTACTAAGACCCGGTCTTGACAATTTAAAAAAGGCTGGGAATGTGGCAATATGTCAATGTGTCCACATTGTTTTGTCTTTTTGTATTCGGGATTGAACCCAGAGGGGTGCTTTACTACTGAGCTATACCCCCAAGCTTTTTATTTTTTGAGACTGTCTTCACTAAGTTTCTCAGAGCCTCAGTGAATTGCTGAGACTGGATCCTTGGGATTACAGGCATGAACCACCGGCCTATTGCCATTTTAAGAGAATGAATAAGAATAATTGGGGCTGGATTGGGTGGCCCATGCCTATAATCTCAGCAATTCTGAAGGATGAGGCAGGAGGATTGAAAGTTTGAGGTCACCCTTTGCTATTTGGCAAGACCTTGTCTCAAAACAACTGGGGATAGAACCCAGCAGGGAAAAGCAACTCTGGATTAAATTCTCCCTACCAAAAAAAAGTAATTGGGGTGCCAAGTGGATTAGCCAGAGGTCAGGAGACAGGAATTGTGGTCTGGCTATGGATTTGGAAAAGCTTTCTTAGCTTCAATTTGTTCCTCTGTAAAAATGAGAGTTGTAAGTAGATAGATAGCTTTCTGAACACTTCTGGTCAGTTATGGGTACAAGCTTTGCAAGGGACCTCAGCTAGGGAAATAATATGTTAATAAAGTTTGGGAGCAGAGAACCTACCCTACACTTAAAGCTTGGGGAGCTCCCAAATCCAAGCAATATTCTCCCCACTTACGTGTCCATCTCTTGCATAATCCATCCTAGGGCTATGCAAGCAACTCTCCCCACTGCTCAAGGACCTACACTGTCAACGCAGGGTGAGGGGGACAATAGGGTTTGTGTCGCAGGGGTAGTCCTTGACACCACGTAACAATGCGCAGGGCAACCCCCATCAAGGGCCCTCATCTCCACCAGAAAGACCCTCAAGAGTCCACGGAGGTTGGGATGGCACACTTTTACGAGTGTCCTCTGCGATTGGAGAAGGGCTTTATTTTGGATGGGGTAGCCGTGAGCACCGTGGCCCGTGCCTATGGCTACACTAGGCCCAAACTCTGGTCGGCTATTCCGCCCTACAACGCACAGCAGGACTACCACACCCGCCGGTACTTTCAGAGCCACGTGGTTCCGCCCATTTTGCGGAAAACTCAACAGGTACGAGGACTTCTTGGAGGAGCCCTTGATTTCAGCCCGGGCGGCGCACTGACTTTCCAGATTAGCACCTCGGCAAATCAGGGCGTCTTACTGCAGCGCGCTTAGCCCAGAGGCGGCCTCCGCTTCCACCTCTGGGCCTGTGCTAGCCAACTAGTCCGAGAAGTGGACAAGGGGAAGGCAGGTACTGAGCGCGAGCTCGCTGAGCTCACAGGACCTTCTCCTTCCCCTGAGCCGCAGGATGGTCTCATTTCAGGTGTCTGTGACTAGGGGCTAGGCCTTTCAAAGTCTTCCTCTCCTCAGTGAGTCCATTTCACTCTTTTGTGACCCCATAGGCCCATCCTTTAGAGTGACCTCACGTTGCAAATCCTCCCAAACCGCAAAAAACCCTTGTGACTTGTGAGCAAGACAAAGGGAACAGTCTTGACCGGTGGGCGAGGAGGGTGTGGTCCTGGGATCACAGTTGCAGGGGTGGGACTCACTCTCCTGACCTTTGCGCAGAAGGAGAGGAACACCTCACCCCCACCCTGTGCATTCTGAGGACTTGGTGCCTCCCCAAGTCTACCGAATCAGCAGTGATTTCCAGGGACAAAAGATTCTTAGGCAGGGGGGCTGATAGTTCCATTTTTTTTTTCCCAACACTGTAATTTTGAGGTGGGTGGAGCGGGCTCCTCACTATGTTGCCTGCTGAGCATGTTTAATGTGTAAGATATTCTTTAATCATCAAAACCACCATTCGTATCCTGGGTGTGGTGACACACACCTGTAATCCTAGTGGCTCTGGAGGCTGAAGCTGGAGGAGGATCACAAGTTCAAAACCAGCTTCAGCAACTGAGAGAGGTCTTAAGTAACTTAGTGAAATCCTGTCTCAAAGACTGAAAGGGCTGGGGATGTACCTTAGCGGTAAATTGCCCCTGGCTTAAATCCCCAGTACCCCAAAATAAGCTAAGAACCCCCACCATTTGTGGTTGGCATTATTTTTATTTAAAAGATAATATGTATCAAGTCTTGTTATGCCAGGCTATTTACTTTAACTAAATAACTTAAATTTCATAGCAACCCTCCTTTTAGTGATAAGAAAATTGAGGGTCCTAATGAAAAAGCTGCGTAATTGACCCAGGGTCACAGCTTGCTAGTGGCCAAGCTAGAGTTGGAATCCAGTGTATGGCAGCACACACTGAGCCCTGCAAGCTGTTGCCCGGCTTATTAACTATATTTAATCTGTTTCCAGTTACCTCTGGCTCTAACCTCTTCCCCAACAAGTCCCAGGGAGTTTGCACTGTGTACTTCTAGACATGGTTTCTGACAGTCTTTTATATTTTCTTCCCCATTTTCAGGATCATGGCGGTACAGGAATGGATGGCTGGATAGTAGATTATTTCCACATTTTCGGGCAAGGACAGAGATATCTCAACAGAAGAAACTGGGCAGGGGCAGGCAAGTGCCATCTCACTGTCCAGTCTCGCATGATCCCACTAAGGAAAAATAGTATGCACCTCACAATTTAGAGAAAGAAACCAGGCTGCAGGGAGGCCCAGGAATTGCATCCTCCCAGGTTTTCTTCTCCTATGTGAGCACTTCCTCTATACCAGGTGCCTTTTTCCCTCATACTATCCCCAGGTTACTGCTGGGGAAACAGGTATGTTGCATGAAAATGATTTGCTGAGAAGGGCTGAGCTGGATTTGAACTTCCTCTCTGTCCACCCAAATGCCCAGGTTCCCCAGATGACTCCCTGAGCAGACTGTGTGTCATTTTACAGGCTTAATTTAGCAGCAATGGGAAGACTAAGAGATTTTTCTGGCAGTGTGCACCCTACCTCCACCCCTACTCCACCATCCTTTGGCCTCATGCTGTTCACGTGATCCTTTGCAACATTTGGCTAAATTGACCTCATTCATTTTTCTCCATATGGGTCAGAGGCAAGGATAAAAAATTCTCGCATCTCTGGGGGAGCAAGAGAAGTTCAGCTAAGCTGAGAAGTTTCTGGCATTTCCTGTCCCAATACTTGTAGTCATGATCTTCCTGTCAGTATTCCTGGTGTGGGGCTTGATTTCTGGAAAGCCGCTGTTACCTGGACTTCACCAGTCCTTGTCTTTTCAATCAAGAGGATCAGGACCCTTGAGAAGTGAGCATTTAGCTCCAGGCATGGGGAGTGTAGTGACTATGGGCACCCCTTTCAGCCTGTGGGAATGGGGAAAATGAGAGGGTGTTGCATGCTGGCTCAGCCTCTATCTCTGCCCGAAGGGCATTCCATCCAACAGGTGACCGGGCATGACCGCTACAATGTCGATTTGAAGCCAGCCACGGGGTTCAACGGTAGGTTTGGCTACCGCCGTAACACCCCATCCCTCCGTCATCACACATCCGTGTTTGGGGAGATCACTCAATTCCCTCTCTTCTGACAACATTGCTTCCTTATTACAGCCATTGGCCTGAATTTCTAAGAAAGGTGTTTATATGAATTCTCAATGATATTTTATATTAAAATTTATTTGTGTCTCCAAGTGTGTGGTTTCTCCCCTATTGTCAGGGACAAGTGAGCTTTTCTATCCTCAGTTTCTCTACCTCTGGAGAGAAGAGGAGCCAGGGCTTCTCAGGTCTACATCTTAGCACTCCATGCCAGTGAGGGGCCTCAGTTCTCATTTGTTCGCATGATCCGAAGGAACTACATTAGGTTTGTTTCAGAATAACCCAGGGGTCCTGCACATGCTAGACTAGTACTCTGCTACTGAGATACCCACCCCCATCCCTGGGAACTTCACTCTTAACCTTCAATGAAACACTTCCCTGGTATCAGTAGCACTCTGAAGTCAGAAACTGGGTACAATTTTTATGAAAAACAGAGTTGGCAATGAGTCTAAAGGGATTGGACCTTGGTTGCCCTGAGAAGGATTTTCTGATATGTCAAATCATTACATTCCAGAAAACAGATTTTGCCAGGCATGGTGGTATATGCTAGTAATTCTAGCAACTTGGGAGGCTGAGGAAAGAGGATTGAAAATTCAGCAGTTTAGTAAAGCCCTAAACAACTTAGCCAGACCCTATCTCAAAGAATAAAAAGTGCTGGGGATATAGCTCAGAGGTTAGTGCCCCTGAGTTCAATCCCCAGTTACCAATATAAAACAAAACAACAACAACAACAAAAAAGCAAAACAAAGCCAGATCTCCTTTCTACTCTCAATTCATCTAAAGGCAGGGGCAAACAAGGGGAGAATACAGAGCTTTTTATTTATTTAGTACTGGGGATTGAATTCAGGTGCGTTTACCACTAAGCTACACCCCCAAGTCCTGTTTATTTTTATTTCGAGATGGGGTCTCACTGTTGAGGCTGACCTACAAACTTGACATCCTCCTGCCTCAGCCTCCTACTCAGCTTCTCGAATCACTGGAATTACAAGTGTGTACCACAGGGCCTGGCTGTTGTTCTTGGTTGATTTTTAACCCAAGGATTCTGACAGAGTATCCAGGATGCTTTGCTTATGCTCTGCACTTTCCTTTTCAGCTAGTTTGTAGGATGTCAGTTTTAAAGGTCTCCACCCAGTTTATTGGCATTCAGAAGTCAAAGCAGATGATGGATTCTAAGAAGGTGAGGCTTCAGAACACAAAGCTTGCCAGAGTTCTAGCATGGTGGAACCCCATTGTACTGAGTCACCATAAGTGGATAAGGAAAGAGAATTATGGGGGCTGGGGATGTGGCTCAAGTGGTACGGCGCTTGCCTGGCATGCACTGGATGCTGGGTTCGATCCTCAGTACCACATAAAAATAAAATAAAGATGTATCCACCGAAAAAAACTAAAAAAAAAAAAAAGAATTATGGTAGGGTGTGGGGATATAGTTGAGGGGTAGAGCATTTGAGTGGAGATGAAGAGGTCCCCTTCATACTAGAGGTCCGGGTGCCCCCTTCCTTCTCTAGTATTTTATATCTATAAGTGAGACTAAGAGCCCATTTTTGTCCTGAGATATTTGTTCTTTCCATTTTCCAAGGGACTGCTAAGAGGAAGTCCTCAGAAACTCCCACCTTGGGCTTCAATTAAGATAAAGACTCCAAGGAAATTCTAAATCTCAGATTAGGGCTGACACTGCATGCAGGGGTGAATGCCTATAATCCTGACAGCTGTGGAGGCTGGAAGCAGGAGGAGTGAGTTCAAAGCGAGACTCAGCAGTTTAGTGAGCCCCTCTCACAAAACATGAAAAAGCTGGGGATGTGGCTCAGTTGTTGAGCACCCCTGGGTTCAATCCCAAGGCTGACAGCTGTGAACACAATTTGTCAATATGTGTGTGTGACAGATAAAAGGCAAAGATGTACGGATAACATATTTTTGAGAGCTTAGTGCATGCAAAGCTGCTGCAAATTAAAAGATGAAAGAAGGTTCCTGTTCTCAGGGAGCCTTCAGTCTAGCAGGAGCTGACTCATTCATCTCAGTCAGAGGATGAGTACTTGTTTATAGCTATAGAAAAATATATAAAATTGTTCTATTTCCCCTTCTTTGGTGTTAGGGATTGAACCCAAGGGATGCTTGACCACTGAGCTACATCTCCAGTTCCTTTTATTTTTTATTTCAAGATAAGGTATCTGTAATTTGCCCAGGCTGGTCTTGAACTTGTGATCTTCCTGCCTCAGCCTCTCAAGTAGCTGGGATCACAAGTGTGTGCCACTGCTTCTGGTTTCTGGTAGAAAATTTGAAGAAAAAAATATAATGGGAGGTAAAAAGTTTTGAGTCCTTGCATGTCTGAAAATACTCTGTTGCCTTTGAGCACATGAGAGACAGTTTATCTTAGAACTGATTTATCATTGAAAAATGTTTAAGGACTTTACGAATTTCCATTGTCTTCTGGTTTCTGTTAATTAGACTTAATGTCATTCATATTCCCATGTGTGATCCATTTCTGTCTTAGGATTTTTGTTCTTTTTTAAAATATTTTTTCAGTTGTTGGCAGACCTTTATTTTATTTATTTATATGCGGTGCTGAGAATTGAACCCAGGGCTTCATACATGCCAGGCAAGCACTCTACCACTGAGCCACAACCCCACCCTGCAGGATGTTTGTTCCTGATGTTCTGAAAATTTTCAGAAATGTTCATGGTGATCCTTTCCAATATAGACATTAAAATTCTATTTTGAAAAGTTTTGGACTGAAGGTATAGCTCAGTGGTAGTGTGCTTGTCTAGCATGCATGAGGCCTTGAGTTTAATCCCTAGTACCCTTTATGCAGAAAAGAAGTTTTCTTGTGTCTTTGATAATTATTTTTCCATTATTTGCTCATTTGGGGACTCACATTTTCTTTCCTGTTCACTTGTGTTTTTGCTGTACTTTATGTTTCATTACTGTCAACTTTCAATTTTTTCTTTTTTAAAAAATTTCTAAAAGATATTTGTTTATATTATAGACCTAAGAGGTTTTCTCACTTTTATTTTATTTATTTATATGTGGTGCAGAGGCTCGAGCCTAGGGCCCCACGTGAGCCTAGGGCCCCACATGAGCTAGGCGAGCCCTCTACCACTGAGCCCCTCTCCCAACTTTTTCATTGGTTCTTTTAGTTCTCTCATGTGTTGCAATTGTTCTTTTGCCTACCTGCCTTTCTTTCTTGTACTGGGAATTTAAGCCAGGGGTGTTCTATCACTGAGCTACACCCCTAACCCTTTTTTTAATATATATTTTGAAACAGCGTTCACTAAAATGCTGAGGCTGGCCTTGAATTTGCAATCCACCTACTGAGTAACTGGGATTATAGGCATATACACTACCATGTCCCAGTTGTTCCTGTTCTCACATTCTGTTTCATTCATTATATTCTTTTTATCTTATTTAATTAAAATTATGATTGCTGCTGGGTGTGGTGGTGCAAGTCTGTAATCCCTGTGACTAGAGAGGTTGAAGCAGGAGAATCGCCACGTTCAATATTAGTTTAGCAATTTAGTGAGGCCCGAAGCAACTTAGTGAGATCCTTTCTCAAAAAATAAAAAAGGCTGGGGATTGGTAAAGCCCCTCTGGGTTCAACCCAGTAGCAAATAAATGAACAAACAAATGGCTAGGAACGTAGCTCATTGGTAGAGCTCTTGTCTAGTTTGTAGGAGACCCTGGCTTCAATCTCCAGTATAAATAAACAAACAAACAAACAAACTGCACTTCATGGTTAATTCTCCTGCCTCAGCCTCCTGAGTCATTGGGATTACAGGTGTGAGCCACTGTGCCCAGTCAGGGAGTTGTTTTAATTTCCCTTCCCTTCCCTCCCCTGCTATGGAGAAGGCACTTCCTTACAATATTCAGAAAGCCAGAACAGACAGATCATCAGTGAATCAAGGACTGGTGGGGCCGGGGTGGGGGTGTCTTAATTCTGTTTTGAAGCATTTCACTATAGGGCAGCTAGTCCCTGCACTAATTTTATGTTTCCTCCAGCAATCCCCCCCTCTATTTCTAATAGACTTCTTAAATCCAATTGACATCAATTTTAGGGCTTTATAGAAATTGGATTTGTGGGGTGAGGATAAAGATCAGTGGTAGAGTGCTTGCCTAACATGTGCAAGGCCCTGGGTTTCATCCCTATCACCACAAATGTTGGATTTCTGAAATGTCTTTATGTCCCTTCCTTTGCCACTTAATAAACATTGCTTTCATGGATGGGTCACAGGTACATTCCTGGGGGTACTGCAGCTTCACATCTTGTATGTCAGTTTGCCCCAAGTGTGGGGAATAGGTACTTAAGGAATTTGCAAGTTGACTATAGCTATCAAACAGGCCATGAAAAACTCTGAACCTGAAAGTGAAAAAATGTTTTCGTTTTTCTTTTTTTAAATATTTATTTTTTAGTTGTAGTTAGACATAATACCTTTATTTATTATTATGTGGTACTGAGGATCGAACCCAGGGCCTTGCATGTGGTAGGCGAGCGCTCTACCACTGAGCCACAACCCCAGCCCCACTGTTTTTGTTTTTCAAGTCTCCCTCATTCCTGAATATCTTTTTTTTTTTTTAAAGAGAGAGAGAGAGAGAGAGAGAGAGAGAGAGAATTTTTATTTATTTATTTATTTATTTTTAGTTCTCAGCGGACACAACATCTTTGTTGGTATGTGGTGCTGAGGTATGTGGTGCTGAGTATCGAACCCGGGCCGCACGCATGCCAGGCGAGCGTGCTACCGCTTGAGCCACATCCCCAGCCCGAGAGAGAGAATTTTAATATTTATTTTTTAGTTTTTGGCAGACACAACATCTTTGTTTGTACGTGGTGCTGAGGATCGAACCTGGGCCGCACGCACGCCAGGCAAGCGCGCTACCGCTTGAGCCACATCCCCAGCCCATTCCTGAATACCTTAAGGAAAAGATTTTATTTGGTGCCAGTTCCTTAACATTTTAGAATCTCCCCTTTCTCAATCAAAGGAGCTTATGTAAATATCTAGCTAGTGTTTAATAATATTATATTTACTTTTACATTCTTTTTATGGCAAGTGATGTGACTTTTTTTTTTTGCTGGGGGGTACCAGGGATTGAACTCAGGGGCATTTGACCATCGAGCCACATCCCCAGTCCATTTTTTTTGTATTTTATTTAGAGACAGGGTCTCACTGAGTTGTTTAGTGCCTCACTTTTTGCTGAGGCTGGCTTTGAACTCGTGATCCTCCTTTCTCAGACTCCTGAGCCACTGGGATTATAGGCATGATGCCAATTTTAATACAGCCTTATTGATCTAATTCATGTATCATGTAATTGGCCCATCAAAAGTATAGATTTCAAGCCTCCGGGTATAGCTGAATGTAGAGCATTTGCCTAGCAAGGCCTTGGGTTCAATCTCCAGTCCCACAAACAAAAGTGTAGAAATCAGTGTTTTAAAAAGTATATTCAAAGTTGCACAACCATCTAAAACAATTTTAGAACATTTTAATCACCCCCAAACCAAACTCCATACTCATTAGCAGTAACTCCCCATTTCCTTCCAATGGACCCATCCCTAGGCAACCAGTGTTCTTTATTGATTTGCCTATTCTGTTTATATTCAGACATTTCATATACATGGAATCATAAAACATGTCATCTTTTGTGGTTGGCTTTTTTCACTTACCATGCTGCTTATTTAATATTATTGTTATTATTTTTTGTGGTACTGGGGATTGCCACTGAGCTACATCCACAGCCCTCTTTATTCTTTATTTTGAGACTGATCTCACAAAGTTTCTGAGATTGGCTTTGAACTTGTGATCCTCCTGCCACATCTTCCTTAGTCACTGGGATTACAGGTGTGCTCCACCTCACCTTGCTCCAAACTGTTTTTAAGGCCCATCCATATTGTAGCATGTGGCAGGACTTTATTCCTTTTTATGGACAAATAAGAATCCATTGTGTAGATACATTACATTTTATTTATTCATTTATCAGCTGCTGCACATTTTTGGGCCATCATGAATAATACTGCTATGAAATTAATGTACAAATTTTGTTACATATGTGCTAAATAAGTATAAAACAACTGCAAGATCTAATAAATGAATTTCACAATGTTGTAAAATACAAGATTAATCTAAAAATTGAGTCTTATATGCCAGCAGGAAACAATTTATAAACTAAAAAATATTCCATTTAAAATAGCATCATAAAAATAAAATATTTAGGAAAAACTTAATGAAGTTGTGCAAAACTTCTATTCTAAAAGTTACAAAAAAATGAAGAACATCTAAATAAATGGGATAATGTGTCATCTTCAAATTGTGAAGACTTATTAATGATAGAGAAGCCGACTCTCAAATTCATAGATTCAGCACAAAACCATGAAAATCTTAGCAGGCTTTTAAATTGGCAAGCTAACATTTACATGGAAATACAAGACAGACTATTCAAAATAATCTTAACAGGAGGAGACAAAATAGAAGGACTTAATACTACCTGCTCTCCTTACTTTCTATAAAGCTAAACTAATAGGTGGGGAGAAAAAAGTCTTCAAAGAACTGAGCTGGAGCTGGAGGTGTGGTTCAGCGCTAGAGCACCCAGGGTTCAATCTCCCCAGCACCAAAAAGGAACGAAAAAGTCATGCGGGAATAACTGTGTTTGTATATGGGAAAAGTGAATCTCACCATACACAAAAGTTACTTTGAGAAAGATTATAAACCATGAAGCTACTAAGAAGAAAACAAGAGATTATCTTTCGGAAGCTGGAAGTACACCAGCCCCAGCTGTTTTTTTTTTTTTTTTGGAAGGCCTTTTCTCCCCATTGAATTGTTTTGGTGGCTTTTTGAAAATCAAATGGTCACCTAAGTGTAGATCTGTTTCTAGGCCCTCTATTCTCCTCCACTGATCTGTCAATCCTTATGCCAGCACTATTTGTCTTGATTAGTATAGCTTTACAGAAAATATGGAAGGCAGGCAGTAAGTCCATAGAGGAGACACTAAAAGCAACAGGCATAAAGGAAAATATTGATAAATTATACTTCACCAAAATTTCAAATATATGCTTATTAAAAGACACCGTTACGAAATTAATAAGCAAGCGACAGATTAGGAGAAACTATTTGCAAAATATGTTATCTGACGAAGAACTAGGGTTCAGAGTATGTAAAGACCTCTTATAATTCAAAAGTAAAAAGAACCCAATTAAGGAAATGGGGAAGCTGGCCGACTTTTTAAAGGTTTGGCTCAGGAAAGCTGATAGAACTTGATGGTTTCTATCGATCTCCGTAAGATAAACCTGGAGTGAGGAGCTTGGCCGGGAGTGAAGGTTTGAGGAGCGCGGGATCGACAGTCAGTCGACAGACTGGGGTCTGGGGCTGGACGCGGGGGAGGTACCTAGGCTGTTCCACACAGAGGTCCAGCCTGGGGGATGCAGATTGGACCAGCCAGGACCCTGGCACACTACCATGGCCGTACCGGAGGCCGGCCGCAAGCTGTAACTGCACTCAGAAGCGGTATCCGGACCTCAGGCGAAGTGCCGAGCGGAGGTAGCCAAAAGGAGACCACAGAAGGTATGACAATGGATCCTGAAACTTTGAGGAAACGGCACGATAGGCCACCGTCACGTAGCGCGACAGCTAGGATTAAACGTCATGACTCTGCGACGTCGACGCGGCAATATGACGCCACTCCCGGAAGTGTCCTCGACCGGGCGATGAAAGTGGCCGCCAGTGCCGGTCAGGACGTTCGGAGAGGTCGTCCCTGAACTCTTCCCCTACGTTTCTTCTTGATCTTCCCTGAATTTTCCACATCCGCGTAGCGAGAAGACGTCTCTGTCATCATGGGAGGCGGAGACCTGGTGAGTGGAGGGAGCCCGGAGCCCGACTGGCGCTGGGGACGGAAATTGGCAGGGAGTGGGGCGGGGGCGGAGTGGGTAACCGTGGTGACGAATCCTCGCTGTGGGGGAGGAGGGGGCGGTAACCCTGGACAGGGGAGGCATCTTTAGGACCTTGGAGTGAAGAGTTCGAGGTGTGTCGCGAATGGGGCTGGTGATGTTTGTGTGCTCGTTGATGGGGGCTCTCTGGGCTGGAAATTCTGGGTAGACCGGGAAGGGGGAGAGATGTTTAGGAAAGGAGGCAGATATTGAGGAATGGCACACAGATTTGTTTGTATATCTTGTCTTGGGACACATCTCCTCTTCTTACCTAGGCGTTCAGAGTCGTGCCCTGGGCTGTAGTGTGAGTAATTTGTGTCTGGTTCTCCCTGTCCCTTAGCCAGGCCTTTTGAAGAAGAGCCATTTTAAGCCTGAAGGAATCTTCATGTCCAACTTTCTTTCATGTCTGTCATTGCTCATTCTGATCTGTAGTTACAGAGCTTTGGTTGGATTCATAGCACTTATGTAAGTTAAGTGGCAGTTTCTCCTAAGTTGTGTCGTTGATTTGCAAGGGACTGAGGCCTTAAATAGGGCAAAGGTATCCAGAAGGGCTCAGTGCAAGATTAGGAAAGTACCAACCTCCTGAAAGTGGAGCTAATTGAATCAGCAAATAGGTCAACTTAGACACCTGTTCAGTAGCCCTAGTATTTTTCAGATGTTCTCAGTTAGACTGAGTTCCAGGACTCCATCAAGCTTCCTGTGAAAATTTAGTGTATTCTTCAGGTAACTGAAGGAAAATTCTAAGCCAGTGTTTCTTAATCTCAGAGCTCTTGACAGTTTGGGCTAGATAATTCTTTGTAGATGGGGGAGCAGAGGGGACTTGGATTGCCCTGTGAATTGTAGGATGTTTAGTAGCATCTCTGACCTCTAGCTGCTAGATGCCCAAAGCACCGTCTATCCTTCATGTGACAACTAGAAATGTTACCAAACAATTCCACCCATCCCTTGAGGGTGGGGGGCACATATGGTTGAAGCAGGGAGGAAAGGGATAACTAGTAGGGTAAGTGGGGGAGATGAGGAAGGAAGGATGGATGGATGGACTGAACAAAGGAAAGACTAAAGAAAGGAAGGAATGACCTGACACAGGGGAAAGGCACTTAAGGAATGAAAGAGAAAAGCAAAAAATAAGGGAGCTCTCATTGACTGCACATTTTTCTACCTGCCAGGTATTTTGTGTACATTTTATCTTTGTAACTGGTCTTCAGTCTTGGCCCTCTGTGGTCCACATTTCACATGATAGCGGGTTATGCCTCTTTCCTGCATATAACTAAGTGTTTCCTGCCATTAACAGGATAAACTCTAATCTCTTCACATGGCTTGTAAAGCCCTTAATCTTCTTTTTTTTTTTTTTTTTTAAGAACTGGAGATTGAACCCCAGGGGCATTTTACCACTGAGCCATATACCCAGCCTTTTGAGACAGGATCTCACTAAGTTGCTTAGGGCCTCTTTAAGTTGCTGAGGCTGACCTTGAACTTTGACAATTCTCCTTCCTCAGCCTCCCGAGTTGCTGGGATTACAGGTGTATACCACTGCACCCATTGATCTGCTTCTTAGTTGACTTCATCTTGTACCCCTTCTCCACCAATCAGTTTGCATTCCACCTCTAGCTACACTGAATTATTTGTGCTGTTCTTTCTCACCACTGGGGCTGTAGTTGCTGAGTGCTGTTTCCTCTGTTTGAAAACCTGCCCTCCTGCCAGGCACAGTGGCACATGCCTATAATCCCAGTGGTTAGGGAAGCTGAGGCAGGAGAATCACAAGTTCAAAGCCAGCCTCAGCAATTTAGTGAGGCTCTAAGCAAATTAGTGAGACCCTGTCTCAGAATATAAACTAAAAGGGGCTGGGGATATTGCTCAGTGGTTAAAACATCCCTGGGTTCAATCACCAGTACCAAAAAAACAAAACAAAACAACAAAAAAAATCTGCCCTCCTATTGCCTACTTCCCACTCCATCAGGCTAATTTAGAATTGTCCTTCGATGTTACATCCTTGGAGAAACTTCTGATGGGCAGTGTTAGCCAGGGGAATAGCTGATGGAGAGAAGAAAGAGAAGAAACATTCTTTGAGGATAAAGGATTTTAGTTTTGTTTTTTTTTTTCTTTTTCGTGGTGCTGGGGATTGAACCCAGGGCCTTATGCATGCAAGGCAAGCACTCTACCAACTGAGCCATATCCCCGACCCCTCTTTGAGGGTAAAGGAGAAGATCAGAACCAAGGGGAGTTTCCTGGAAGGAACATTGAAGGAAGTCCTAGGTAGGTTATACAGTAAGTTTAGGGATTTGGGTTGTAAAAGAACTGAAGAAAAGGAATGTTGTATTCCTAAGAAGGAATGCTTAATGCCAGTGAGTTCTGTTGCCTTTCTAAATATATACCATCTTCCCTCCCTCCCTGCCCCATTCCTCCTGTCTTGCCATCACCAACTCCCATTTTAGGGATGGCCAGTGAAAGTACAAGATTAAAACTGTTTGAAGGGAACTCAGGAGGGGCCAGGTCCATCCTGCACAACTTTATGTACTGTTAGAAATATTGGGGTGTTACAAGAAATCTGATATGTGCTCAAAAGCTACTGGGCAGCCGGGAGTGGTGGCTCACATCAGTAATCCCAGCAGCTTAGGAGGCTGAGGCAGGAGGATGGTGAGTTCAAAGCCAGCCTCAGCAATTTCGAGGTGTTAAGCAACTCAGTGAGACCGTGTCTCCAAATAAAATGCAAAATAGGCCTGGGCATGTGGCTTAGTGGTCAAGTGCCCCTGAATTCAATCCCCAGTACTCCCCACCCCCCCAAAAAATGCTGCTGGGCAAAGCAAACTTTACTTCTTCAGAAGGGTATGCTACCAGAAAGAATCTGGCATACAAACACATTGGGTAGGAAGTCTGCCCAGATTTTTATCCCTAATGCAGCACTGCCCCTTACTCTGATAATAGGAGTTCGGGGTTACAGTCTGTGTGATTGACTAATTTAAAATTGGGAAGTGCAAGGGGAAGAGATATAGTTATGTTTGGATTACCTACTCAACTACCTACAGGCATTATGATTGGAAGACTGAGGACAAAGGGAGATATACTGGGGGGGGGGGATCCAAATGGCTACATTGCAACCTCATAGTTTTGTGACTTAAAAAGAGCTCCACCTAACTACACACTATGCAATTTAAGTTTTAAATTACAGCAAACACATTTTTGTTAACTCAGACTATAGGTTTAACTTTGTTTTTTTTTTGTTTGTTTGTTTGTTTTTTGATACTGAGGATTGAACCCAGGGGCACTCAACCACTGAGTCACATCCCCAGCCCTATTTTTTTTTGTATTTTATTTAGACACAGGGTCTCACTGAGTTGCTAAATACCTCACTTTTGCTGAGGCTGGCTTTGAACTCACGATCCTCCTGCCTCGGCCTCTCAATCCACTGGGATTATATAGGTTTAACTTTGACAGAAAAGAGAACATTAATCTTACAGTACTTAAACACCCTCTCCATATGAGAAATTATTGGATATAAATCTTGTCATTGCAAAAGATATCTTCTCCCCCACTGTTTTTTTTTTTTTTTTTGGGGGGGGGTGTTGGGGATGGAACCCAGGACCTCATGTATGTAGGCAAGTACTCTACTATAAAACCATTGAGCTATAACCCCCAGCTGAATTATTTTCTCCCTACTTCCATTCACCACAGAATTTGAAGAAAAGCTGGCACCCACAGACCCTTCGCAATGTGGAGAAAGTGTGGAAGGCCGAGCAGAAGCATGAGGCAGAGCGGAAGAAGATTGAGGAACTGCAGCGGGAACTGCGAGAGGAGAGGGCCCGGGAAGAGATGCAGCGCTATGCCGAGGATGTTGGGGCTGTCAAGTAAGTGAGGAGTTGGGTGTCCTGATGTACAGAAAATTGCAGGACTGACTGCAGATGCCTAATCTAGATGTTGCATGATGGCTTAATGATTAAGTGCATGGGTTTTGGAGTGGGACTGACCTGGATTCTAAGGTTGGCTGTGCCTTGCTGTGAAACCGGGAGCCTTGGTTACTTTAGTAGAACCAGTTCTTAAGGCTTATTGAAGATCAAATGAGATTACATATTTAGGACTTAGTGTAGGCCACATTCCTGGTAGACTGTTGACAAATAAGCATGGCTGAGGATGGTTGTCTTTTCCTTGTTTCTTTTCTTTTTTTTTTTTTTTTTAAGAGAGAATTTTTTTTTAATATTTATTTTTTGTTTTTTGGCGGACACAACATCTTTGTTTGTACATGGTGCTGAGGATCGAACCCGGGCCGCACGCATGCCAGGCGAGCGCGCTACCGCTTGAGCCACATCCCCAGCCCTCCTTGTTTCTTGATATGTGTCCACATCTCAGTCCTGCCTTTGTGTGCGAGCTCTTTTTATTGGGGCAGTGAGTCCCATGGGAGGAGGTAGATGGTGTGTCTGTCAACCAAACCTGTGTGGTTGTGGACAGTCCTACTGGATCATTCAGTCAGTTTCTTATGTAATACATGCTAGGAATAACAGATATCATAAAAGGAAATGGGAGTAAATTTATGTTTTGAGACAGTAAAAAGCATAAAACCTGCTATTCATTCCTAAATCAGGATGACATTAAAAATATCGCTAGAATAAAGTTGAGTAATCTGTAGTGACATTCCCCTTGTTCATGTCTTCGTGGACAAAGTTTTCAGGGTAGTCGGTGGCTCACTTCTGTTATTGGATATGTGGGCTTTTCCTTAATAATCATGATAGAGGTTTGTGACATTGATGATTGTATGCATATGGTACCAGGTGCAGTGGTGCATACCAGGGGCTTGGGTGGCTGAGACAGGAGGATTACAAATTCAGGGCCAGCCTTAGCAATTTAGTGAGGCCGTAAGCAACTTAGTGAGATCCTGTCTTGAAATAAAAATTAAAAAAGGCTGAGATGTGGCTCAGTGGTAAAGTGGCTCTGGGTTCAATCCCCAATACTAAAAACAATAACAATAACAAAAAACAAAATAACATTGATTATAAGTTTCATATGCATATGAAATTTAGTTTCAGTTTATGGAAATGCTGTGATGGAACTGTAGCAGGAAAATAGATTGGGGAAAAGGCTGTTCTGATTTTTTTTTTTTTTTGGTTGGTTTTATTTTATTTGGAATTGAACCCAGAGGTGCCACTGTGCTCATCTTGCCCAGCTCCTGATATTTTTTGATCCCTTCCCCTTGTGTCCTCCAACGTTATAAAAACAAAGGTCAGCATGTGGGTCCCTTCCCTCTTTTTTTGGTCTTTAATGAAGATATATTTAGATAATCTTCTTATCCATTTGGCTGATTTGTATAGTTCTTGCACAGTTTCATGCTTTTAATGTAGCCAGTAAAACATCTTTTCTATTTAACGATTCACTTCTGTGGTTCAGGTAATCTTTTCCATGTATGAAATGCATCTCAGAATGAAGAAAACCTTTAATACTTAATGTGGATCTCAAAATTCCTCTCTAAAATAGAATGTTTCTTTAATATTTACTGATAATATTGGAAAATTTCATTTCCTAAACAATGGTCTATACTGGTGTTTCTCAACCCTTGCACTTTAGAATGGGCTTGGAAGATTATTCTAAATAAAGATGGGATGAGGGGCTGGGGTTGTGGCTCATTGGTAGAGCACTTGCCTTGCACGTGTGAGGCACTGGGTTCAATCCTCAGTGCCACGTAAAATAAATAAAATAAAGGTATTGTATCCCTCTACACACACACACACACACACACACGCGCGCGCGCGCGCGCACACACACACACACATATATATATATATATATATATAAGAATGATAGGTTTGTGACATTGATGATTGTATGCATATGATACCAGGTGCAGTGGTGCATAACCAGGGGCTTGGGAGGTTGAGACAGGAGGATTACAAATTCAGGGCCTTGTGTGTGTGTGTGTGTGTGTGTGTGTGTATAAAAATAAAGATGGGTTGAGTTCCACCTAAGTCTTTTCCCTTGGAATATAGGGGTTGTGTGAGGTAGGGCAACTATGTGTTTTAAAAGGCCCCCTGGCACAGTACACTGGCACATGTCTATAATCTCAGCAATTTGGGAGGCTGAGACAGGAGGATCATGAGTTCAAGGCCAGCCTTTGCAACTTAGCAAGATACTGTCTGAAAATAAAAATATGAAAAAGGGCTGGGGATGTAGCTCAGTGGTAAAGTGCCCCTGGATTTAATCCCCAGTATCAAAAGTAAATAAATAAATAGTTCCCTATTGTTGTACAGCTTTGATTGAGAATTGGATCTGTGTCCTTAATGATAGCAACAACAGCAGAAACTTTGTTTTCACATGCTTTGACCCCCAAATCTTTCCTTATTTAAAAACTCATAATAACAGTTTGACAACAGTAACTGACTACATTTTAGAGATGAGGATATAAGTTATCCAGCTGATTTCTGGTAGAACCAGATGCCAAGCTCTGTGCCCCTGGATTCCAACTCTACATGTTTTCTTCCTAGGGCCTGAGTAAGGCTGATATGAATTGAGTCCTTTTGAGATTAGGTGGAGCCAGGCAGTTACTACTACTTTATATAAGTATCTGCCTTCATTTTTCATATCCTTTCTTCTGTATTTGGCCCAGTTGCTTTTCCCCTAGAAGCTCTTGAATTTTATCTGTAGTCTCCTCTTCTTCTTCTTCTTCTTTTTTTTTGAGTACTGGGGATTGAACCCAGGGGCGTTTAACCACTGAGCTACATCCCCAGCCCTTTTTTATGTTTTATTTAGAGACAGGGTCTCACTGAGTTGCTTAGGGCCTCGCTAAGTAGCTGAGGTTGGCCTTGAATTTGCAATCCTCCTGCCTCAGCCTCCCAAGCCTCTGGGATTACAGGTATGCGCCACTGCACCCAGCACCTCTTACCTTTCTTTCTTTCTTTTTTTAATATCTTTATTTTTTAGTTGTAGATGGGCAATACCTTTATTTATTTATTTTTATGTGGTGCTGAGGCTCGAACCCAGTGCCTCACACATGCTAGGTGAGTGCTCTACCACTGAGCCACAGTCCCAGCCTTCCTCTTACCTCCCCCCTCTTACCTTTCTTTTCTTTTCTTTTTTTTTTTTTATAAAGATAGAGTGAGAGAGGGAGGGAGGGAGAGAGAGAGAGAGAGAGAATTTTTAATATTTATTTTTTAGTTTTTTTCGGCGGACACAACATCTTTGTTTGTATGTGGTGCTGAGGATCGAACCCGGGCCGCACGCATGCCAGGCGAGCGCACTGCCGCTTGAGCCACATCCCCAGCCATTTTCTTTTCTTTTTTAGAGAGAGAGAGAGAGAGAGAGAGAGAGAGTGAGAGAGAATTTTTTTTAATATTTATTTTTTAGTTTTTGGCGAACACAACATCTTTCTTTGTATGTGGTGCTGAGGATTGAACCCGGGCCGCACGCATGCCAGGCGAGTTCGCTACCGCTTGAGCCGCATCCCCAGCCCCCCTCTTACCTTTCTTAATGTCCCTTCTCCTTTCTTCCCTTACGTAGCTCCTTGCTCTCACCCTGTACTGCCCATGCTCCCTGATTCCCTCTATCTGAGCTCTTTTGTTCCTCTAGCACCAATATTTGCTTCATGCTGATGACCCTTAAACTTATCCCACATAGACTCTGTGTCATTGTATATTCAGCTGCTTAACAGGTAGTTCTACTTTTTGACCCAGAAGTTCAAGAGTCACCTCAACAAACACTTAGCTCTCATCAGCCCCATTTGGTGATTTGTAGACCTATGGGCCTTACCAGTAGCCAGTGAATCTACTTCATCCTTCTGACCTTTTTATCTTTCTGACACACAGGAGATATTTTTACAGATTAATAAATGAGTCTTTATTCCCAACTCCTCCTCCTGTTAGTGTCAGGTACACACAGGCAAACTTCTGATTATCTTTGACATGTATTTTAATTGCTCCCTCATCCCCTCCACTGGCTATGGTGGTTTGTGGTTGTCCTGGCTTCTCAGGAGGCTGAGAGGAGGAGGATTCCTTGAGCCCAGGAGTTTAGGGTCAACCTTGGCAACATATCAGGACACTGTTTTTTGAGGACATTTAAATTTTTTTTTTTTAATACCAGGGATTGAGTCCATAGGTGCTTTACTACTGAGCCACATCCCCTGCCCTTTTTATTTTTATTTTGAGACAAGGACAAATTTGCTTAGAACCTTGCTCAATTGCCTTGAACATGGCGATCCTTCTTCCTTAGCCTCCCAAGTTGCTGTGATTACAGGTGAGTGCCACCACACCTGGCTTTCTTTCTTTCTTTTTTTTTTAAGTATTTTTTTAGTTGTCAATGGACCTTTATTTTATTTATTTGTATGTGGTGCTAAGTCTCAAACATAGGGCCTCACATATGGAAGGCAAGCGCTCTAGCGCTGAGCCACAACCCCAGCCCATTTATGTTTTATTTTAAGGCAGGGGCTTCTAAGTTGCTGAGGGCCTTGCTAAGTTGGCTGAGGCTGGTCTTGAACTTGGGATCTCCTGTCTTAACCTCCTGAGTTGCTGGGATTACAGGCATGTACCACCCTGCCGGGTTTCACTATGTCCTTAATTTCTGTCAAAAAGTACTTCCTAGCTCAAGGTTCATTGACTATGACATTGTCAGACGTTGAACCCATGATTGTTGGGCACCTGTCTAGGAGACACAGCCATAGTCCCAGCCATTTAGGAGTTTAAAACTTGATGGGAGAGAGAAACACATACATAAGTAACACAAAGAACAACCAGCATTTATTGATACTTACTTTGTGCCATGACTCTGCTGAATGACTTAAAAATCCATTAACTGGGCAAGGGATGTAGTTCAGTGGTAGAGTACTTGGCTAGCATACACAATGCCCTGGGTTCAATTCTCAGTACCATAAAAACAACAACAACAAAAAATCTAAAAATCCATTGACTGACTTAATTCCCAGCAACCCTGTGAGGTAGATAGTATTATATCCCCATTTGATAGGTGAAGACACCAAGGCTCAGAGGACTTACTTGGCTATAGAGCCAGGATTCAGGCCCGTGTTGCTTGACTCCAGAACTTATCCTCTTTTTATTTATTTATTTTTTCTGAGACAGGGTCTCACTACGTTGCCCAGTGGTCTTGAACTCCAGGACTTAAGCCATCCTCCTACTTTGGCCTTCCTAGTAGGTGGGATTATAGAACTTGTACTCATAATTGTTATACTATATTCCCTATCAGGAAATGAGCCTCTGAGAATATTCTAGTTACCACTGACCTTCCTGCTCAGACCTCCTTATGATGTGATATGGTCTGCCCTATACAATCAGTTCTTTTCTTCTCAGACCTAGGAGTTTTCTATTGTTTGGATTACAGAATACATAAAACTAGGCAGGAGCTTGGAGTTGTGACTCAGCGATAGAGAGCTCGCCTCTCATATGCGATGCTCTGGGTTTGATCCTCAGCACCACATAAAAATAAATAAATAAAATAGAGGTTATTGTGCAACTGCAGCTAAAAATAAATAAATATTTAAAAAAAAAAAAAAAACTACACAGGAAAATTCCCAAGTAAATGATGTTCATGTTTCATTGCTATTAGCCTTTTGGCCTTTTATCTTCTAAGTATTTATGGTATTTTCTTGTAATTTTATTAAACATTTATTTTGATCACAACTGCAATAAAAATATAAATAAATAAATGTATTATCTTCAAATACATCCCAGTTCCCATGCTGTTTTAAATTTAAACAATTGTTTAATGTTTCTTTATAGATTACTTGATCATAGTTGTCCAGCCTATAATTTTATTTATTTATTATTTTTTTGAGGCGCTGGGGATCAAACCCAGGACTTTGCACATGTTAAGTGCTCTGCCCCTGAGCTACTGGTGCCCCTAGCTCACCAGTATGTTCCCCTGCTCCAGTACTGGGTATTGGCTCCAGTGGTGCTTTAATATTACTACTTCCTAACTGCCCCTGTCTTCCCCAGACAAGGTCTTGCTAAGTTGCCCAGGTTGACCTCAGATTTACAGTCCTCCTGCTTCAGCCTTCCTAGTATCTGTGTTACCTCACCTGGTGCCATATACAATTTAAAAACAGACTATAACTTGTTCTAAAATTCTTCTTGAACTGGCATCTGGTCCATTTTGTATTGCCAGTTTGGCTCTTGTAAGACACCACTTGTGATGAAGTTCCATGGATCTTCTTTCCCTCTAACTTAGAACATGACTTCCCAAACTGCAAAGCTCCCTCCTTCCCAGGAGCCATGATATTCCCAGGGCCTTGTATATGCAGGGCAAGCACTCTACCAACTGATCTGTATCCCCAGCCCTCTGGAGCCCTGGTTTTAATAGTTGTCAGCCTCCTTCCTGGTCTCCGATTTATTTACATGAGAGATTTAGGAAACCCTTTGTTTACATGAAAGACACCACTACCTGTGGTATTCCTTTTAAAGTCCCACTACAGTCTTCCGTTATCCACCAGGGTGCAGCTCTCCCTTGTGCTCCTAACTCCAGTGGTGTGAGCAATGCCAGGCAAACCGCATGGAACCTGACCCATGACCACAGTCATTTCTTAATTATAGACTACAATGTTTCTCCAACCAGTGCTTTTATTTTTTTACTAAATTTTTTTTGTAGTTGTAGATGAAGAGCATGCCTTTACTTTATTTATTTATTTTTGTGTGGTGCTGAGGATTGAACCCAGTGCCTCACGTATGCTAGGCAAGCGCTCTACCACTGAACCCCACCCCCAGCCCCATCAAACCAATGCTTTTAATAGGAAAACATTTTTCTAAAGTGTTGTGTTGGTTTATTCTTATTAAAAATGTCCGTGGGAGTGGCAGGGAAAGAGTGGCAGAGCACGTGCCTAGTGTGGGCAAGGCCCTGGGTTTGATCCTTGGCGCTGAAAAAAAAAGTCCAAACATGCAAGTAAGAAGATATCCTCCCAGTTATTATGTAACCTCAAAACAAACAAATACACAAATTGAAGTCATATTCAAAGCACTTTGAGCATTTTGAGTTTAATGCTACAAATAATACTGTTTGGATGAAATGAATTAGCTGTAAGCTGGTGTTGGCTGCTTCTATACACCTTTACTATTTGTGATATGAGGGTCCATTTTCTCACCATGTTTCTCCCTAGAATCACAGGGAAATATTTGCTTGACATGATACTATGACATCATTTGTGCCCTGTGCCATGCTCTACCTTTGGCTTAAAAACATCATTTATGTATTAGGTTATTTTTGATCTTATTATCTCCTCAAACGTGTAGTGTTATTACTGGTTCTAATGTGTTAGGCACCGAAACAAAATAAATACGAGTGATTATGTGATCACTGACATTATTTTTGGTGATAAGACAATGATGTAGAATGAGCCTATTAATTGTTTTAGATTATCTTTTGAAATTATGCTTTAAGTATATGAAAATGATTTCTCCTCTTAATTGTAAGCTCCACAAGGGCAGGCACCATTTCACCATGCTTGCCATGTGGTAAGCACCTATAGATTGAGTCCTGCTTTCATTGGGTTTTCTATGCAGGTTTGCCGGAATCTACATTTCCTTGGAATTGTATATATTGTTTTCTTCAACCAGGAAAAAAGAAGAAAAGTTGGACTGGATGTACCAGGGTCCTGGTGGGATGGTGAATCGTGATGAGTACCTGCTGGGGCGCCCCATTGACAAATATGTTTTTGAGAAGATGGAGGAGAAGGAGGGAGGATGTTCTTCTGAGACAGGACTCCTTCCGGGCTCTATTTTTGCTCCATCTGGTGCCAATTCCCTGCTTGACATGGCCAGCAAGATCCGGGAGGACCCACTCTTCATCATCAGGTGCTGCTGAGGGTCTAGGAAGAGGGTTTGTTACAGGATGCTTGGAGACCCTGCAAAGGCAGTGGGTTGCTGGCTTTGCAGTTGGTTTTCCCTTGACTTTTATCTGTCAAGTAAAAGGATTTGTCTCCATTTGCTCTTCCTGATGTTGGGAAGGAGGCTCCATTAACACTGTCAGTTCTTAGCTGTACGGGAAGGTATTGGCAAATGTACCAAACCAGACCAGATTTATTCATTTGTCCCTTAAACAAAAATAGGAGGTTGAAGCAAGGTGACAAAGATTGGCAACTTCTTGGAAAACTGGGGATCTGTGTGAAGTTGGCTAAGTGGGTGAACAGACCTTCTTATCTTCCACTTCTTTTTTGTGAGGTGGGCAGCAGAACCCTTTAAAAAGAAATTTCAGAATTTTGAAACCCCAATGTGTGACAGATAAAAGTAGAGCTATTTTTTGGGTGTTAAATGAGACCATACTATACATATTTATTTTGGTTTAGTTTGCATTATTTTCTTTCAAGTGTGTAAGAATAAACATTGAAAAATATTTATTTTTATTTAAAAGTTTTTCTTTTGCAAATTTTCTTTAAAGTTATTTTTCTGTTAAAAATGTTGTATATGTTACAAATGTTTTGTCCCATATTGTTAGCTTCCTATTTATTATAGTAAAATATAGGTAATAATTTACCTTTTTAGCCACTTTAAAAAAAAAAATTTATTTTTTAGGTGTAGATGGACACAACACAATGCCTTTATTTTTATGTGGTGCTGAGGATCGAACCCGGGTCCCACCTGTGCTAGGCGAGCGCTCTACCGCTGAGCCACAATCCCAGCCCCTGTTTTGTTTGTTTTTATTGGTGTATTTATATTATCATTTTTAATGTCTCTGTTGAATGGTTATGCCATGACTTATCTTGTTAATATTCTATCATGGAATCCCTAACTTGTTTCCAAATTTTCATTGTTATAAAATGAAAACTTCATAGCGACCTTCCCTGATTTTTCCTTATAGTAACAAATTCTTTCTCCCTCTCTTTTTTTGTACCAAGGATTGAACCCAGGGGTGCTTAACCACTGAGCGACATACCCAGTGCTTTTTTGTATTTTATTTAGAGATAGGGTCTCATTGAGTTGCTTAGAATCTTGCTAAGTTACTGAAGCTGGCTTTAAACTTGCAGTCCTCCTGCTTCAGCCTTCCTAGTATCTGTGTTACCTCACCTGGTGCCATATACAATTTAAAAACAGACTATAACTTGTTCTAAAATTCTTCTTGAACTGGCATCTGGTCCATTTTGTATTGCCAGTTTGGCTCTTGTAAGACACCACTTGTGATGAAGTTCCATGGATCTTCTTTCCCTCTAACTTAGAACATGACTTCCCAAACTGCAAAGCTCCCTCCTTCCCAGGAGCCATGATATTCCCAGGGCCTTGTATATGCAGGGCAAGCACTCTACCAACTGATCTGTATCCCCAGCCCTCTGGAGCCCTGGTTTTAATAGTTGTCAGCCTCCTTCCTGGTCTCCGATTTATTTACATGAGAGATTTAGGAAACCCTTTGTTTACATGAAAGACACCACTACCTGTGGTATTCCTTTTAAAGTCCCACTACAGTCTTCCGTTATCCACCAGGGTGCAGCTCTCCCTTGTGCTCCTAACTCCAGTGGTGTGAGCAATGCCAGGCAAACCGCATGGAACCTGACCCATGACCACAGTCATTTCTTAATTATAGACTACAATGTTTCTCCAACCAGTGCTTTTATTTTTTTACTAAATTTTTTTTGTAGTTGTAGATGAAGAGCATGCCTTTACTTTATTTATTTATTTTTGTGTGGTGCTGAGGATTGAACCCAGTGCCTCACGTATGCTAGGCAAGCGCTCTACCACTGAACCCCACCCCCAGCCCCATCAAACCAATGCTTTTAATAGGAAAACATTTTTCTAAAGTGTTGTGTTGGTTTATTCTTATTAAAAATGTCCGTGGGAGTGGCAGGGAAAGAGTGGCAGAGCACGTGCCTAGTGTGGGCAAGGCCCTGGGTTTGATCCTTGGCGCTGAAAAAAAAAGTCCAAACATGCAAGTAAGAAGATATCCTCCCAGTTATTATGTAACCTCAAAACAAACAAATACACAAATTGAAGTCATATTCAAAGCACTTTGAGCATTTTGAGTTTAATGCTACAAATAATACTGTTTGGATGAAATGAATTAGCTGTAAGCTGGTGTTGGCTGCTTCTATACACCTTTACTATTTGTGATATGAGGGTCCATTTTCTCACCATGTTTCTCCCTAGAATCACAGGGAAATATTTGCTTGACATGATACTATGACATCATTTGTGCCCTGTGCCATGCTCTACCTTTGGCTTAAAAACATCATTTATGTATTAGGTTATTTTTGATCTTATTATCTCCTCAAACGTGTAGTGTTATTACTGGTTCTAATGTGTTAGGCACCGAAACAAAATAAATACGAGTGATTATGTGATCACTGACATTATTTTTGGTGATAAGACAATGATGTAGAATGAGCCTATTAATTGTTTTAGATTATCTTTTGAAATTATGCTTTAAGTATATGAAAATGATTTCTCCTCTTAATTGTAAGCTCCACAAGGGCAGGCACCATTTCACCATGCTTGCCATGTGGTAAGCACCTATAGATTGAGTCCTGCTTTCATTGGGTTTTCTATGCAGGTTTGCCGGAATCTACATTTCCTTGGAATTGTATATATTGTTTTCTTCAACCAGGAAAAAAGAAGAAAAGTTGGACTGGATGTACCAGGGTCCTGGTGGGATGGTGAATCGTGATGAGTACCTGCTGGGGCGCCCCATTGACAAATATGTTTTTGAGAAGATGGAGGAGAAGGAGGGAGGATGTTCTTCTGAGACAGGACTCCTTCCGGGCTCTATTTTTGCTCCATCTGGTGCCAATTCCCTGCTTGACATGGCCAGCAAGATCCGGGAGGACCCACTCTTCATCATCAGGTGCTGCTGAGGGTCTAGGAAGAGGGTTTGTTACAGGATGCTTGGAGACCCTGCAAAGGCAGTGGGTTGCTGGCTTTGCAGTTGGTTTTCCCTTGACTTTTATCTGTCAAGTAAAAGGATTTGTCTCCATTTGCTCTTCCTGATGTTGGGAAGGAGGCTCCATTAACACTGTCAGTTCTTAGCTGTACGGGAAGGTATTGGCAAATGTACCAAACCAGACCAGATTTATTCATTTGTCCCTTAAACAAAAATAGGAGGTTGAAGCAAGGTGACAAAGATTGGCAACTTCTTGGAAAACTGGGGATCTGTGTGAAGTTGGCTAAGTGGGTGAACAGACCTTCTTATCTTCCACTTCTTTTTTGTGAGGTGGGCAGCAGAACCCTTTAAAAAGAAATTTCAGAATTTTGAAACCCCAATGTGTGACAGATAAAAGTAGAGCTATTTTTTGGGTGTTAAATGAGACCATACTATACATATTTATTTTGGTTTAGTTTGCATTATTTTCTTTCAAGTGTGTAAGAATAAACATTGAAAAATA
Source organism: Marmota marmota marmota (assembly GCF_001458135.2). Taxonomy (NCBI): domain Eukaryota; kingdom Metazoa; phylum Chordata; class Mammalia; order Rodentia; family Sciuridae; genus Marmota; species Marmota marmota. Next base: position 887,735 of record NW_025999872.1, read on the forward strand.
TTTATTTTTATTTAAAAGTTTTTCTTTTGCAAATTTTCTTTAAAGTTATTTTTCTGTTAAAAATGTTGTATATGTTACAAATGTTTTGTCCCATATTGTTAGCTTCCTATTTATTATAGTAAAATATAGGTAATAATTTACCTTTTTAGCCACTTTAAAAAAAAAAATTTATTTTTTAGGTGTAGATGGACACAACACAATGCCTTTATTTTTATGTGGTGCTGAGGATCGAACCCGGGTCCCACCTGTGCTAGGCGAGCGCTCTACCGCTGAGCCACAATCCCAGCCCCTGTTTTGTTTGTTTTTATTGGTGTATTTATATTATCATTTTTAATGTCTCTGTTGAATGGTTATGCCATGACTTATCTTGTTAATATTCTATCATGGAATCCCTAACTTGTTTCCAAATTTTCATTGTTATAAAATGAAAACTTCATAGCGACCTTCCCTGATTTTTCCTTATAGTAACAAATTCTTTCTCCCTCTCTTTTTTTGTACCAAGGATTGAACCCAGGGGTGCTTAACCACTGAGCGACATACCCAGTGCTTTTTTGTATTTTATTTAGAGATAGGGTCTCATTGAGTTGCTTAGAATCTTGCTAAGTTACTGAAGCTGGCTTTAAACTTGCAGTCCTCCTGCTTCAGCCTCCTGAGCCACTGGGAGTACAGGTGTGCATCACTGGGTCCAGCTAGTAGCAAATTCTTGAATTTGAAAATACAATTCTAGAATTTCTGAGATGAAAGAGTATGAGCTGACCAGGCATGGTGGTGCACAACTGTAATCCCAGCTACTAGGGATGTCAAAGCAAGAGGATCACAAGTTTGAGGCTATCCTGGGCAATTTAGTGAGATCTGTCTGAAAATAATAAGAAGGGTTAGGGATATAGCTCAGTGGTAGAGCATTGGGTTCAATACTCAGTACTACAAAAAAAAAAAAAAAAGTTTGTGTTGGTTGTGATAAGTATTGTCAAATAATCCTTCAGGAAGGTTGATCAGTTTACCTTCCTATTGAGAGTATATGAGAGTAAAATTTCTTAAAAGAAGAATCAGGGTGGGCATGGTGGCACACGCCTGTATCCCAGTGGCTTGGGAGTCAGAGACGGGAGGATTGTGAGTTCAAAGCCAGCCTCAGCAACAGCAAGGCGCTAAGCAACTCAGTGAGACCCTGTCTCAGAGGTTGAGTGCCCCTGAGTTCAAGCCCCAGTACCCCCCCTACCAAAAAAAGAGGAATCAGTGCATTGACTTTATTTTCCAGGTGATTATTATGATAAAAGATGGAGGTAGTTTTTGAAATGTTGCAACCAATCAATATATAAGATGACACCCATTTACTTGACCAGGTGGGAAGCCTTGAGTATGATGCCCAATGAGAAAAAATTTTAACTCACTGTCTTGCATGGCAGTGTCCCATAGTAGACTTTCCCCACAATATACAGTCTCTTATGCAGATTTGGGGGAGATTTTTGGCTTCCATGCCATCCTGTAGATTTCTTTTCTTTCTTTTTTTTTTTTTAAAGAGAGAGTGAGAATTTTAATATTCATTTTTTAGTCTTTGGCGGACACAACATCTTTGTTTGTATGTGGTGCTGAGGATCGAACCCGGCCGCACGCATGCCAGGCGAGCATGCTACCTCTTGAGCCACATCCCCAGCCCCATCCTGTAGATTTCAATAAAGCATTTCTTACAATTGTGGTTATATAGAATTTGGAGAGGAGAATGATTTAATCTTCCTTCTAAGAGAAATATTAATGATTTTTATAATGTCTTCCATTTAGGAAGAAAGAGGAGGAGAAAAAAAGAGAGGTATTGAACAATCCTGTGAAAATGAAGAAAATCAAAGAATTGGTAAGTCATGCATCAAATAAGCATAAAGCCTTTAGGTACTTTTTTGTTTTGTTTTGGTATGGGGGATTGAACCCAGGGGATTGAACCACTGAACTACATCCCAACCCTTTTTTAAAATTTTATTTTGAGACAGGGTCTTGCCACGTTTCTGAGGCTGGCTTTGAACTTGTGATCCTCCTGCCTCAGCCTCCCAAGTTGTTGGTGTTATGGGAATGTACCACCAGATCCAGCTGTCTTTTAGCTACTTAATATAAGATCTTCCCTCTGTTTCTTCCTACCAGGGAAAACAGAATGATGTTTAAGACTTTTCTTTTAGACACCATCTCTTGGTGATATTTATGCAATCTTAATAAGTTTAAGTAAGCTCAATTTCCTCTTTTGTCTTCTGGTTGGAAAAAGCACCCCTGTGTACTTACATATTTTCAGGAAAAGAGGGGTGTAGGCCATGCCTATGGAATCATGTATGCAGTATGCACAGGGGATTGGAGTGTCCTCTGTTACGGCTCACCATTCACATAACGTATGGTTACTCTTTGAGCAGTTGGTAATTTTTGCAGTCTCTGATTACTTCCAAAGGAGTTAGAATTTCTTTCAGTGGAAAGAATGGAAACTCCTAAGGAGTGGTTCTGGGGATTGTTTAAAACACAGATTCCTAGCTCACTCACCAGAGGTTCTGTTTGGGAATCTAGGGTCCATTGTGTACAACCAGGTTTATTGACAGGGAGCTCCTGAGAATGCCCTGGACCCCTGTAGAGGCATGGCATCAGTTTGTACATGAGCCAGTCCCCTCAGAAGGGACTGACAAAGGTTTCAATAACCTTGAAAGTTTATGTTCTGGACACTTTTTAGTTGCAAATGAGTTTGGAAAAAAAGGAGAAGAAGAAAAAGAAGGAGAAGAAAAAGAAGCACAAGAAACACAAGCACAGAAGCTCGAGTAGTGATCGCTCCAGCATGGACGACGAGCCCAGCCGGGGGAGGTGAGCGAGTCAGGCAGCCTCCAGCACTGACTCACTTGCTCATTCATTCTTTCATTCCACAACAGGAACTGGAAACTGCCCCGCAATGGGGTTTCAGTGGTGAACACTTGGACGTAGGCTTTGTGCCAGTTTGTTTTCTAGCATTAGAATTCCCTGGAGATGCTATATGTGGGTGGGTCTCCGGGTGTGCTACTGGAGAGACACCCCTAAGAGAACTGGTCACAGATCTTAGGTCGACTTCCTGGCATGACTATTTCATCTTAGCTGAGTCCTCAGGACTGCCATGGGATTCACATAGGGTTTTTTTTTTTTTTTTTTAATGGATGAATGGGCCTATGACTGCCCCTTCTGTGTCTTTCCATCTTCCCTGTGGGAATAGTCAGCTCTGCTCCTGCTGACTCACCATGGGTCTCTGGAATAGAAACATGAGGTGAGAGGAGAATGTGTTTAGGCATTGGGGCTGAGAAGCTCGGCCCACGGCTTTTCACAGGAAAATCTTAACTGTGCTGATGCATCTTCCAGCAAAGATAGTCCAAATAGAGAAACACACTGCCAAGTAATAGCTGGGAAGTGGGGAAGGTCACACTGGAACCAGGACGCATGTTTCAGCATGAGAGATTTGAAGTGGACCTGTATGCATTTTCTTCTTCAATGAATGTGTGTTTTTTAATCTCTTAGATCTCAAAAGAAGATGGCAAATTCCTTTCCTGTTTTGTCTAAAGTCCCTGGATATGGCTTACAGGTAGGGATGTGGGCTTCTTAAAGGGAGTGATGGTGGGACTGTGACATGTGCCACCTTGACAATTGCAGATAGCAGGGAAATTGGACAGTGGAGGCTGGGGTTGCTGGGGAATAGGCCCACTTCTTATCCCTGAGCTTCTTACATGCCTGAGCATTCTCTAAGCAAACAGAATCACTTTAGGTATTCTGCCTATCTCTCTGCAGTCAACATGAAATATATGCATTTTAAGTGTAGAGGTTAATGGCTTTTTACCTGTGGACATCCCTTCGTGATTTTAACTTTTGATGCTGCCCTCTCTGCTGTCTCTTACTCTTCCTTAGGCTCTAGTGAAGACCTAAGCCAATTTAAGTGGTGGGGTGGGTACTTTCTCTTAGGAGATTTTTTTTTGGTGGGGGGTGGCGGTACTGGGGATTGAACCTAGGGATGCTCTGTCACTGAACTACATCCCCAGCCCTTTTTATTTTGAGACCAGGGCATGCTAAGTTGCCGAGGCTGACCTCAAACTTACAATCTTTCTGCTTCAGCCTCTTGAGTTGCCAGGATTACAGGCATGTGCCACCATACCTGGCTGTTTTAGGGGATCCTGAGATAACTGTTCAAATTTTTTATGCTTTTCTGTAATTATTGTGAATTCCTTACAAAACTGATTATTTCATTTTTAATATTTTTTGGTCCCGGGGATTAAACCAAGGGGGTGTTTAGGCATTTAACCACTAAGTGACATTTGCAGCCCTTATATTTTATTTTGAGACAGGGTCTCACTAAGTTGCTCAGAGCCTTGCTAAATTGCCTAGGTTAGCTTTGCGCTTGCGAGCCTCCTGCTTCAGCCTCCTAAGTTGCTGGGATTACAGGCATGCGCCACTGCGCCCAGCTGATTTTATTCTTTTCCTTGTTTTATTGCATTGCCTTTTGAACTACTGGATTTTCCTATGAATAGCTTTTTTTCACACCCCCCCACCCTTCCTTCTCTTTATGATACAGGTCAGGGACTCTGACCGTAACCAGAGACAACAGGGTACTCTGATGGCTGGGCAGAAGGGAGCGTATGGGATGAAGAACTGTTCCCGGTCTAGAAGCTCCTCGAACTCACCCCTTAGAAACACCAGCAGGAAGAGCAATAGGGAAGCAGGGTCCCGGGACAAGAGGTCTCGATCCCTAGGCAGAAGGTCACGGTCCCCAAGGCCTAGCAAACTGTGAGTGTGGAAATTCATTGTGGTATAAACTGTGACTGCAGGGGCCTGGTCACAGTGGTATTTTCTTTTGGTGATGTTCACCCATCAGCTTTCCTAAAGTCTTTGCTTTATTACTTCCTTCATATTATTTTTTAAACTTTAATGTAAGCTTTCAGCCCCTACAACCACATATTTATAGGAATATACTACACTGGTACAATATCCTCTCTCTCATCTTTCTTATGGACTAGTTTTAAGATGGCTAGCTCTTTTTTCATTATTTGAAGAATAATCTCTGGAAAATAATCTCTGTGTCCATTACAGGCACAACTCTAAGGCAAACAGGAGAGAGAGGGACCAGACTAAGAGCCCATCACCTAAAAAGGAGGTCTATCAGAGGCGGCATGCTTCTGGATATACCAGGTAAGTTATGAGGGCAGTAGATTAACTTCATATTCTGCAGTCCCTAACCTAGAAGTGGCCCACAGCAGGGCAAGTGGGTAATTTATATGACCTGTTTGCCACACCAACTCTTATTTATCTGGTCAACTTTTAATAGTCTTCCCCCACTCTCATACCTTGTTAGACACATTGAAAGGACAAAGTTAATAGTGTTGATCTAATAAAAACTTTAAGTGAGAATCTTTCATCATATATTGGTCTGGCAGTACTCATAGAGGTTTTCACCCAGAAGTCTATTTTTTAGTTGTCAATGGATCTTTTATTATTTATTTATTTATATGCGGCTCTGAGGATTGAACCCAGGGTCTCATGCATGCCAGGCAAGCACTGTACCATTGAGCCACAACTCCAGCCCTCACCTAGAAGCCTTTTTAAATATTTTGGCTTTTTTACTTTTCTTTTCTTCCTTTTTTTTAATAACACGTTTATTTTATTTATTTTTTATGTGGTGCTGAAGATCGAACCTACAGCCTCGCGCGTGCTAGATGTGCACTCTATCGCTGAGCCACAACCCCAGCCCAGCTTTTTTACTTTTCATACTGGGGATTAAATCCAGGGCATTTTACCACTGAGTATCTTCCCAGTCCTTTTTTTTTTTTTTTCTTTTTTTCTTTTTTTTTTTTTTTGGTACTAGGGATTGAACTCAGGGGCACTCAAACACTGAGCCACATCCCCAGCCCTATTTTGTATTTTATTTAGAGACAGGGTCTCACTGAGTTGTTTAGCACCTCACTTTTGCTGAGGCTGGCTTTGAACTTGTGAGTGGAATTACAGGCGTGCACCACCGTGCCTGGCTTTTTGAGGCAGGGTCTTGTTAAGTTGCCAAGGCTGGCCTTGAGCTTGCAAGAGGTCTTTATGTTATTTGATTGTTCCTTGTTTCTCTTTTTTACTTTGAAGTGTTGGGCATATAACCCAGAACCTTGTGCATGCTAGACAAGAGCTCTACCACCCACCTCTGATTGTCTCATTTTAAAAACCTCCTAGCTTCACTATAATGCTGTAATATATTTTAACTGAGTGAGATTTTATTTTATTTTATTTTTTTTGCAGTACTTGAATTGAACTCAGGGCCTCACTCAGGCTAGGCAAGTGCTCTACCACTGAGCTATATCCCCAGCTCGAGTGAGATTTTAATTATTTGATTTTTTGGGGTATTGGGGATTGAACTTGGGGACACTCAACCATGGAGCGACATCCCCTGCCCTATATTGTATTTTTTAAATTTAGAGACAGAGTCTCATCGAGTTGCTTAGCATCTCACTTTTGCTGAGGCTGGCTTTGAACTCTCAATCTTTCTGCCTCAGCCTCCCAAGCTACTGGGATTACAGGCATGTGCCACCACACCTGGCTTTGAGTGAGATTTTTAAAAGTTTTGTTTTGTGCTTTGTCTTTTCCTAATTTCCCTTTTCTGTTTGTTTTGGTGTCTGTCATTCATTTTTTTGAGGCTTTCCTGAACTGTCTGGTGATATTTCACTTTGCATTCATATTTAAGAGTGAGGTATAAAAAAGCTGAAACACTGTACCCACAGGGTTTGTCTATTGGTAGGTGATTGGGTAGAGTTGAACTGTTTTTTTAGCTGGGACTCTCAGCTGTCAGTAACTTTGATTCTTTTGTTAGGGACTGGTAAAATTTCTTCAGGAAAAAAAAAAAAATCCTCTAGTTGCCTGATCCTGGCTGCTGGCATTCTGAGAGAGGCACAGATCCCATCAGGGACTGTGAGTCTCAGTGTGGAGCATGTGGGCTTCACTTCATCCTCTTTGCAGTATGGTGGCCTTGCCAACTTTCTGTGCTGTGCCTGATGCTTCTGAATCTTCTTTTCTCCTGTATGGTTCAGTTTCTCCAGAGGGTAAACCACAGGGTCTCCTATAGATGTTTGGCAGAGTAATCTCCAGCTTCAAGTTTTGCTTGGGAATCCAGGGATATCTCAGTTGCCTCTGGCAAGCCTTTTTTGCAGGGGGTTGGGGTACCAGGGATTGAACCCAGGGGTGCTTTACCACTGAGCTATATCCCCAACCATTTTATTTATTTATTTATTTTGAGACAGGGTCTCGATAGGTTGTTTATAGCCTCGCTAAATTGCTGAGGCTGGCTTTGAACTTTCAATCCTCCTGCCTCAGTCTCCCGAGCTGCTGAGATTATAAGTGTGCGCCACCATGCCCAACTGCCAAGATTGTGAGATTCTAAAAGTGTTTAAAATTTGGGTGAAAACACCTGACCAAAATGTTAAGAGGAGCCAATGCTTGCCTGTAATCTCAGTGACTTGGGACAATCCTAAATTCAAGGCCAGACTTGGCAACTTAGACCCAGTCAAAAAATAATAAAGGGCTAAAGTTGTAGCTCAGTGGTAGAGCACCTTAGAGTTCAATCCCCAGTACCTCTGCACCACACTATGTTAGTAGGAGGGAAACTCATGCTGGACATGGCACTGCTCTGGCCATTTCCTTGGAGAAAGCCATGGGCTGGAGAGCTTGGGTCCTGCCTGACCTTTATCTCCCTGTGCTGCTTCTGGGATTTTTGCTAGGAGTGAGGTAGAATTGATGGGATGTTTTTTGTGTTCAACAGAAAACTCTCAGCAGAGGAACTGGAACGAAAACGGCAGGAGATGATGGAAAATGCTAAGTGGAGGGAAGAGGAGAGGCTGAACATCCTCAAAAGGCACGCTAGGGAGGACGAACGGGAACGGAGGCTGGAGAAGCTAGACTCCCGGGATGGGAAGTTCATCCAGTGAGTACATTTCTTCCTGCCTGGGGCTCCGTAGGCATGGTCTCAAGGAGAGAGTCTAACAGTGGGTTCAATGTGTTCCAGGTGTCGCTGTGTCTGCAGGGAGAATATGGAGCTCAGCTTTAGGACCACCTTTTTTACCATTCGTAGTTTCTGGCCAGATAGTGGGAGGTTTTTGATTTTAAGAGGGAGATGTGAATTAGTATTTTCTCTAAATCTCTGAAATTCTTTGGCATTTCTTATTTATTTATTTATTTATTTTAGTTGTTGAAGGACCTTTTATTTTATTAATTTATTTATATGTGGTGCTGAGAATCAAACCCAGTGCCTCACACATGCTAAGCAAGCGCTCTACCGCTGAGCCATGACCCTGACCCTGCATTTCTTTTAAATAAGAATTAATGGCTCAGAAAGTTTTTTTTCCAATGAGACTTTGACTTATTTTCAAAAGCAGATGAATTTTCTCTTATGGACATTTAAAAAATTTGGTTCCAGATGGAATCACTTGAAAATTTTCTATGTGGGCTTAAAAGAGCTTGTTTCTACAGTTGCTTTAAGGCTAGCAACCTGTTTCTTCTAATTCTGCCAGACCTGACCAATTGACAAATGTTTTTTATTTCCTAGCCGCATGAAGCTAGAGAGTGCATCTACTTCCTCCCTGGAGGATCGGGTGAAACGGAATATCCACTCTCTACAGAGAACCTCAGTGGCTCTGGAGAAGAACTTTATGAAAAGATGAAAACCATTCTTTTTCTTATTGGTTTTCCTGAACTTTTCAGGGAGGCTGCTAACCCCTAAAAAATTCTCTTTATAAGAGTTCAGTGACTTCTTCCACAGATTTCAAACCACCACTGTTCAAAGTGACCCTCGTCCATCAATTCCTGAAATACTTTGCTTCCTTTGTGAATCAGTGTGACCTGGTTATGAGATCCTAAGTAGCTTTTGCAGTATGCAGAGTGGGTTTTGACTCTGTTTTAATGGGCAGGCACTGAGCCATGCCATTGGGAATATTCATCTTGCTCTGGAAGGCGGCCTGCTGGGTTTGTGATGCTCATGACACCTCTTTCCTCACACTTGTGTGAATAGACCTATTTCACTGCCTCAGGATAGATCATACCATTCTGAGCTCTCTCCAGAGCCACTTGGATAGATTGTGCTAACTGGGATACATGAATTTATTTGATCTAGTAAATAATATAACAGAATGATGTCAGATTAGGGAACAGCCAAGAGAGTGACAAAGGATCTGGAAGAGAATACAAAAAGGTCTAAGTGAACTGTTAACTATTTGGTTTGTAAAAGTATAATGTGTATATGTACAAATGTATATTTTTTTACATGCTTTTTAAAAAAAGTTTAGCTTTGTGAGAGTATCTTGTTTGCTAAGTGATTTTATTATGTAATATAGTACAGCCACACTGAACCTTGTGAGTGGCACAGTAAGGTAGGTCAGCTTATTTTTCTCTGAATAGGGCACATTTAGGAGAAGCCTGGGTTTATCGATAGAATCTAGGCTATCTATCTGATCTCCCTGCTCCGAGTTTCCCATGTGTGATCAGTGCAGGCAAGATTTTAGGAGTCAGGACCACATTGCTACTATGTTCCCTGGCTCCTAAAAGAAAATAAAATGGAAGCTGTTTATTACATGGCTTCTTTTTTTATCATGTACAATGCTAGATTTTCAGGGGTTGTTTCCTACTATTTTGTAGCTATTAAAAAAAAAAAAGTTCCCCCAAACAAAAATAAACTCAAGTGGCCACTTCCCTGTTTTAACTGCTTTTCCCTTTATTCCTTCACCAGAAGCCCTCATTTGACAGGGATTTCCTAGGCAATTTTTTGTTAAATTTTTTTTTTGTTTTTATTTGTAAGTGAACACGATATCTTTATTTCATTTTTATGTGATGGATCGAACCCAGTGCCTCACAAGTGCTAGGAAAGCATTCTCTACTACTGAGCTACAACCCGCAGTCCCTCCTAGGCACTTCTGAGTCACAAGTTAGCTGAGCTATTTCTTTGTTCTTCTAACTTCTAATTCTGGTTAAAATGTATTTGGATTTTTATTTTTGAGCACTTATGATGCCAGACACTAATGCTTTAAAAAAGTTTTGCCCAGAGAGAATTTAACATACTTTTGTTATTCATTAATCACTTCATTCTACTGCCCTATGCTACAGTTAATTATGGTTTTTATTACTTGGTAATAAAGGTTACATTTATTTTTGTAACTGTCAAGAGTAGCCACGTGGAACACCGAGTTTTCTTACTCCTGTTATAGAAAGAATGTTGACCCATGGTTTGTGTCGAATATATAGAGATCCTTGTCTTATGTAACAGAACGTGGGCCGTTTACTTAGATTTCACTAACTAAGCCAGAAAATAAGACGATTATTAAGGTATGTGTCTGAAGGTGCCCACAGGTTCTTAACTTGACCCTTGGGGCGCAGGAGAACTGGAGGCAGGTGGGTGGGCGCGGGGCCCATTCATAAACCCAGGGTTCTCAGCTGCCCCTCTCATTGGCCCTGGGGGAAAGGGGCGTGCCCCACGGGTGGAGTGCACCCTGGGCCTTGGGGAGTGGGAAAACCCACGCTTGGGTGGAGCGAGGGGGCGTTCCTTGGTTTTCCAGGCTGGACTTCCTTTTCCCCTTGCTGTGTTCCTCCTCGCACCCCCGGGGTGGGGATGGTACGTCCCACCCTCCTCGCATTCCCGCTCCTCCTCCTTTCCCGAAGCAGTGGCGTTGCCGCCATCTTGGCACCTCAGATTGAGGGAACGAGCCAAGCCCGGGCTTTTGAAGGGGGGTGTTAGGACAGGGAGTTCCTTCCGCGGTACACAGTGAGACCTGCCCATCCCTCCTCCTCTCCCTGCTCCGGCTCGGGCTTCTGAGGCTTGCGGAGGCCGGCCGGATTCCTGTCAGGCCCGGGGAGGAGGGGCGAGAGGGGCGGCCGCTGCCTCCCCGGGACGGGCGGTACCACCCGGGTGGGAAGGAGAGGGGCCTGGGTGACGACGGGGGCGGTGCACCACCTGGGGGCGGGGTGCGGAGCGGCCGGCTCCCTGGGGCCGGGCGGGCGGGGCGGACG
>NW_025999872.1:898881-949567 GCF_001458135.2 Marmota marmota marmota
GTCCGGGGGAGGCCTGGGGCCGCTGGTTTGTGCGCTGTCTTCGCCGCCCCCCCTTTCGCCGCCGCCGCCGCCTCGGGCATGTCGTCCAACTGCACTAGCACCACGGCGGTGGCGGTGGCGCCGCTCAGCGCCAGCAAGACCAAGACCAAGAAGAAGCATTTCGTGTGCCAGAAAGTGAAGCTATTCCGGGCCAGCGAGCCGATCCTCAGCGTCCTGATGTGGGGGGTGAACCACACGGTAACCAGCTCCCCCGCTTGTCCCCTTGCCCCTGGCCCTCGCCCCGCAGGCCCTGAGGGTGACGCCTGCAGCCCCTGGCCAAGCCACTTGCACGCACCCCCGCCCATCCTTGCTTACCGTCCGGCCGCGGTGCACTCCCCGAACGCCACGCGAGGCCTGGTGTCTCCGTGGTGTGCGGTCGCGGTCTTCCCTCCAGCCCCTCTGGCTTCCTGCGTCCGTGTGCTGGTTTCGGGCTACCCCTGGAGCTCAGAGGGAAGGCCTGGCTGCAGCGGAATCCCTTTGGTCCCCTCTGACTCGCTTCTCATCTCACCCTGTTGGTTACATGTGTATTCCTCCTTGCCCCTTGTAGCTGGCTGCCGGATCATTGTCCCGTTGACAGGGCAAGTGGCACTGGCCTGCGTGAATATTCCTCTGTGTATAGTCGTTTGGTTGGGGTGGCTGCTCAAAGTTTCCCATCCTCCAGGCCTCCTTACCCCTACTATGGAAATCTCCCTGGATTTGTTTTTTTTCTTGAACGAGATGTATCGACTGGAGAAGCACAGGTTCCTTTGAAGTACAAACACGGTACTAGGGTCCTTCTGGAAGAGGGAGGAGAGTAAATGTATCAGTCTTGAGAGTAGTAGAGGCCTGATTATAAGGACTATTCATAATTTAAATAATGTGTCTTCCCTATTCTGTGGTGTTCATTTCAAAGACTGACTTTTCTACTTTATGGTTCTCAAGGATGTGCTAATGGTGACTGTCGTTCATCAGCTCTGGATCTTGGGGTGCTTTGAGATTGTCCATCAGCTCTGCCAGGAAGTTGGATCTGATTACAGAATTTGAGCTGGGTGACTTTTTTAGAGCTGTTTGTTTAGGGTCTGTCTGCTCTTCTGGACACTTGCTCTTTGCCTTCTGACCATTTCTTTGGGAGTAAAAAGACCTGAAGCACTACCTTTGCCAGCTATAAGTTTGGAATGAGGAAAATGAAGCTTTGGGTTTTCTGTGGACTTCAACTCTTTAGATTCCCTGGTTTTTCTGAACTCTTGAAATTAGACTAAATGATGACCAGGGATCCAAGACTTTGCTTTGCTTTGGTAGAGGGGCTAGATGTGGCTTTGGCTGGAGGTTGATGAACCATAACCTGAGCCACGGTTTTATGTGATACATCTGATATAGAAAAGCACATGTTATATGTGAGGTCTTAGTTGGTCATGAGTAGATTGCCTTTCATTGTCATTACTGGGATTAGTGAGGGTCCTGGCAGGGTAGTGAGTACATTGGTTTAATGTTCAGACCTCTAGGAGCTGCTTTGGGCCAACAATCCAGCAGAATTTGCTCCTCCTGCTTCCTGCCGCCACCAGGGTCATCTGGCAACATTTTGTGGGAAACTGGGTCATCAAAATGTGAACCCTGTGTCCCTTTCTGGAAGTCATTCCTTGATTTTATTCTCTATCCTGCATCTCACTAGAAAGCGTTATGTCTCTGTAGAGAACTGGGAGAAGCCTAAGTCTGGAATAGCTGGAAGGAACTTGGGTCCTGTGTGAAAGAGTAGCTTGCCTGTGATTACAGCAAGAGATGGAGTTCATTGTCCAGCACCACAGGGCTCTGTTTTCTTTGCCTCCTGTTCCTTTTCTTCACATCCCAGGATAGATGGGAGCTATAGTCTTGCTAGAAAATCTGAATATGTGCTCTGGGGTGTGTGCTTGTGCATGCCGTTTCCTGAGAGTGGTGCTTTGTTTGCTACTAGATAGGCAGTAAGTCTGCCCAGGCAATGAGATGAAAGCCTTTGAATGGCAGATGGACACGGTATTCACCTTCTTCTTTGCCAACTTTAAAACAGTTTGATGCTGGATGTAGTGGCACATGCTTGTGATCCCAGCAATTCAGAAGGCTGAGACAGGAGGATAGCAAGTTGGAGGCCAGCCTGGGCAACTAAGTGAGACCCTGTCTCAAAAATTAAAAAATAAAGGGTTGGAAGTGTAACTCAATGATAAAAGTGCAGTTAAAGTTTGAGGAGCTAGCTGGAAAGGCATTGACTTTTAAGCAAGAGCCATGCATCTAAATATGAATGAGTACCTGGGTGGGATGGATATAGAGCACCACTGCCCTGGACAGGTAAGCTTTAGAGGTGAGTTAGTCTCTTGTTTTATTGCTTCATTCTGATCTACAAGAAGGTGTAGTAATTTAGTGTCCCCATCTGGGAAGTGGAGACACACATGCCCAGAAGAATATAAAATCTTGCAATTCTCTTGGGGATCAGGGCCACTGGTTTTGGTGGATCAAGCCTTTCTTGGAGGTTCCCTTCCTTCAGAAGCCTGATGTCACAACTTTTTTCCATCTGAGTTTTCAGATATCCTCTCTTCTTTGATTCCTTACCATTTAAGCATCTAGGTATACTGGTCTATGGTAAATCAAATATGAAGGATGGATGTCATTTCTTCTGCTTTTTTTTTTTTTTTTTTTTGGTGCTGGGGATTTAACCCAGAGATACTTCTACTGAACCACAGCCCCAGCCCTTTTTATTTTGAGACAGGGTCTTGTCAAGTTCCTTAAGTCTTCACTATATTTCTGAGTCTGTCTGTAAATTTGGGATCCTCCTACCTCAGCCTCCTGAGTTGCTAGGATTATAGGTGTGTGGCACTGTACCTGACTGATTATGTCTTTATATAAAGCAAAAGCCAGTTATCCTCTCATGAGACAGTTGGTTTAATTCTAGGTGGAAAAAGAAGGTCTTTGAACTCAGTGTTTTGTTTTTTTTTATTGTTTTTAATATTTATTTTTTAGTTTTTGGTGGACACAGCATCTTTATTTTATGTGGTGCTGAGGATCGAACCCAGCGCCCCGCGCATACCAGGCAAGCGCGTTACCGCTTGAGCCACATCCCCAGCCCTGAACTCAGTGTTTTTAAAGGAGCTCTTCTCATGGATAAGAGATGCAGCCCCTGGACTTTGTGTAGGAAGAGTGTAGTGAAAACAAGGTGAAAATTCAGAAGACTTTGGACCTGTCGGGGGAGAACTAGTAAAAAGAGAACCCAGTTTTAGTGGATGAAATAACGGTTCAGAGGGTCTGGAATTAGGGAAGAAATATCTGGGAAGAAGTATGGAGACCAGGAAGGCTGATGTGATCTGATGCTTTTGGGCTTTTTAGGAACCAGGTATGGGTGTAACTTTACCAATATGATCAGAGGAGTAGGAGCAGTTGATGGTACCCATTTGAGAAACTGCAAGATTTTTCTCCAGAGCAGCTACACCAGTATATATTTCTACCAATAGTATATGAGGGTTCTAATTCCTCCACATCCTTGTCAACACTTGTTATTGTCTTTTTTTAGTATAGGCATTTTGGTGAGTGTGAAACTATCTCATTGTGATTTTAATTTGCATTTCCCTGATAACAATGATGTTAAGCATCTTGTATGCTTCTTTGGAGAATGTCTATTAAATCCTTTGCCCATTAAAAAGATTTTTTTTGTATAAATTCTTAAATTGGGTTGTCACATTTTATTGAGTTGTGAGAGTATGTATTCTAGATATAAATCCTTTATCAGATGAATGATTTACAAATTTTTCTCCCATTCACTCTGGGTTTTTTAATTTTCTTCATGGTATCCTTTGAAGCTTATGTTTTAACTTTGATAAAGTCTAGTTTATATATTTTTCTTTTGTTGCCTATACTTTTAGTATCATGTCTTCGGCTTTGTCTAACCCAAAGTTGTAAAGACTACTCCTGTATTTCCTTCTAAAAGTTTTATAGTTTTAGCTCTGTTTTAAAAAAAAAATTTACCGTGATCAAAACATTTAACATGAAACCTACCCTCTTAACAGTTTTTTTTAAATATTTTTTTAATTGTAGGTGGACACAATACCTTTTATTTTATTTATTTATGTGGTGCTGAGGATTGAACCCAGGGCCTCACACATGTGCTCTACCGCTGAGCCCCATGCCCATCCCCACTCTTAACAGTTTTTAAGGGTATAATATATTATTTTTTATCATAGGTACAATGTTGTACAACAGATCTCTAGAGTTTATTCATCTTGCTTGATTGAAACTTTTTTTTTTTTTTGTGGTGCTGAGGATTGACTCTAGGGACATGTGCATGTGAGGCAAGTACTCTCCCAGCTGAGCTATATCCCCTATGCCCATTAATTACCCAATTCTCCTTCCTCCCAACCCCTGGCAATCACCATTCCACTCTTTGTTTTTATAAATTTGATGATTTTAAATAACTTATTAAGGGAAATTATACAGTGTTTGTCTTTCTGAGACTGTTTTCATGTAATATAACGTCCTCAAAATTATCCATGTTGTTGCATATTGCAGAATTCCCTTTTTCAAGGCTAAATAGTATTCCATTTTATGTATTTCCCACATTTTCTTATTCATCTACCCATGAATTTAGGTCATTCCTCATCCTGGTTCTTATGAATAGTGCTGTTTCTTTGTGTGTGTGTGTGTGTGTGTGTGTGTGTGTTTGTGTGTACACATACACTAGGGGTTTTTGGTGGTTGTTTTTGTCTTTTTTTGGTGGTTTTTTTTGTTTGGTTTAGTTTGGCTTTTAGTTCTGGGAATTTACCATTGAACTACATCCCCAGCCCCCCTTTTTATTTTTATTTTTTTGGGGGATACTGGGGATTGAACTCAGGGGCACTCGACCACTGACACATCCCCAATCCTATTTTGTATTTTATTTAGAGACAGGGTCTCACTGAGTTGCTTAGTGCCTCGCAGTTGCTGAGGCTGGCTTTGAACTCATGATCCTCCTGCCTCAGTCTCCTGAGCAGCAGGGATTACAGAAATATGCCATGAGCCGGGCCTTTATTTTTTATTTTAAGACAGGGTCTCACTAAGTTGCATAGGACCTTGCTAAGTTGCCCCAGCTGATCTTGAATTTGCCATCCTTTTGTCTGAGCCTCCCAAGTCACTGGGATTACAGGCATATGCCACTTGGCTGGCTAGTTTTAGCTTTTAAATTTAGATCGTAATGCATTTGGTGTTCATTTTTATTATTGTGTATGGAACAGAGTCATTCTTAATATCTGCTCAATTTTTCTCCTACATCCCATAACCATTCTGTCCACACTTTTTCTCTGCTTAATGCAGACCCAGAACCTTCTTTCCTTACTTTTTTCTCTTTTCCTGCTGCTTTAGAGATCTTCAGTAAATATTCTTGCTCTGGTCAGGCCTTTGGGTAAATTTGCCCTTCAGCAGGTGTTCCCTTCTTGCAGAGAATAGGGGCACTCGAACAGGAGAAGAAAAACCAAGATATAAAAAGGAATAAACCCAGGGGTGGAGTTATTGGCTCCCTGAGCTTTCTGTTCTTTTTCTTTTCTTCCGTGGAGTTCCAGATCTTGCTTGGACCTCCTTGGTCCTAGGAGTGTGTTAGCTAGCACATCATGTTTTCTATGGTGGCAGGTAACAGATAAGCCATTGGTGGCCAGCCTATTGCTGAACTGCTGTCAAAGCCCTGGGACATGTCAGGAAGCCAATGTGGCTAACCCATCCCTCCTAGGTAACAATTCCTATGAAGGTCATACACAGGGAAGTGGGGGCTTCTGGAGTCAGAAATTCACTGGATTAGAAGTTGTGACTGGATTTTTTTTTTTTTTTTTTGTACCAGGGATTAAACCCAGAGGTGCTTTACCACTGAGCTATGTCCTCTTTTTATTTTGAGACAAGGTCTCGCTAGGTTGCTGAGTCTGGCTTTGAACTTGTGATCTTCCTGCCTCAGTCTCCCCAACATGCCTAGCTGGTGACTGAATTTTTATCTCCAGTAGGATCAGCAGAGTGAATGCTCTGTTTCTAAGTTCTTTCTTTTTTCTTTTTTTAAATTTTTTTTTTTTTAGTTGTAGATGGACAGAATACCTTTATTTTATTTGTTTATTTTTATGTGGTGCTGAGGATTGAACCCAGTGCCTCATGCATGCTAGGCAAGCGCTCTGCCTCTGAGCTACAGCCCCAGCCCTCTCAAGTTCTTTCTTATTCAGTTTTTTTAGCTTTCTCATTATTTATTCTGAGAGTTTATGGACTTGATCATGTGGATAATCCAAAAACTACTTATGTGACATGACATACAACAGACTTACCTTCCTAATGTGTTGTACTGAGCCTGAATCTTGAATGAGTTTGCATTCCACAATGTACCCCTGCTGCTGCTGAAGGTGAACAAGATTGGCCTAGGAATGTGCAGAAATAGTAAAGCAAAGCCACATCCTCCTAACATGTTGCATTAGGCAGGACCTTCTATGCTTCAAAACTTGTAGTTGCTCCCTTTGTCAACTAATTTTTTTCTTCTCTCCCTGGCATTTGAAACTTCAGTCTCTGGGACTGGGGTTGTGGCTCAGTGGTAGAGCACTTGATTAGCATGTGCGGGGCCCTGGGTTTGATCCTCAGCACCACATATAAATCAATAAAATAAAAATATTGTATCCAACTACAACTAAAAAATAAATATTAAAAAAGAAAGAAAGAAAGAAACCTTACAGTCTGTCATAGCTTCAGTAGCTGATGTTAACCTTCTTTCCTGTCCTCCAGACTGTGAGCCTCTGGCATAGACACTCTAGCCTTGCTGTCTCTGTTCTCCATTTATCCTAGTGCTAACCATTCTTCAGTCCCCACCTCCCTCCTTCTCTTCTGTCCATCCATTCTTCTACTTAATAACTACTATGTACTAGTCATTTTCTATAGACATAAACATGCATAAGATAGAGTCTTGCTGGACACAGCGGCTCAGGCCCATAATCCCAGTGGCTCAGGAGTCTGAGTCAGGAGGATTGCAAGTTCAAAGCCAGCCTCTGACTAAGCCCCTAAGCAACTTAGCAAGACCCTGTCTCTAAATAAGATATATTTAAAAAGGGCTTGGGACTGTGGTTCAGTTTTTAAGTGCCCCTGGGTTCAATCCCTGGTACCCCTCCCCCCCCAAAAAAAGTCTCTTCTAGGGACTCACAGCCTAGTAGAGAAATCAAACATATAAAACAAAATAATTACCTAAGTGATTGTGATATTTAGGACGTAAAGAAAACACAGAGGAATGAGTAATTAATTCAACCTGGGGGAGACAGGGAACCTCTCAGACAGGAACTGTCATTGAGCTAGATCTAAGCTGATTCTGTTGACTTTTATCCTTTCTATTCTTAGGTCTGCAGTCTATCATCTGAACAATTGTATTAAATAAATGGTCTGTAAATGGTCTTACTGCTTCTTTGCCTTTTGCAGTTCTTGGTTTTCATTCCTTTCTGTGTTGCCCAACTTGCGAATCCTCAGACATAACTTGAGAGGGCTTCCCGTTGCTGCATAATCAAGTCTAAATCTACCACGCAGTAGGCAAGCCTAAGTTCAAATCTAGGCTCTGCCAGTTATTAGTGGTATGCTTTGGAGCAGTCATATTTTTCTTTTCTTTTTGCTAGCTTCATTTTTATTTCCTATAAAGTGGGCATAATGCTTTTTCCTTGAGACAAGGAATGGAAAACACAGCCTTAGGCAAGGTGGCCATCTGTAAGCAGGATTGCACAGCATGGTATAAAGAGCCCAGACAGACAGACCTGGCATCAGACAGATCTGGGATCAAATCCTGTTTCTTCACATAGTGTTTGATCTTCTCTTGCAAAATCAGATTAATAATATGTGGCTACTAGTGTTAGAAATCATAGCACAGAATAGAGAAAAAAAATATATATATATATAAATTTTTTTTGTGGTGCAGGAGATTGAACCCAGGGTGTTGTGCATGCGAGGCAAGCACACTACCAACTGAGCTATATCTCCAGCCCTAGAATATATATTGTGTATGTGTGATTAATAATGATAGAGAGTACCAACCTCTCATAGGCATTTGACCAATGGAAACAGCTATCATTTATTAATATTTGTAATGTGCTAGATGGTTCACATATTTTCCGGTTATCCCCCTGCTCTTCTTACTACCTCTGACGTGTGTTGCTGCCCTCTGTTTACCCAAATGCCCCTGCACAATGTACTCGCCGTTCTTAAAATGGCAGTATATTTCATAACTCTAAGGCTTGGTTTTCACTGTTCCAATGGCCTAGGATTCCTTTCCTGTCTTTTTTTTTTTTGGGGGGGGGGGAACTATGATAATAGGACTTTCTCAAATTTATTTCTCCATAGTTTCCATTAGCAATCAGTTCCCTCATTCCTACTCCTGGGCAGAAGCAATCCTTTCTCTTTTTCTTTTATTTTACTTCTCTGTCTTTTCCTTGCAGTGCTGGGGATCAATCCCAGGGCTCTCACATGTTGCAGTTAAATAGCTACACCCCTACCCCAGAATCAATCATTTCTTAATCTATTTTTTCCATCTCCTAGGCAGTTATAGCACACGTCAGATTGTATTAGTTACTGTTGTCTGTCTTCACAGCCAAACAGAGGACATCTTTTGTTTTTTGTCTCTCCAGTTTCTGAGACAGTGCTTGGATGTCATAAATTGAGTAGAAGTTTGACATCGTCTAAGCCAGATCAGAAAAGGTGTTGAATGCCAGGTTAAAACTTTACACTGAGGTTGATGAGGAGCCATGGAAGATTTTTAAGCAGGCGTATAACATGATCTTGTAGATTTTTCCAGTTTTGAGTGCTCTTGGCAATACCGGGAAAGACTTAGGTGCCTGTTTGTAGCCTGATGTGTGAGGGCCAGGGGGTCTGATCCTCTGATCATATTAACCTTATCCTCCTCTGTGTCCCGTGTTCTTCTTAAGATTGTTTACTGCTTTGACTCATTTCCTTGATTAGAGCATAAGCCTCATAGTTCTTTAATGTACATAACCCTTTCTCCTTGGCACCCCTCCTCACACACACATATCATCCACAGAATGAAGCATATAGTAGCTTTTTCAATAACTCCTGTCCATATGAAATTGAATTGAACTCTGAGGATATAAAATTTAACACAACTAAGAAATGAAAAGTGAAAAATATACAGTGATTTGGGAGGCAGGAGCAACTTAGGGAGGCTTTAAGCAATTTAGCCAGACCCTTTCTCAAATAAAAAATAATAATTTTCAAAAAGGTCTGGGGATGTAGTTTAGTGGTTTAGTGTCCCTGGTTTTAATCCCTGGTACAAGAATAAAAGTATAACTAATATCTAGAGTGAATAATCTACATGTGGCCCATTGGAAAAAAAGGGGTGAGTCTATATAGTTGAGGTTCATGGGTTGTCCACCAATATATTATTTGAATTTAAAAATTCCTATTATTAGACTTATAATCAAGAGTAAAAATGAGCTGGGTATAGTGGCACATGATTGTAATCCCAGCAACTCCCAAGGTTGAGGCAAAAGGATTACAAGTTCATGGCCAGCCTGGGTAACTCAGCAAGACCCTGGCTCAAAATAATAAATAAAAAGAGCTGAGGCTGTAGCTCAATGGTGAAGTGCCTCTGGGTTCAATCTCCAGTACTGCCCCCCCAAAAAAGAAAAAAAGTTTACACAGAGAAATAATGAATAGAGAGATAATAAATAATTAATAGGTCCTGTGAGACTAATTCACCCTGGCTAAGGAACAGTTGACCTCTCTCAAGTAAGTGTTTTAATCATTTCTGGTTCTCCTAGTATCAATCCCTGACTTTGGTACTAAATTTGGATCTTGGACTAACCAGAATCAATTCGTAGCAGATTCTGTAATGTTTTGGTGTGAAGCCATACTGTGATCCAATGGGACAAGCTAGAAAAGGTGAATTGCTTAAGAACCTGGAATCTCTTTTTCTCTTTTTCCCCTTTAACTCTCAGAGTCAGGCTTGATATACCAGGAAAAAGGAAGTGGTACCACCATCATGAATTGTTTCTGTTGGCAGAAAAATAAGGAAGTGGAATGGTTTTCTCTGTAGGCACAGATTTGACAGTCAAGCTCTCTCATGATCACCTCTGGAATGAGCTGGCATGGTTGTTTTATTTGACTGTTGGGAGGGCTTAATGATAAAGGTCATTACAGATTGGGATGTTGGAAATTTTTTTTTTTTTTTTTTTTTTTTAAAGAGAGAGTGAGAGAGAGAGAAAGGGAGAGAGAGAGAATTTTTTAAATATTTATTCTTTAGATTTCGGTGGACACAACATCTTTGTTTGTATGTGGTGCTGAGGATCGAACCCGGGCCGCACGCATGCCAGGCGAGCGTGCCACCGCTTGAGCCACATCCCCAGCCCTTGGAAAAAATTTTTAATATTTATTTTTTAGTTGTAGTTGGAAATAATACCTTTATTTTATTTACTTTTATGCGGTGCTGAGGATCAAACCCAGGGCCTTGCACGTGCCAGGCCAGTGCTGTACTGCTGAGCCACAACCCCAGCCCAGGATGTTGGAAAATTTTAAATCACTTTTATTGATGAAAACTTTACATACAATAAAATACACACATTTTTAAAGTGTACAATTTACAGATTTTTGACAAAATAATAAAAGTATAACTAATCCCTAGAGTGATTAATCACATAACCATCACTCCAGACAACACATGATCATTTTTTTTTTTAATATTTATTTCTTAGTTGTAGTTGGGCACAATATCTTTATTTTATTTATTTATTTATTTTTATGTGGTGCTGAGGATCGAACCCAGGGCCTCACACGTGCTAGGCGAGTGCTCTACCGCTGAGCCACAGCCACAGCCCACATGGATCTTTTCTATCACCTTATACTTCTCATGTCCTTTTACACTTGACAACCTCCAACCTACCCAGACAGCCTCTTAGGTGATTTTTTCCTGTAGATTCCTGTTCTGGAGTTTCATGTAAATGGGATCACACTCATTGTCTGTGTCAGTCAAATTTGCCAGCAGTTTGTTGTCTCCACCACACCCTTAACTTATATTTCTATCCACTGTCCCTTCTTTGTATACATATACTCCTCCACCTTCCTCAACTTCCCGATGAGTGAACTGGCTTTTTTTAAACCAACTCTGAGAAGATATGGTTCCCCAGACTGCATTAACTTGAACTTTCTATATCCTCTGGTATTTCTAAATAAAAAAAAGTTTGAAACATAAAAAGGGCAGCAAATTAAATGCCATTTTCCCCATTTATGCTCCTGGAGGAGTCCTAATGACTGTAGGTTATTCCCTCCCTGCCACATCATTGAGATAATAGGATTTGCAAGAAAGGTATCTGGGAGACACAAGGCTGTGCCCCCCAACCCCCAATCCATTAAGTCAGGACTAAGGTTTCCTCTATAAATTCTGAATGCATTAATGGCAACTGGGTTGAGAGTCAAATGTCAAATACTCTTTAGTGATGGAAGAGGACATCTGTGGCTAATTAGACCACTAATAGGCTAAATGGGATGGGGAAGAGCAGGACCTGCCCACTCAGCTCTGTACCAATGGGAAGCCAAGTCTCTGAAGGGGGATGAAAGACACTGAGAAGGTTTGTATACAGTAGGGGCAAGGGATCCTAATCCATCTTCGCCAGTTCAGCATAAGCAAGCTATTACATAGGGAACTGGCCCTGCTTTTGCTAGAGGGTCAGAGTGAACCAGGGGTGAGATGTCTACCTCTTTTGTTCCCTTTAAGTTTAACCCTTTACTTTGGAGATACAAAGTTACACACCTATACAAACCCACCCATGTTTTTTCCTGCTTTGAATAGCCCACAATTTGCATGAGGATGTTCAAAGGCTTTAATTAATATGCACCTAGATTGGAGGACATTTATTCATTGATCCATGTATTGCATTTGACAAATACTGAGTAACTGCCATGTTTTAATTTGTGGTGCCAAGGACTGCATAGCCCCCAAAGATCAATAACAGTATTGCTTAGCTGAAATCTAACAGGCCCATGAAGTTTATTAATTACATTAACTACAATATGTAATGTCTGTGAGATGGCCAAAGGAAGGATATATACAATGCTTCAGGAATTCCAAGTAGGGAAAGAGTATTTATTTATGGTCTGGAGTACTGTGGAAAGCTTCATGAAGGAGGTACCTTTTGAGCTGTACCTTATTAGAGGGAGAATTTCAACAGGTGGACATAAGGTTGGGAACTTGAGAAGGGCAGAAATAAAGACAAGGAAGGAATCTGTAGACGGATGGTGGCATTCCACATGATAGCATATTATCTCAAGGACCTCCCTCTTCTTTTGCTTTACAGATCAATGAGCTGAGCAATGTCCCTGTCCCTGTCATGCTAATGCCAGATGACTTCAAAGCCTACAGCAAGATCAAGGTGGATAATCATCTCTTCAATAAGTAAGTTGCTTACTGAGTGGGCTCAAGTTTTATGAGCATTTTTTTCCTTCAAACCTCTGTAGCCTCATGCATGGTGGGCCACGCCAGCACCTGGCAGAGTATAATAGTGCATCTGTCTCAGAGTTGTTAAGCTGGCTGGGAAAATGCATTTGTAATGACATTCTCTCTCCATGGCATTCTCTGGTCAATGCATTTCTTTATCTGCCACCTCCAGTGTCTCTTGGGATGTGTGGCTAGGTCCTGGGTGATTCATGGAGGGCTAGCTCTGGAGAGATGAGCGATTTGGGAGCTGGGGTATCTAGTATGTGGCTTCAGTAGTGGCCCTATCTTGATCTTGGTCTGAGGCAGGAATCATCCAGGCATTTTCCTGGCCTGCAGTGAGCCAAGATCTTTTCTCCCTGACTGGTGTGTAAACAACAGGCTAAGCATAGTGCTCAAGGGCACTACCCAAAGTAACGCTTCCTATTTTTGTCCCTTGTAGCTTCTTGGAATATCACCAGTGTCTAAAGGTTGTCTCAGACATTGTTGGAGACCCTTCAGTAGCCATCTCACCTGGTACAGTTGGGAGCCTGCTCTAAGCCCTATTGAGGCCTTGTTTTTTTGTCCTACTGTTTCCCCAGGGACCCTTTGCTATTTACTATGTTCCTTTCTTTATGTCCATCCTGGTTCTATTCTCCTTTGTCCTAAAGCCTTTACCACCTTACCAGGTAGGCTGTCACCCCACTAGTCCCAGACTGTTAGCTCAGAGGAAAAGCTTGATTTCAGAATATCCCTTAGTGGCCTCTCTCTCTTTGCCATCGTTAATAATAATATCTTGTTCTAGAAGCCATCTGTCTTCATAGCTGCCACCTGCTAAGTGGCCACCTAAGGAAGGAGAAGCAGATCTCCACTCAGGTAGAAAAAGAGGTGATTCTGATCTAGAAGCCCAGGGATCCAGAGGTGGCAGTGTACCACCAGCCATTTCAGGATCCAGTCCTCTGATCAGTCTAAGGAGTGGAAAGGGTATAGATTGGTGCCAGAAGTCAGCAAACATGGCTTTAAAAGATGGGATCCCAGTTAACTGAGCGGGGATCTCTTCATACCTCACTTTTTCCTACATCCCAGTAGAAGCCCAGGGCAGGATGTCTTGAATACCCATTCAGGATGTTTCAGTAGGAACATCCCCAGAGGAGAGAGGCCTTTGGTGAGAGGAGTCTTTCCCTCTAGACTGATATTGCCTCACAGCAGAAGTTCACATGCTGTGACCTGCGGTAGCACTTACAGTGCCTGTGAGGTACGCCCTACACACAGTCTCACTTCACAGGGCTAGTTTTTTTTTTCTCCTTTAAATTTTATTGAAGGACACATAGAGAAAAGTACACAAGCCATAAGTATATGACTATATTAATATTTACAAAGTGAATAGAGACGTAACTTTTTTTTGTTGTTTTGAGACAGGGTTTTGCAAAGTTTGCTTCAAACTATTCATCCTCCTGCCTCAGCTTCCGAAGTAGCTGGGGTTATAGGTGTGTACCACTGGGCCTGGCTTAGGTGTAAAAATTTTAAGTTTATACATGCTTAGAATCACCAGCAGTGTTTATTAAAAATGCAGATTTCCAAACTTACCTCCAGAGTTCCTAGGACCTAGAAATCAGCATTTAAGCATGAAAGATTGTTCAGGTTGGGGCAGTCTGTGGGCCACAATTTGAGGAGTTCTGATGTCAGAATGAAGCTGAGTGATGCTCTACTTTCCCTAGGGAGAACCTCCCCAGCCGCTTTAAGTTTAAGGAGTACTGCCCGATGGTGTTCCGAAATCTCCGTGAGAGGTTTGGGATTGATGATCAGGATTACCAGGTACGGGCTGTCTAGTAAAACCTGGAAGGTTTGGGAATGGAGTGGGGTCAGGAAGCCACAGGACAAATAGAGGAAAAAGCATCAGCCGTCCTTGTGTCCCCCCTGTCACATCTTATTCTAGTTCATGCAGTCTTTCCCAGGACTGCTGGGCTCTTGGAGGGACAGGGGCTTTAGATGTGCTTCTGAGGATGCCTCAGCTCACGTTCCTGTCCCTGGGAGGGTGAATAGTGGGAGGGAGAGGGATGTGTGGAAGCTGCTTCATTTCAGTCTGACATTCCCAGTCTAGGCTGAAGAACCCTCTCCTCGTAGTTTGACTTAAGAGAGAGAATTGTTGCCAGCGAAAGATGAGGCCTCTTAAAGCAGATAAGACAGATTAGAAAAGGAAGACTTCAAGGGTAGTGTAACCTCTTCCCAGGTATGAGTGTCACCTCTTAAACTTGTCCCCTATCCTGGTGGTGGGAGTGGGGTAGGCATATCAGGGCAACTGCCCTTTTCAGGGGCGATACTGTCTTAGAAGCCTGTTGAGAGGAATCAGTCCCAAAATCAGAACATGATAGTCTGACTCAGAGTCCATTCAGTCTGGCTTCAGTCCCTTCTATACCTTGCCCTTCTCTTTGGACCTTCTTCCCCTAGCAGATAGCCTAGAGGTAAAGGTGGGAGAATTTTTCACTTCACCTTATAGTTTTCAAAACATAGCTGACTTTCAATCATTTGTGGTGGAAAAAGGGGAGTGTACAAGCACAGTAAAATCTAAAACGGATGCCTACTCAATCCTAGTAAGCCACTCAATCCCAGTAAGCCTTTCACAGAGTTCACAGGAGCAGAGTGGGCCTCAGGCACAAATGTCCCTCCCTGCCTTCACTCTGAGGGCCTGCTATAGACACGATATCCTGACTAGGAGGCTGAGGGTATGTGAAAGGAGGAGGAGATCTCAGGGCTTTGAGCACCCAGGAATGTCCACATCTAAGAAGTACTGTGAGGTCCCTCCATCCGCCTCTGCTAGGATCAGACCCTGAAGTAAATCATGACCTGTCTGGAGCCTGAGGTTTTCTAAAAACTTCTTGCCATTGTTGGAACCCCAAATTGCTGGGACGCCTTCTTTCTCCTTTGGTTCCTTCCTCGTCCCTGGACTATCTCACCACATCATCCCATGTCTGCATTTTGCCTCTAAAAGCCTGATGGGCACATGACTGCTCAAGACTGAAATGAGGGCAGCAGGGCTGACATTCTGGGCAGGGCCTCTGCTCATGGGCTACCAGTGATTTAGTGGGAAGAAGCTGCCTGGACCTAAGGCAGGCAGAGCTACACCTCCACCTGGGCTCACAGCTGCAAGTCTTATTGGCAGAGGCACAGGCATGGAGAGAGGTCACTCATTCATGCAGCCTGCTCAGCATTTCTTGGTTGGGGATGTCCTGTTTCTGGGGAGCTCCTTTAATTTAGCATCTTTTCCAAGGAACATAGAGAGCCCATCAACCCTTCAGACTTAGTTTCTTCCATGAAGATGGCGCTTATCCCCCCCCATGTTTTTTTAATGTTTTTTATAGTAGATGGACACAATACCTTTATTTTATTTTTATGTGGTGTTAAGGATCAAACCCACACATGTCTCACACATGCTAGGCAAGTGCTCTACCAACTGAGCTATAATCCCAGCCCCCCATATGGTTTTTTGAGGAGTCATTGGGTGACAGTAGAAAGTAGAGTCCTCAGTAAGAGATAAGGCAGGGATCTGGAAAGGAGGCACTTCTATGAGTGGATCTCCATGTTCTTGGGAACAACTGGGGTCTCCCCTCAGCCTTGTCTCCCAGGGGTCTACTGTGTGAACACATGGCTTTTGGTCAACTCACATTGTCCCCCATCTCTCCTGCTCTCTGATCCTAGTGGGGACTTGAGATTGAGTAGGGGCAGAGCCAGAAAGTCTACCAGAACTGCCTTCCAGTCATTCACAGAAGAGCAGGAAGCTGAGATGAGGGGGCAGGTTGATGACCAAAAGTTGAGGATCAGCCTCCCATTTTGGGAAGGGTTTTTGAGCCTCAGGGTTAATACAGGGAAAAGAGGTGACTGTGTCCATTGTGTCCTTACGCTAGGCCCGTTGCGTTTTTCCTAAGCTTGGTCTTTGTCACTCAAGAGATTGGAGAAATCCACTCGATCTGCCTCCTAGTGTTTCAGTTGAGGAAACTCAGGGTGAAGTATGGCTCACCTAAGGTAATATGGTTTATAGGGTCAGGGTTAGAATCAGCCCCCTCAAATCTGAGGCTGTTTTAGTTTGTAGGCTAGCTCTCTAGGATCAAGATGAAATGACACTTCATAGTCCTCTTTCTATTCTAGTCTAAGATCAGGGGCAGATTGTAAGGGTCAATTTATCATTGTAGAGGAAGATTTTAGGAAGGGTTATGAATACCTCAAGAACAAAGAGGTGGATAAGGTCCCATCTGGGAACCCTCTATTGTAGTATTTTTGACATTTGAACAGTCCAGCCCATCAGAGAAGATTCAGAATCAAAGTCAGAATCCTAGGACTATAGTGTAGCTTGCCTAGCATGTGAAAGGCTCTGGGTTCATCTCCAGTACTGCAGAAAGAAAGAAGAAGAAGAAAAGAATCTTTATGCCTTTTTCCAAAACCAGCTGCTTTTGTCTTGGGCTCTCAGAACTCAGTGACACGCAGTGCACCCATCAACAGTGACAGCCAGGGCCGGTGTGGTACGCGTTTCCTTACCACCTATGACCGACGCTTTGTCATCAAGACTGTGTCAAGTGAGGATGTGGCTGAGATGCACAACATCTTAAAGAAATACCACCAGGTATGGTGAGTCCCAAGCCTGGGCAGTGGAGAATGGGTTAGAAGAAGGAGAGGGGACCCCTGGTGGGCTTCTCAGGGACCCGGGCCATGTCCTCTCTAGTGGTGGCAAATGCTTCCTGATAACCAAGCAGTAGCTTCTCCCTGTTTCTGTGAGGTGAAATGCCTATTTTATTTTTTATGGTGCTGGGAATTGAACTCAGGGCCTCACGCATGCCAGGCAAAGGCTTTAACCACTGAGCCACAGCCCCAGCCCATGAAAAGGAGCCACAAAGGCATGTTGCTGACTCAGTCCCAGTTGAACAGCTTTTTGTTGTCTGAGTTGGAGAGTTTTCATCCTCTGGCATCTGCCTTGCTTCTTCTGAAAGAGGTGGGGCAGCAGGGTTGATTCCTTCCCATTCCATCTTTCCACTCCTCTGGAACCTGCCCAGGGAGAAAGCAGGGAGTACTGTGGTGCCATGTGGGTGCCTGTCCTAAGCCTGCCTGGGCCTTCTCTCTGTGACACCAGAAGAGTGGTGAATGGAACTCTGGTCTTTGGGGGGTTTCAGCAATGAGAGCTTTGGGTGGGACCACTCTGTTCTCCCAGACGCTGGGTCCCATCCCTACCTCTGCAGCTCATCTCTGCCCTTTGGCCTTCCTACGTTAGGCTGACAGAGGAGAGCAAGTCCTGGATCCATGATTGTCCTACTGTGTAATCCTATTGCAAACAAAATCTTAGGTGGCGGGCTGGGGATATAGCAAAGTTGGTAGAGAGAATGCTTGCCTTGCGTGCAAAAGGCCCTGGCTTCGATCCCCAACACCACAAAAAAAAATCTTAGGTGGTCTCCTGGAGGGACTCTGCACTGCCTGCTCAACTAACCTCACTCTGCCATGCCAGGTGGATGTGGGGTGGCTGTCGCCTGTTGTAAGTCTGAGCAACCCCTATTATTTCACAGAACTCACTTGAAAAAACCACTAGTCTAGAAGTAGAATCCAGGGAGCTAGGGAACATTTTAGCCTGGTAGAGCCCCATCCATGCTCGGCACCTTCATGTTCCTTAACCTTCCCTGTCTTCCTGCTTCCCATTCTAGTTCATAGTGGAGTGTCATGGTAACACCCTTCTGCCACAGTTCCTGGGCATGTACCGCCTGACTGTGGACGGCGTGGAAACCTACATGGTGGTCACGAGGAATGTGTTTAGCCATCGTCTCACTGTACACCGCAAGTATGACCTTAAGGTAAAGGGCTCTGTGTTTCCCAGCAGTGTGGCCACCTTATGTCTGAGGCTGTGAGAGGCCATTGCTCTGACTTCTGCCTAGTTGGGAAAGCTAGAGCACATGCATTGGCATGACAAGTGACTTGGGAGTTGATGTGCCTGCTTCTTACAGACCATTCTTACTTGAGGTCCAGATGACAGTGACAAATGTACCATATGTACATAACAATAGATACTCTTCAACTCCTGTCTGTGAATTGCGCACACCCAGGGTAGCAGAGCAGGGACAGGCCATGCTGATGCTCATACTCTGACATCTGTACAGGCCCTGTGGAGTGACAGTGCAAGTCCATTTCTAAGCTTTGAGAAGGATGCACTTGGGGCTGTGAACCAGGGTGCTCCACTGTTCTTGAACCAGGCTTCCTGACTTCTGTCACCTCATACTGCTGTCCCCTCCCTCTGCTGCAGCCACACTGATTTTCTTTGCATCCCTGCAGTGCCTATGCTCCTTCCCATTCCAGGATTCTACATATACTGCCTGAATAGGTTCCCTCTCAGCAGCCCTGCCCTTCCCCCACATTAGGGCTGCCTAAACTTAGCTTCAATTCACATGCTGCTGCTTCCAGCAAGTAGGCCCTGGCCACTGCTCCTCCCCATTCCAGGAGCATCCCCTGCATTACATGCTCTCATAGTGTCAGAGTGTCTCCTCCCCATACCACTTAGCACCATTATAATGAATTGTTGAATTGTGTACTCACTGTTTAATGTCCATGTCCCCTGTTAGACTGAAAGTTCTGTAACTGTAGTCAGAGCTCTGTAAGTGGGCTATGCTGAGTGAGTGGACAAGTTGCTGCCTCCTGGCCCCTCTAGGGTACTAACCAGCCTATTTCCATTCACCTGCCAGCTCTCCCCAAACTCTAGTGCATGTTTGTCTGCTCAAAGGAGTTTGCCTCTGCTGAACTTCTCCTGATGGCTCTTATCCTTTCAGGGTTCTACTGTTGCCAGAGAAGCAAGTGACAAAGAGAAGGTATGCTGGCGCTGAGCAAATGTGGAAGGGTTGCTTGGAATCAGAAACACCTTCTGTTGGCCATCTTGTCCCTCCCACATGCAGCTGTTCACCAGTACACTTCTGTTACTAAGCACCTGCTTGACCTTGGTATAGGCCTCAGTCTCCAGCCTTTTACTTGTGCTCTCTCTGGGTTCTTTACGGTCTTGCCGGGATGGAGACGGTTTACATGTTATAGTTCAGCAAGAGTCATTCTGAGCTCTGGCATAGTCCAGGTTCAGCATGAAAGGATCCTTTGGTCAGTCCTCATTGTCTGACATATGCCACATATTTGCCATTCCTGCCTATCCAAAGCCTGGGCCTGTAGGCTCCTGTGCTGCTAATGAGCAAACTGTGCATCTTGTGTTAAAAAGAAACCCCTTCCCTTTGCACACACTGCTCTCAGCAGAACAGCTCGTTCTCCCTGGGGCAAGTGAGTGAGCCCACCTAACCTAATGCTGCTGTTGCTCTCCAGGCCAAGGACTTGCCAACATTCAAAGATAATGACTTCCTCAATGAAGGACAGAAGCTGCATGTGGGAGAAGAGAGTAAAAAGAACTTCCTGGAGAAACTGAAGCGGGATGTTGAGGTACTTCCTAAGCCTTGTCTTCACCATGACTAGACAGGGTCCCTCGTTTACTCAGAATAGGAGCCTGTTCAGCCCTCAGAAAAATAGAATTCACCCCTTTCCAGGAGCACAGACAAAAGAAAGGTGGTGATGTGAGCAGTGTAGGCAAATGTTTGCACCTAAAGGTTGTGCCTGTGGACAATTATTGGAAACCTACCATTTGTGCTGTGAAATGTTGGGAATGCTTTTCCCTGTCTCTCTCTGTCCCCATCTTCAAACTCACCTTCTGGTGGTGTCCCCATAGTAGAAAGGGCATCTAGCATTAGAACAGTGGAAACCAGCTGTTAAGATACACCACCATCAGGGTTGTGGCTCAGCAGTAGAGCACTCGCCTAGCACACATGAGGCACTGGGTTTGATCCTCATCACCACATGAAAAAAAAAAAAAAATCTGTTTCATAAACAACTGAAAAAAAAAATGATCCATCAACCAGATCTAAGAGTAGTGTAGTGGTGCACACCTATAATCCCAGTGACTCAGGAGGCTGAGGCAGCAGGAGGATCACAAGTTCAAGGGCAACCTTGGCAATTAAGTGAGACTCTATTTGTTGTTATAGCTCAGTACTAGAGCATCTCTGGGTTCAGTCCCCCTAGTCCTACCCCCCACTCCCCAACACACACACACAAAGAGGATGTCTCTGGTTCTGATTCCCTACCTCCCCAGCTACTCCTAATTGTAACAGGACTTCCTGTGGAGGAATTCCTCCAGTGGAGCCACATGCTCAAAACTGATTCTGTTGTCTGGACCACAATAACACATAGTGCCTCCTCTGTGGATTTTTTTGTTTTGTTGTTGTTGTTGTTTTTTGTGGAGCTGGGGATCAGACCCAGGGCCTTGAACATGCTAAGCAAGTGCTTTACCACTGAGCTATATTCCCGTCTTTTGGTGGATGCTTGCTGTAATAGAGTCTTCCAGATAATTTCCCTTTTATTGCTTTTTTTTTTCCTTTTTTTAAGAGAGAGAGAGAGAGAGAGAGAGAGAGAGAGAGAATTTTTTATTATTTATTCTTTAGTTTTCAGTGGGCACAACATCTTTATTTGTATGTGGTGCTGAGGATCGAACCCAGGCCGCACGCATACCAGGCGAGCGCGCTACCGCTTGAGCCACATCTCCAGCCCTTATTGCTTTATTTTGAGATAGGGTTTCACTAAGTTTGTTGCTATAAACTTTATTTTATTTTGTTTTATTTTTTTGTACTGGGGATTGAATCCAGGGTTGCTTAACCACTGGGCCACCTCCTCAGTCCCTTTTTTATTTTATTTAGAGACAGGGTCTTGCTAAGTTGCTGAGGCTAGCCTTGAACTTGCGATTCTCCTGCCTCAGCCTCTCGAGCTGATGGGATTACAGGTGTGTGCCACTGCACCTGGCTGGTTGTTATAAACTTTGTAAAAGTTAAAGGTGCATACTTGTCATCCTAGTGATATGGGAGGCTTGGGCAGAAGGATCATAAGTTCAAGGCCAAACTCAGCATGTAGTGATAATCTGCCTCACAATTAAAAACAACAACAACAAAAATGTCTGAAGATGTCACTTAGTGGTAGAACACCCCTGAATTCAATCCCCAGTACTACCAAAACAAAACAAAAACAAACAAACCAACCTTTTTTTATTGTCATAAAACACTCATAGGGGCTGGGGTTGTGGCTCAGTGGTAGACTGTAGTATGCATGAGGCACTGGATTCAATCCTCAGCACCACATAAATGTAAAGATATTGTGTCAACCTAAAACTAAAAAATAAATATTTAAAAAAAAAAACAACACTTATAGATAGTCCCTTGCTTATGGTGGTTTTCGTATTGGTGCAAAAGTGAAATGCACTCAGGAGAAACCATGTTTTGATGTTTGGCCTTTGCTCTTTTCCTGGGCTAGCAGCGTGCAATAGGTTACTCTCTTGTTTTGTTGGGCAGCAATAGTGAGCTCAGATTCCCACACAGTCATGCAGTATGAGCATAAACAGCTGATAGTTTGTAGTGTATGATATAGTATTTAATAAATTACATGAGCTCTTCTGACACTTAATATAACCTTTGTATTAAATGATTAAGTCACACTTAATTGCTAATGTAAGTGTTCTGGGCATGTTTGAGGTAGGTGAGGCTAAGATATAATGTCTAGTAGGTTAGCTGTATTAAATGTACTTTTGACTTAGATATTTTTAACCTGTGATGGGTTTCCTGGATTATTCCATTGTAATTAAGGAGCATCTGTATAATAATATTCATCATCTTAATTGTTTTTAAGTGTATAGCTTATTGGCATCAAGCATACTGACGTTGCTCTGCAAACATTTCCACCATTCCATCTGAGGATTTTTTCATCTTCCCCAGCTGAAACTGTGTCCCCATTAAACACTGACTCCCAATTCTCTCCTTCCTCAAGCCACTGGGAAACAGCATTCTCCTTTCTGTCTCTATGAAATCGATTACTTAAGAACTTCATATAAGTAGAATCATACAATATTTGTCCTTTCTTGACTGCCTTATTTCATTTAGCATAATGTCTTCAAGGTTCATCCATGTTGTAGCATGTATCTGAACTTCTTTTTTTTTAAGGCTAAATAATATTCAACTGTGTTATATACCACATTTTGTTTATCCATTCATCTGTTGGTGGACACTGGTGTGTTAGGGTCTTCCAGAGAAGCAATCAGTAAGATTTATTATAGATCTCTTTATAAAAAGAGATTTATTATGAGGAATAGGCGCATGTGATGATGGCAGCTGACAAGATTTATAGTTGGCAAGTTGATTATAGCCAGGAGATGGGTGAAAATGGTGGTTAGCTCTGTCATTCTTACGTGGTGTTCCCTTTTCTTTCTCTCCATTTTTACCTTGAGTTCAAAAGCCAAGAGGAAGTCAGGCAGGGGTTCCCTCTTGCTCATGGGAAGAGTCTGTCAGCCTTTTTATTCTATTCAGACCTTTACCTGATTGGATGAAGTGTGAAAGTCTACACTGGATAGAGCAATCTGCTTTATGCAGTTTACTGGTCCAAATGTTAATGTCATCCAGAAACATGCTCACAGACTCTCCAAAATTAATGCTTTGACCAAATGTCCAGTCCAGGTCACTGGGTACACAAGTTGACACAAAACTGCCCATCATGCTGGGCATGTTGGCACATGCCTGTAATTCCAGCAGCTTGGTAGGCTGAGACTAGAAGATCTTAAATTCAAGACCAGCCTCAGTAGTTTATTGAGAACTTGTCTCAATATTTAAAAAGGGCTGACGATATAGCTCAGTAAATTGCCCCTGAGTTGAATCTCCAGTACCTGTCCCCCAAAAGAAAACTGGCCATCATACTTAGATTGGTTCAACCTTGTAGCTATTGTGAATAATGCTACTGTGAATATGGGTTTAATAACCTTTTTGCTAGGAAGCTTTTCCTTACCCTCATATGTTTGTTCCTTCATTCTGTCTTTTATGCTCTGATAACTCAGTTTGTTCTGAGTCTTTTTTCCTCTTTCCTGGTTCTAATATGAATTTAAGGCAGTTTACTCAGCTAATTTGTTTTCAGTGCCTGTTGCTCTGTGATTATTCTTTGGTGGTTGGGGGTGGTGTTCATGGATTCTGTCCTTCTTGGAACCCTTGCTCCTCCTTTCCCTAGTCTTGAGAAGACCTTGTCCAGGGGTGCTGTGGTCATGCCACCTATTGATTTTATACTAAGGAGATTCTGCTGATCTCCCAGCCTTGGGGCTTCTTGTGCTTTGGGTTGTGTTCCAGACTGTGCTTGGAGCCATTCTAGTTCTCTGAAGGTGCTCCTCCTAGACCCCTAGCACAGTGGTTGGTCTGACAGTTTCCTGGTGCTGCAGGCTGTTTGTAACCATGGCACAGCACCTGGCACATGTCTGATGGTGACTAGACTCTCATTCTTGGCTGATTTGGAATGCCGGCTGGCCAGTTCCATCCGGTGTTATTCCCACAAGCTTTGTTATTCTCAAGCTATGAAAACCTAAACGAAGAACTGAAGACACCATCCTGCTCACAGCACTCATCGTGCACATGAGGAAACTGAGATGTGGCAAGGGGAGGTCTATGGTACCAGGGGCGGGTCCAGGATTCTCCCCCAGCTCCACACAGCCGGGCCTGCCTGCAGGAAATGGGTGAGAATGGTGGTTGGCTCTGTCATTCTTATGTGGTGTTCCTTTTTCTTTCTCTCCATTTTTACCTTGACTGGTAAAGAAGCCAAATTGTATAGTTTTTCAAACTTTGCCTGTTACCCCCAGTTAGAAGTACCTTTTATTGTAGCCAACAAAGTACACACACATACAACTGGAGCACCAGCTGCTCTTTTTTTTCCTCTTTCTGTATTTTTTTATTGGTTCTTTATAGTTGTGCATAATGATGGAATTTGTTGTTATATATTCATACGTGGACACACTATAACAACATAATTTGGCCAGTGTCACTTTCTAGCACTTCCCTACTCCCTCCCTTCCTTCTACTTCCTGGTCCCTTTCCTCTACTGATCTCCCTTTGATTTTCATGAGATTCCCACCCCCATCTCCACCCCCACCCCCGCATTTCCTTTTCCTCTCTAACTTCCATGAGAGAAAACATACAATCCTTGACTTTTGAGGAGTTTGGCTTATTTGGCTTAACATATGGTCTCTGGTTCTATCTATTTTCCTGCAAATAACATAAATTTCATTTTTCTTTACAACTGAATGAAACTCCATTGTGTATATATACCACATTTTCTTTATCCATTCACCCATTAATGGACAAATACACTGGTTCCAGAGTTTGGCTATTGAGAATTGAGTTGCTCTAAACATGGGTATGTATCGAGCACTGCAGTATGAAGACTTTGATCCCTTAGGATACATTCCAAGGAATAGTATAGCCGAGTCGTATGGTGGTCCCATGCCTAGTCTTGAGG
This sequence comes from Marmota marmota marmota, assembly GCF_001458135.2. Lineage (NCBI taxonomy): Eukaryota > Metazoa > Chordata > Mammalia > Rodentia > Sciuridae > Marmota > Marmota marmota. The sequence goes on from NW_025999872.1 coordinate 923,663, forward strand.
AACCTCCATACTTTTCCGTAGTGGTTGTACTAATTTATGATACCACCAACAGTGGAAAAGTATTCCTTTTTCTCCACATCATCTCTAGCATTTATTATTGTTTGTATTCTTATGACTGTCACTCTAACTGGTGTGAAATGAAATCTACTGTAGTTTTGATTTGCATTTCTCTGATTGCTAATTATGTTAAATATTTTTTCATATATTTGTTGCCATATGTATTTCCTCTTTTGAAAGTGTTTGTTTAATTTATTTTTCCTTTTATTAGTTAGGTTATTTGGGTTTTGGTGTTAAATTTTTCACTTTTTTATATGTTCTAGATATTACTCCTCTGACATAAGAGTAGCTAGCAAAATTTTTCAATTTTCTCTACTTCTTTCATTCCTCTCTTTACAGTCCTAATTATTTGCTGTGCAGAAGCTTTTTAATTTGATGCCATCCCATTTGTTAACTGTTAACTATTGGTGTTATTTCCTGATCTTTGTGGTCCCACTGTCTCTCTATTTTTTTTTTTTTTTTTTGTACTGGGGATTGAACCCAGAAGCACTTAACCTCTGAGCCACATCCCCAGCCCTTTATTATATTCTATTTAGAGACAAGGTCTCACTGAGTTGCTTAGGGCCTCACTAAGCTGCTGAGGCTGGCTTTGAACTCGTGATCCTCCTGCCTCAGCCTTCCAAGCTGCTGGGATTACAGGCATGTGTCACTGTGCCCCACACTATCTACTCTTATTTCATGTTATGCAGGCTGATACACACACACACACACACACACATATATTTAGTTGTAGATGGTTACAATACCTTTGTTTTATTTATTTATTTTATGTGGTGCCGAGGATCGAACCCTGTGCCTCACACCAAGTGTACTACTACTGACCCACAACTGCAGCTGCATGCTGATATTTTTTATTCTGTTTTATCTTATTTAATAATTTTTGGTGGGATACTGGGGATTGAACCCAGGGGCACTCGACCACTGAGCCACATCCCCAGCCCTATTTTGTATTTTATTTAGAGACAGGGTCTTACTGCCTTGCTTTTGCTGAGGCTGGCTTTGAACTCATAATCCTCCTGCCTCAGCCTCCCAAGCCACTGGGATTACAGGTGTGTGCCACTGCACCTGGCTTATTTCATAATTTTTTTAAAAAAATATTTTCTTAGTTGTCAATGGACCTTTATTTTATTTATTATTATGTGGTGCTGAGAATCGAACTCAGTGCCTCATACATGCTAGGCAAGCACTCTACCACTGAGCCCCAACCCCAGCCCCTTATTTTATAATTTTTAAAAAGTCCTAGTTCCAGCCCACTACATTGGGTTCATAATGGGTCGAGACTCGTAATGAGAGCTGCACTTGAAAGACTCTGCTGTGTTTCATCTGCCTCTCTAGCCTCTTTCATAGTGTAGCACACTATGAAAGTAGTAGTGTAGCACACATTTTTTCAACTCATGGCCTCAGTGGGTCCAAACCATCTGGACTACTACTTCATTCTGCAGCCTTAGTGCCTTTCCTCAAGGAAGCCTTCTAGCCCTTGCTGTCAGTTTCCACACCTCTTTGCCCCTGTGGGATAGCCATCCCTGTTAAACATGAGCTCACCAGGGCAGAGTCAGTGTCTATTTCATAACCGTGTGTAGAATTGAGTTGAAAGAAACCCTTTTTCCCCCTTTCCAGATGCCATTGGGATGGCCTGTGTAACACCTTCCATCTTTCTGTCCCTCCCTAGTTCCTGGCCCAGCTGAAGATCATGGACTACAGCCTGCTGGTAGGCATCCATGATGTGGACCGGGCTGAGCAGGAGGAGATGGAAGTGGAGGAGCGAGCAGAGGACGAGGAATGTGAGAACGACGGGGTGGGCAGCAACCTGCTCTGCTCCTATGGCACACCTCCGGATAGCCCTGGCAACCTCCTCAGCTTTCCCCGGTTCTTTGGTCCTGGGGAGTTCGACCCCTCTGTTGATGTCTATGCCATGAAAAGCCACGAAAGTAAGTAGGAGCCTATGCTGGCCTGCCCACTTTCCCCTCTAGGGCAAGACGTCTGGGCAGTGGTGGTGGATATCCACCTTCACCTCATTAACTTGAGGCCGACTTTGGCCTCTTTCTGCTTGAAGACTTCTTTAGCGGTCACCCACAGGAATTTGGGTCTTAGGGTTCTATTTGTCAGGCCTGCCTTCCCCTCTGCACTGGTCCTGAGTGACCGAGGCATGCCCTGCTCTGGCCATAGGATGGACAGACCTTAAGCATACTGAGTAGAGCCAGGACATGAGACATGTGAACTGCTTCCTGAGGTGGCCTGCCCAGTCTGGGGGGCTGGTATTCATCTCTGATGCTAAGTAAGAGGTCCCTATGGGGTGGCTGTGAGGATCAAATAAGATTAGAATGTGAAAGCTTCTGAGAAGGACCCATTGGTCTCTTCGTCAAAGTGATAGGGATAATGTAAACCTCAATTGAAGGATCATGGGTGTGCCCCAGAGGCTCTTGGCTCTTCTCCCTACCACTTCTTCCTCCTTTCCTGCTTCTACTCACATTTCAGGTGCCCCCAAAAAGGAGGTCTATTTCATGGCCATCATTGACATCCTCACACCATATGATGCTAAGAAGAAAGCTGCACACGCTGCCAAAACAGTGAAGCATGGGGTGAGCGCTCTCTTTCTTCCTCCAGGGCCAGCCCAGTGGGATACATCTGTACTCACCCTTGGACCCCCAGGAGGAGACCTTGGGCCTTCTGCTCTAGAAAGTGCTCTTCCACCCCATTCCTTCCCAGCACAGAGCTCCCTTGCCTTGTGTCCCCTGCCCATCCATACCCCACCCCCACCTGCCAGTCTGGGTAATAAACACAACTTGTTTTTTCTCCAGTTCTCTGGCCCTCTGGGCCCTGAGCCTGCCAGCTTCTTTCCCTGGGGGCTGCCGGGCATGTTGTGCATCTTGTTGAATGGCCAGGAATAGCTTTGTTTACATGCCCACACTGCTCCCCATTGGCCTGTTTCCCCACAGCTTGAAGCTACTGTTCTCCACACAGGGCCCCCCACAGAGAACCAGGCCTTCTCTGCCACCTCCCCAGTGCCTTTTTTCTACTTCACTGCAGACCTGAGTGTGTAAATTAGAGGAGTGGAGCCAGGGACGTGACACTTTGAACTGCTTCCTGAGGTGGCCTGCCCAGTCTGAGGGGGTGGTATTCATCTCTGATGCTAGTAAGAGGTCTGAAGACCTGGCTCCTCCCAGATGCAGCCTCCTGGTTAAGGATAAGGAACTGACCTGAATGGGCCTCTTGTGTGTTACAGGCAGGGGCCGAGATCTCGACTGTGAACCCTGAGCAGTACTCCAAACGCTTCAACGAGTTCATGTCCAACATCCTGACGTAGTTTTCTTCTGCCTTCAGCCAGAGCCAGAGAGCTGGATATGGGATCGGGGATTGGAGAGGGAGAGGATATTTTGGGGCTAGATGGGAGGATAGGGAACAGAGTGGGGGGCCTGGAAGGCTTTAGTATTGAGACTGTAGCCTGTGACACTGAGAGCAGCTTTAGCTAGGGAAGAGGGGGATGTGCTGTGTATGCACATGCTCACAGGACATAACCTCACCTTCTGCTTACCCTTGATTTTTTTTCCCCATTTGACCCAGGTTACAAAGGTGTTCCCTTTGGTATCTTGTGACTTGGTGGGTTTATTTGGGCTTTGTTTCTGAAATTTCATTGCTCACCTTGGCCACCTTCCCATCCCTGCCCGGCTCTCAGTTTCCTTCAATTAAAGAGGCACCTGGTAGGCCCAGCACAGAGGTCTGCTCCGAGCAGGGTGCACTGACACCAGCAAGGAGAAGAGGTCAGACACCTCGCCCTGCTGCATTTGATCTTACTTGGATTAACTTTTTAATTTTATAGAGTATTGTGCATAATTTCTTCTACCTTTCTACCTTGGATCCAAGTGAAATGTTACATTTTTATTCCTCCGTTCTATCCTCCAGTGCTGTCCTCCCAAAGGAGCACTGCAGGCCAATGCCTGACATCTTGGATCAGAGTTGGAGACCTCCAAGGGGAACAGGTCCATCCTCATGGGATGGTAATGGGTGAGGGAGCTGCTGGGCTCTTGGACAGGTGGTTCTCAGAGAACCCTGTGGTCATCATCCAAGTCCCAGGCTCGCTTGGTCCCTGGAGTTGAGATATTCTGTCAAGCCTGCTTCATTGGCTCAAGAGGACCTAGAAAGCACCTTTGGATATAACAGAACTCTCGTGTTTAAATGGGAACTTCCTTTGGGAAGACCCCCAAAACTGATGTATGTCAAATAAGGTCTTGTGAGCCTCATCTGTTCCTTCCTACTGACCTCCAGGCGCTCTCACCTGTGGTTGGCTTGTCACCGAGGACAGAGCTCCGAGAACCTGGGTGCTCTTTGCAGAGACACCTCTTTAAGCCTCAGGCCCACCATGTAGATGTCTGGCTCTCTGTACTCATGGTTTTTCACCTGGACGGTTATAGCAAGCAAGGTGCCCACAACAAGGAGTGTGGCATCCGAAACTGAGGTTGCTTCTGAGTCACTTGAGGATGTGACTCAGGAAATCCAACTTGAAAACCTGAGTGGGATTTGACCCAGCTCCAGCATTGGGGCTGTTTTTCTTTTATTGTCTCTCTCTAAACCTGTGGCCCACAAGACTCTGGAAGAAGTGGCATCCTGCAGCTTCCTTCAGGATTTCCATCCAGTCTCACAGCCTGCCTCCCAGGCTCTCAGAAGTGAGCCACACCTGTTTTGTTACCATCAGCAGCTGGTCGCCAGGAGGGAAAATGGCTCCATTGTTCCATGTTGGGGGTGGTACATTCCTATATCATCCCACCCCCTCACCAATAATTGGGAACTTGGGATGAAAGATGGTAAAATTTGTAGATAACCCCAAAGATGTGAAGTTGGTTTGTGAATCATTTTAAATGAATAGGTGGTTTCCTGTGGCTTCCTCCAAAATGGCCAAGCTCGGCTTCTGGAGCAGAAACCAATGCTGTGTGTGTCTTGCCCACAGCATTCAGGTCAGGAAGGAATGGAGGCAGCATTCTTAGGCCTCGTTGGGGCCGCCCCCTTCTGGAAGGGCAGAGCTAGCTTTGAACAATTAGAGCAGGGCCATGAAGTGACTCGGGAAACACTTGGAACCATGTGGCTCTGGGAGAAAACAATTTTGACTTAGGAAAGGGATTATGTAGGAATAATGTTTGGACTTGATTTCCCCACCTCATAATCAAGAGTGAAATTTTGGATCTGTTCCCAGTTAGGCCCAGCATCTCCACAGCTTGGAAAGCTGTCTTCCAGCAGCCTCCATAGCCTTGGGCCCCGCCAGCTTTTCTGCACTGGGTCTGCTGATCATGTTGCCATAATGTGTATCAAAAAGTGTCACACAATCTTATCAGTTAAAGCAACTACCAGGTATCTAACTTGTTTAACATTGAGTTTTTGTGGGTTTTTTTTAAAAAAATTATATATATATATATATACACACACACACACATATATATATATATATATATATATTGTTTACATTTTGAGAGGTAGCATTCTGTTTCAAATGCTTTTTGTTTTCCTGACAGTATTGTTGATTGGGTCGAAACATTTGAGCTGTGGTTTGGTGGATTTTAGATTTTTTTTTAAAGGTCATTCTCTGTGCTATCTTCAAAACCTTGGGTTTGGCCCTCTAATTCCTTTGGCATTCAGATGTTTAAAACCTATTTATCTTGGTTTATACAAGTTTTCTTTCTTTTCTTTTGTAATGATAAAGATGTTGTTTGGCTTGCAGTCTGAAAATGAATTGATCCCCGCGTTCACCTGCTCCCTCTTCTTTCCCAAGTCCTACCATTCCCTTTGTGGGCAGTAGGAGGCGTCTCAGGGGAAGGGACTATTCCCAACCTACCTCCCCCAGGCCATGCAGAGAAGCTGAACAGTCTTATGGCACCCCAGAATAATTTGGGGTCTCCTGGAAACAAAGGTATAGGAATAAGGACTAGGCTGAATGGTGAGGCCTGGGTGAGATAAGGTCAGGGTTCCTTTCCATTCCCTCATTCTCCCCTTTACTGGGTAACATCTACTCAACTTCTCTGTCTCTGTCCCTGTCCCTCTTCTGAAATGTCACAGCTGAGCAATCATCTCCCAGTCATCACCAACAACAGCATGGTGGGGGGTACTTGGAAAGATGTGAGGGGTGCTTAGAAAATCACACTGGCAGACCCCTAGACGAAAGCCTGGCCTTGTGTCCTTGTTCATTAACCACGGGGTCTTTCCTCCAGGACACTTGCCTTCTCTGAGGCTGGTGGGGTTGCAGGGCATCCGGGAAGCCAGCAGTTCTAGGAGCAGAGTTCCAGAAGCAGTGCTCCGTCCTCATCTAGCTCAGGGGTCACTGGTCTGTGGCTTACCCATGAGTGGCCCCTGTGGCTGTTCTCAGTGGCACTCAAGTTTCCACTACAGGCAGCTTTTCCTCCTTCCCCCACTCCCTCCTTCACTCCTCTCCTGTGCTCTAGGCCTGAGCACCTCTTGGTAATGCTCAGGGTGTGAGACAGAGACTTGAGACTCCTGCCCCAGAGATGTTCCCCCTTCACAGTCTGCCCCACCAATTCTGGGGCTTTCTTCATAGCCAGTCCCACCCCCTATTATCTTTTTTACCAAATCAAGTCTGGAGAGAAAAACATTAGCACTCTCTAGCATGTGAATGTTGAAGGCTAGAAGGACAGTGTGTTAACCCTCAGAGCTCTGGCCTTAGACCTGTGGTCCCCTCACGTCTAGAGACCTCACTTAAAGGCAGTAATGTAGGAAGGGGGGGTCCTCAAAGGGAAGCACATTCAAACAGCTACCCCCAAATCGACCTGCCATCTGCAAGGGGCAGTGATATGACTCTAGGCCTCCTTTGATAAATGCCACTTATGAAGAGTAGCCCTTATGGAAAAGGGAAAGGAGACTCAGCTGTTCCTTAGCAGGTCATGCTGAGATCCCAGGAAAGAGGCTGGGGAAGAAATTTTTAGAACACTTGGACTTACAGCCATTTTGTGACGAGGTAGGGGTGGCAGGCCTGGGGAAAGCCCTATGCTGCTCAGCACACCACAACATCAGGTCAGATCATTGTAAACAAAAAATATGAAGTTTGGAGTCACCTTTTAGGGAAGCAGGATAAACTACCACCCCACCATGGGTGGGACTTTTCAGCTTCCCACTGCAAGTTCATTTTTTTAAATAGGAATTTTCCACCCCCTGTGCTTGTCTAATGTCCACTCGAAACAGTTCGAGACCCCGTTACTGTTTTAAAATGCATGCATGTTAAGATGAATCTCCAACCCAAGGAAAAAATAAAACTCAAAAAGCTTTGTGTACATCTGGTACGTGTGAATCCTTTGGGAATGTCTTCCGCCACATATACTCCCCCCCCCAGAATTAAAAGTTTTGGTCCCAGTTTTAGGGGCTGCTTGGGCAAAATCAGTGTATGGCTTGAGTCTGAAGAAAGAATGTGGTCAGTGTCATTCCACTTATAGATACAACTAATAAGCAATGTTAATTAAGCAGAGTCTGGTGGTGCACACCTGTAATCCCAACAACTCTGGAGGCAGAGGCAAGAGGATTGCAAATTTGAGGCCAACCTTTACAACTTAGTGAGGCCTAAGCAGTGTAGCAAGACCCTCTCAAAAAAATGAAAGGATTGGGGATGTAGCTCAGTGGTAAAGTGCCTCTGTATTCAATACCCAGTACCAAAACAAAACAACAAAAAAAGGCAATGTTAAGGGCACAGCACCAGGGCTGGGGCTGTAGCTCAGTGGCAGAGCGCTTGCCTAGCACGTGTGAGGTACTGGTTCCATCCTCAGCACCACATAAATAAAGATATTGTGTCATCTACAAAAAAAAGCACAGTGCCAGTGCAGGCTGCCTGCCCACTGTCATTGCCACGCACCAAATTGGAGGACTGAATCACTGCCCCCTCCCTCACTTTTCTAGCTGGGGAGGAGGGCCACTGGCTAGCAGCCCTGTTCTACTGGCTGGCTGTGCGGCTGACTGAATGAACATGGAACCTCTGTACCTCAGGTTCTCCTCCTGGATACTTTTTAGCTTAAAATCTAGTGGTTCTCAAAGTGTGGACCAATAGTATCAGCACCTGAAAGTCAACTGTAAATTCTCAGGTCTCATCCCAGATCTTATGAATCAGAAACAAAGAAAAGAAAAAGCCAGGGGTGGTGGTGTGCACCTACAGTCCCAGCGCTCAGGAATTCGGACCAGCATGTGATGTAGCTCAGTGGTAGAGCGCTAGTGGGCAGGCACAAGACCCTGGGTCTGCTTCCCAGCACCACAAAAAGAAAAAAGGAACTTGTTTCCCCCTCCTCCTCCCCGTAATAACAGATCAACTTTAATTTCAGCACCTGAATTGTTTAAAAAATCCACAGAAAACTATCTGTATGCCAGGCACGGTGGCGCACACCTGCAATCCCAGCGGCTCAGGAGGCTGAGGCAGGAGGATCATGAGTTCAAAGCCAGCCTCAACAAAAGCAAAGTGCTAAACAACTCAGTGAGACTGTGTCTCTAAATAAAATACAAAATGGGGCTGTGAATTGGCTCAGTGGTCGAGTGTCCCTGAGTTCAATCCCCAGTATCAAAAAATAATAATAATCAGAAACCTTCCACAATTATAGTAGTAGTTAATTATAAGTTTTACAATTAATACTTGATATCAACAATCAATATTTAGCAGGAGATATTGTGATTTTTCAGTCTCATGTATTCTATTGGAAAGGTTTCGTAAGTAGGGATAAAAGTGGCCAAAGATAGATACTACCAGTATCAGACCAGCAAGTAAAAGTTCTCCCACAGTTTTTATCCCCCACCCTTTTTTTGGCATTTAAAAGTGAACAGTGAGAAATACTATATATTTACATGTACACAATGTATACTGTGAAAGCATATTTGTGTACAAACATAAAAATACTTGTTAACTAGTTTGATAAGTAATATATAAAAGTATGTAGCAGAAACATTCATCATCTCTGTGAAAGATCAATTTTATGTTTTAGATTACACCAAACAAAGCTTTAGTTTTTTTCACATCCCTTAACCAGAAATACTTGTAAAGGAAGGAGGATTCCACCCTTAGCATGGCTGTGAAAGGACTTAAATTAAGAAAACAAGTATACATTGACAAGCCTAAGTCCAGAATGAGTTCAAATATTTGGCCACATAGAATACTATCATCTTCAAGAACAGTAGTAATAGCTGGGTGCTGTGGCGCATGCCTATGATCCCAGTGGCTCCAGAGGCTGAGACAGGAGGATCGTGAGTTCAAAGCCAGCCTCAGCAAAAGCAAGGTGCTAAACAACTCAGACCCTGTCTCTAAATAAAATACAAAATGGGGCTGGGGATGTGTGGCCCAGTGGTCAAGTGCCCCCGAGTTCAATCCCCAGTACAAAAATAAATAACGGGCTTGGTAAGCAATTTTTAATACAAAAGGCATTTTGGTATTTTAGCCACTGGAAAACAAAAGCTGTAGCACCAAGAAAGTTCTGAGATAGCTCACTTTTGTAGATTCCATTTAGTGTATTTAAGGTTAATTAGACACTAGGACGGCAATTTGTAAATCAATGGATGTGTAACTGATGTGATTCTGCAATCTGGGTATGGGGTGAAGGTGGGAGTTCATAACCCACTTGAATCAAAGATGTCGAATATGTTATGTCAAGAAAATTTGTAATGTTTTGAACAACCCAACAATGAAAAAATTGGAAAAAAAAAAAAAAAAAAAAAAAAGGTTAATTAGAGTTGACATCAACATTTTTAAAGACAGGCAAAAATTCACATTAAAACAAACAAACCCTCCCTATGCTTCTATTTAGAGTAGGTAATATGATTCCAAGAGTTAAAAATTATTTCACAACCTATGACTTCAGCTTGGCAAACAGATTCCAAACTGATTCATCCCTATTAAAATGTAAGCTCTTAAAAAAAAAAAAAAATGTATCCTTGAATAGGTAGACATGTATTTTAAAAGAATCAGACAATCTTTGAAGCAGCCTTGGGTTTCCTTTAAATTGGTCTGGAAAGAACCATTATATTAGCTTCATAGAAAGGATTAACTGGCTTCTTGGTCTAAGGTTAACACGGTGATCATCTGTTTAAGGATAGAAAGGTGGGCTGGGGATGTGGCTCAAGCTGTAGCGCGCTCGCCTGGCATGTGCGCAGCACTGGGTTCGATCCTCAGCACCACATATAAATAAAGATGTTGTGTCCGCTGAAAACTAAAAAATAAATATTAAAAAATTATCTCTTAAAAAAAAAAAAAGGTACCAACATTATGTAAACCTGTAAGGAAAGAAGGAGGAGATGAGGGCTTCCCCTGGCAGTTGGGAGCTAAAACTCAAGGGATTCTTGATGGCAGCAGTTCTTGTTTCTTCTTTCTGAGTTATTTCTAGTGAGGGAAGGCATTATTTTCTTTCTTTTTTGGTACTGGGGATTGAATTCAACCCCTGAGCCACATCCCCAGCCCTTTATCTATCTATCTATCGATATATATACATTTAGTTGTAGATGGACATAACACCTTTATTGTATTTTTTATTTTTATGTGGTGCTGGGGATCAAACCCACTGCCTCATGAATGCTAGGCAAGCGCTCTACCACTGAGCCACAACCCAAGCCCCTCTTGGCCCTATTTTTTTTTTTTTTTATCTTAGAGATAGGGTCTCACTGAGTCGCTTAGCGCCTCATGGTTGCTGAGGCTGGCTTTGAATCTGTGATTCTCCTGTCTCAGCCTCCCCAGCCACTGGGATTACAGCATGCACCACTGCATCCGGCAGGGAAGACATTCTTGCTCTTGAAATTTCCTTATACCCTGGACAACTTCATGGAAATCTTGATATACATTCATCCTAATCTTTGCTGATGTTCCATTTTTGTTATTTTAGTGGCCATGCTACTTGCTGTCCTTCAGTGTTACTTGTCTTTGATGATCTAGGTCAGCTTTATTACCAATTAAAAATCACTGGATCCCTGCGTGGTGGTGCTGGCCTGTAATTCCAGCCACTTGGGAGGCTGAGGCAAGAGGATTGCAGATTCGAAGCCAGACTCAGCAATTTTGTGAGGCCCTATGCAACTTGGTGAAACATGTCTCAAAAGAAAAAATAAAAATACTCAGTGGTAAAGCACCCAGGGTTCAATATCCAGTACCAAAAGAAAAAAAAAATCATTGGAAATGCATGATCCTTTACTGAGATTTCTTCAAAACTGTCTCTGCCTGGGTGCAATGGCACATGCCTATAGTCCCAGGGGCTTAGGAGGGAGGAGAATCGTGAGTTCAAAACCAGCCTTAGCAAAAGTGAGGCACTAAGCAACTCAGACCCTGTCTCTAAATAAAATACAAAATAGGGCTGTTGGGGTGGGGTACTGGTGATATAGCTCAGTTGGTAGAGTGCTTGCCTTGCATGCACAAGGCCCTGGGTTCAACCCCAAAGGATGTGGCTCAGTGGTCGAGTGCCCTGAGTTCCATCCCCAGTACAAAAACAAGACAAAAACCCCCTGCCTCTATCTATGACTGAAAAGACCTGCAGGAAGCCCTCAAGAGCCCTTGTGTACTGTTTTCCCATGGCTCCACTCTCCTTGTCCAGCTGTGTCCAAAATCTCTAGCAGGGATTTTGCTGCCAGTGATGTGTGTCGCAGTGCCCGTGGGAGGCATTCTCGGGTGGCTGTTTGGGATCCACTGTGCTAAACAAATGTCCCTTTGTTTTCTAAGGCATCTACTACAGCTTGCAAGCTGGGCTCAGGGTATCTTAGAAGACAGATAATTGACCCGAAAAAGTCAATTAAGTCAACACCTCAAGGGATGAGATCCAGTGTGTTTTGTGAACTCCCCAGGTTGATTCTAAAACTGACGCAGAAAACCTCTTGTGGGGGCTGGAGTTGTGGCTCAGTGGTAGGGTGCTTGCCTTGCACGTGCGAGACCCTGGGTTCGATCCTCAGCACCACATACAAAAATAAACAAGTGAAATAAAGGTGTTGTGCCCAACTACAACTAAAAAATAAATATTAAAAAAAAAGGGCTGGGGATGTGGCTCAAGCAGTAGCGCACTTGCCTGGTGTCCGTGCAGCCCAGGTTAGATCCTCAGCACCACATACAAACAAAGATGTTGTGTCCGCCGAAAACTGAAAAAAAAAAAAAAAAAAAAAGAAACAAACAAAAAAAAAAACCTCTTGTGGGTACTTGGCCGAATTTCTATCTTAAACATTTTTTATAAAAGATTGAGGATCACAGTTGGAGGCTGGCCTCAGCAACTTAATGAGACCATGTCTCAAAAAATAAGAGTACTTGGCAATGTGTAGAGCACCCTGGGTTCCATCCTCGGTACCTTAAAAAATATAAATAAATAAAGTAGCCTTGGACAAGTTCTCTATCTGCCCTTTAATCACAACTGCTCTGGCTCATTATGATGATTAAATTCTAGAAGGTGAAAGCAATTTATTCAAGGCCAAGCCCAGAGCAAGCATTCCACAGTGACTTGTAGATTATTCTCCCTGATGGATCAGTGGAGCAGCACACATATCAAAAGGAAAACCTGAGCCCAGTAGGAGCACCTGCTTAGCATGTACAAGGAACTGGGTTCCACCCCACCACACCCATCCCTAAGAAAAAGAAAGAAAAATCTGAGGACCAAGCTAAACCTTAGTAGCTCTTTGTACCTGCCTAGTTGGGGACAAAGAGTTGTGGGGAAGCACCAAAGACAAGCAGTAATGAAAGAAAGGCTATTTTATTTTTTTAAAAAAAGGAAAGAAAAGAGAAAAACTGGATTCTGTGAACGGGGTCAGTCCATTCGGGCCTTCAGTGTCCTGGTGGTGATCTTATCCTTCTCACTGTAGAGAGAGAAAATGACAAGAAAACATGTATACCCACCTAACTGGTAGCTACGCCTCCTGCCCCAGCCTTAACACTGGGCTCTGGGCAAGGAGAGTTGAGGGCCACCTACTGCCCCCAGGAACTGTCCAGCAAGCCTCAGCTGGTGTCAGCCTGTGGTGAGAGGCAGGAGGATGAGAGGGAGAACTGGGAAGACTCCACAGGAGAATCACCTAGTGGAGCTTCTCCCAGAAAATGGTGGACTGAGATGCCCTCCAAAGAACAAAAGGCACTCCCGAGCTGGGTGCAGCGGCGCACACTGTAATCCCAGCTATCTGGGAGGCTGAAGCAGGAGGATCTCGGGTTTAGGGCCACCCTCAGCAACTTAGAGAGGCCCTATCTCAAAATAAAATTTTAAAAAGGAGCTGGGGTAGGGCACTTGTCTAGCATGTGCAAGGCCCTGGATTTACTCCACACTATAGAGGGGGAAAAAAAAGAAAAAAAAAAAAGGTTCCTCAGGCCTAGAGATCCCCTTGATCTCATCCCAGTGAACACAAGAGAACCTTAGGGTGGTAAATTCTGTACTCGCAGGAAGCTAGCAGGCTACCCCAAGAGGAAAAGGGTCTGAACACTGACTGGACTGCAGAAAGCAGCTGGAAGAACACTTTCTACTTTAGACAATTAGGTCTGGTCACAGTCCCAAAGAGGGGTGTGTGTGTGGCAGTTAGAGAGCTGGAAAATGGTTCCCCAGAGCTCAGCACATCACATGGTTCTGGGTTCTGGACTTGTGGGGGTCAGGAGAAAGAATGGGGAGCTGCCCAGATGTTCAATTTGCAGTAGCTTTGCTGTGGCTCCTGCCCACATAGCTCCCTGAGATCTTAGGGTCACCTTTAGGGAAGAATATGAGCAGAGGAGGCAGCTCAGGGTCATGGAGCCCCACCTGGCAGAGGCTGGGGGGTGGCATGGAAGCACTGACTTCTGCTCAGTGCCTGCCACAAGCCCAGGCTTTTTTCTCCTCATGCCTGCCCAGCTGGCTGGGAAGATGGAGTGCTCGTGGGGCAGCAGAGAGACAGGTATCTGCAAAGTGTCCAGACTTCTCCCAACATGTACTCACATGATGTGGACAATGACTCCCATGCCTGACACTGCGTCCCGGTCCACAGCGTTCAGCATGGCTTGGGAGATGGTTTCAAACACGTGTTCTGGATCCTGTGGCAGAGCAGAGCCCTTTCAGACTCCTGACTTAGTCTGGCTCCTTTACTTTCTTTTTTTCTAGCCTCAAGGTCCCAGTTCTGGCTTCTGCCATGCTTGAAGTGAGGCTATTCCCTGGATGTGGGAAGCCTCAACTCCTTCCTTGGCAGGGAGCAGCACTATGTAAAGATGTCACACTCTGAATTTCCTCCAGGAGCCAGCAGCGTGACCTGAGCAAGTAACGCGTCCCTTCACTGAACCTTAACTCCTCTTCTATGAAATGCGGAAAACAATCTCCATTTGGCTCTGATGTGCTTTCTTGGCTGCTGGATGAACTCTCCCCCTGGATGTCCCATAGGCACCTCAGAATTCAACCTATCCAACCATGTCCACCCTCCCCACCCCAAACCAGCTCCTCCTCCCACACTCAGCCTGGCTAAGCTAGGGGGAGACTCAGCCTCTTCAGCATCTGCCTCCTCCCCTGCTTCCTTCCCAGAAGTCCCCGGGACTGGCTGCCCTTCTGCCCCCACTGCCACCGTCTTTGCTCAGGACTTCAGTGCCTCCTGTAGATGACAATAGCCTGTCACATCCAGTTCCTTACAGTGGGGGGAAAGTGTTTTAAATTCCTTTGTGTGGTTTGAGGCCCTTAGAAGTCTCATTCCAATCTCCTCCTCCCACCCCATCTCAACCCGCATTCCGCCCCCATGGCCACCCTGAGCTCTAGTCATGCACGGAACACACCGAGCTCTGCCTGTACCTTGCCCAGGCCCGTCCTCCTGCCACCAGGTCCTTTCCTTCCTCCTCTTCCCAGCACACTGCATTTTAACAGGTATCTGGGTGTCTGTCAAGCTTTGGTAGATGTCAGTAAGCCCCTCAAGTCACACTGTATCCAGGTCCAAGCCTAGAGGGCTGGCACGCAATGACAATAGCTACCCCTCCCAAGAGGTAGTATCCTGAGCTCTCTTCATGAGCTTTCCTAAAACCACACCTAAGTCAGTCTCTGTCAGTACCCTCTTTCCCAGCTGAGGTGACGGAGGTAAAATAACAGAATCAAGAACAATAACCAGGGGCTGGGAGTGTAGCTCAGGGGTCGCACACTTGTCTACCATGTGTGAGGCACCGGGTTCAATTCTTAGCACCGCACATAAACAGTGAATTAAAATAAAGGTCCATCAACAACTAAAAATACATTAAAAGCAAAATAAAACAATAGCTAAATGGTAGATGGACCCAGGTTTCCAACCCAGACAGCCTGGGTCCAAACCCATTCTGTCAGCTGCCATTAATGCTGCACTGTGTTAAATATTCGTTTGATAATGGAAATGAGAACCCAGTAAATCCAACTCGAGGCTGTGGTAAACAGCTGACCTGGGCCTCCTAACAGGGGTGCTCTCCTCCAGAGTCTGCTGGCCCCGGGGGACGATGCTCCTGGAAACCCTCCCAAGGAGCAATAGCTGTAGTCTACCCTCCGGCACTCCATTCTCCCCACGATTTGCCACACAACCACATTTTGTTCCTGATGGCCATGGGTAGCTACCCCAGAGCCCAGCTCCCCTCTCTGCCACCAACTCACCATATTGGGCTCCCAGAGGGACTCGCACATCCCGTACATTTGTTCAGCGCAGGTGCCACTAACTACAAAGTCGTCAGTCACCATGGGGCAGCCAATGAGGTCTAGAGAGCAAATGAAGGGCTTAAAGGTCTTCGGGTCCAACCCAGCGATAACTGGCTCTGTGTAGTAGGGGCCAAACCTGCAGGACCAGGACCAGAGAGAGAAACCAGGGCTCAAGAGTACTCACTTTCATATGCAGGCCTATTCCGACAGACAAGGCTCTGGTCCAACCCTGGGAGGAAAACTCAAGACCTGCTTGGGAAGATCTTCTCCCCGTGGTCTGCTCTGCCTAAGCCTCTCCTAGTAGCTGGCAATGCTTGTAGACCTCATCATCACCACCATCAACTCGTGATCCTCCTATTCCAGCCTTCCAAGTTGCTGGGATGGCTACAGTGCCTGGCTTCATCTTCTTTTCTCTGACACTTCCCTTCACATCCATCTTACCCTGGCCCTCACTTCTTCCCTTCTTTGGGAAATCAGCCTCCTTCCCTATCCTAATCCAAAGTTCTATCATTATTCAATTCTCTAAACATTAATACCTCTATGCCTTTAGAAAAAGAATTTGAGGCTGTTTATTGAAAAAATAAAACAAATCAAGTACAAGTCATTCAGACTGAACATAGTATTGTTCTGAGCCACCTGGCAAGGCAAGGCAAAGAGGGAGACTCAGTGAGCTGGGTTATTTCTCAATGCCTACAAAAGGAAATGGCAGCTTATTGGAAATTTTTTCTAGATCTCGAACTCTGAGCATAATCAATTTGTTGGGCGTAGTTGTACATGACTAGAATCCTAGCAACTCTGGAGGCTGAAGTAGAAGGACCCAAGTATATAGCCTCAGCAACCTAGCGAGACCCTCATATTAAAAAATAAAAAGGAATAGGGATGTGGAACAATGGTAAAGCATCCCTAGGTTTAATTATCCCCAGTACAAAACAAACAACAACAACAAAAAAAAATTGAGAAAAAAATCAGTCTTACTTTTTTTTTTGGGGGGGTAGTGGATGAGTGGGGGGCCTCATTAAATTGCCTCAAACTAGTGAGCCTCTGGCCTCAGCCTCCCAAGTACCTGGGATTACAGGTGTGTACCACCAGGCCCAGCAAATCTTAGGGATATATATTTTTAAACTCAGGGGCCCTCTACCACGGTTCCTCATCCCCAGCCCTTTCCATGGTTTGAAACAGTGTCTCACTAATTGCTGAGGCTGACCTCAAACTTGGGGTCCTCCTGCCTCAGCTTCCTTAGTCACTGGGATTACAGGTGTATGCTAACACACATGGTGTCTAATTTTTTTTTTTCAGGACTTACATTTTTCTAAGTTTTACTCTATATTTAATTGATACATAATAATCGTACATATTTATGGGGTACAGTGTGATGGTTTAGATACATATATACATTGTGTAATAATAAATTCATTGTGTTTAACATCTCTATCACTTCAAAGATTTGTCATTTCTTTTGGTGAGAACATTCAGAATCCTCTCTGCTAGTTCTTTGGAAATCTACATTACACTGACGTTAACTATCATGGTGTCTAACTTTTATTTTTCCCTTTGCAGTGCTGGATGGAACCCAGAGCCTTAATCTTAGGGATCTTTACATATAAAATACTTTTTAACTAACGGACAATATTCTCAATAGAAACAGTAAGTACAAAAGTATTATCCATGTGTCTCATTGACTTGTAGTAATTTCTAAGAGCATGACCTTCAGGAATGGCTCTATGAAAAATACTTTAGGGCTGGGGGTAGAGCTCAGTGGTAAAGCACTTACCTAGCATGTGGGAGGCCCTGGATTCAATCCCCAGCACAGAAAAATAATAATTAAAATTGTTAAGGCAGAAAAAACAAAGGGGTGTGTGTGTGTGTGTATGTAACATGCTTTAATCCAGTTTCTCAAAAAGACCCCCCTGGGTAACAATTTCTGTAAAAAGTTGAAGTTTTTATATTTTCCTCTCAATAAACGAAAAAAAAAAAAAAAAATCCCGGACTATCTGGATAATGAACTTAAAACCAAGGACAGTCGTGGAGCTCAGGGCTTATGTTTGGGGTCAGGATCATGCTTTGCCAAAGCATCAGCTGTAGGTCAATTTTAACTTTTACTGCAGTCTTTTCACAGAGGGGCCTGGGCTCATGAAAAGTGTTTTTCTTTAGGAGGCCCAGTACATGCTACAGCATGCAGATCACTGTCTCCACCTATTCTGATAAAAAAAAAAAAAAAAAAAAAAAATTTCACTTGGGCTGGGGAATGAAGCTCTGAGCTATAGCAACTAAGAATTCAGAATTTTTCATGTGAGTCTCACCGTATTTTTATTCTTTTTAAGAAGCACAAGCCATTAAATATTCAGCTAGATGTAAGTGAATTTTTATAATTTTATAAGACTTGCCCCCTTCCCCATATAAGTCAATCTAAAAATTTTTCTGTTGCTAGATGTGGTGGTACATGTCTGTAATTCCAGCTACATGGGAGGCTGAGGCAAGAGGACTGTTCCAGTTCAAGGCCAGCCTCAGCTATTCGGCAAGATCTTGTTTCAAAATAAAAAAAGAAAGACTGGAGATATATATAGCTCAGTGGTAGAGCACTTGCCTAGCATGCATGAGGCCCAGGGTTTCAATCCCTAGCACTGAAATAAAATAAACAAAACAACAACAGAAACAAAAACAACTTAGGGTTTTATTTTTGTTTGTTTGTTTGTTATTGTTTTGGTATTTTGGATCCCATTGAGCCACATCCCCAGCCTTTTTTATAAAAATTTTCTATTTTGGAGACAGGATCTCACTAATTTGCTCAGGGCCTTGCTAAGTTGTTGAGACTGACCTCAAATATGGGATCCTCCTGCTTCAGCCTCCTGAGTCACTAGAATTATAGGTGTGATCACCACACCTGGTTTCTGTAATGAGTTTTCCTCACAAAAACTAATACTAATAATGAGAAATGGGAGGACAAGGAGGACTGCCTGTCCCTCCATTCAACATGCCTACTTGGCCAATCAAGGGCTGTACTTCCACTCACCGTTTCTCATATAAGAGGTTAGCCACCATGCTCATGAGGGTATAAGGCTTAATCTGCCGACCTTCCTTCAACTCATACAGGTTCAGTCGGAACTTGAGGCGTTGAGCACTACAGTGGGAGGAGAAAAAAATGAGTGAGTCATTGCTGGATGTCCCCTTGAGTCTACCCTGTGGTAGTCAGGAGGAACTCAAGGAGACATACAACCTCTTTCCTGACCAAGGGATTCTGCAAAGTCTTAAATGTACTCAGAAGCAACAGCTTTGTGCTGATGGACAGGAAGGTATCCAAGAAAGAAGGCCACACTTCCCCTAGGGCCATCTCAGAGCCCACCAATGCCATGCCTGGTTTCTGTAATGAGTTGGAGGCACAGCAATGCTTCCAACAAAGACTTAGAGACAACTTTAGTTCCATCTTACAGGTGAGGAAACTGAGGCCTAGTGAAGTAACTGTTGCCCACAAACAAGCAAAGTCAGTGAGAAAATCTCCCAAAGAAAAGGAAGCAGTGTGAGGAGAGAGCAAGGCTGCTGGGAGCCTGCACGCTGACAGGAACCTGAGCTGTGGTTCTCTGACTCCAGCAGGGGAAAAGGGTGAGCTGGGTTAGAGCTCAGGTGAAATTCTATGTTCTTGAGACATAGGGGGCTTTAAGGGAAATGAAAGAGAATATTTTCTGACAAGCGTCCACCCTATCCATGAACGAGTCTTTCAGCCTTTTAGGACCGAAGTCCAGAGCTGCTGCTCCTTAGGCCACCAGTTTCCTGCAGCCCCTGCCACTTGTGACCTCATATTCCCGCATGGAATACTTTCCCAGTGCTTTTCCTCTTTTCTTCTCTGACATCTCTTCCTCCGCCACTGCTAAAATAAGATTCAGTTCTCAAATTGCAGCCTATTCTTTTCCCCTCCTGCTTTGTCTCTCCAGAATCTTCTCCCATGGATTTAACACATCACCAGGGCCTCTCCTGCACTGAGCTGGTAACTTTAAAACCCTAATTGCTTGCAAGATATTTCTGAATGGCTTGCCTTCTCCTTAAAATTGGTGTCAAACTCAAAGTCATCATCTTTTCCCCAAAATTAGTCTTCTCAGCTCCTATATTTTAGTTAACATGCTCAAAATAAGAATCATTTTTGGATCTTAACTGTGTTGCTTACGTGCCGGATACTAATCTAGATTTTAGTACAGTTGTCCCTTGATATCCATTAGGGACTGGTTCCAGGAAACCCCCTCCCCCCATACCAAAATATGGTGGTGTAACAGGTGTCATGGCACTCACCTGTGATCTCAGCAACTCAGGAGGCTGAAGCAGAAGGATTGAAAAGGTCAAGACCAGCTTCAGCAACTTATTGAGACCATGTCTCAAAATAAAAATAAAAAGGACTGGGGATATGGCTCAGTGGTAAAGCACCTCTGGGTTCCATTCCCAGTAACAGAAAAGGCAAAGCCCCAGATCCTTCCATTGTTTTTTTACACCACCTTCTTAGGACCATAATCTTCACACTTGGACCATCACAAAATTGACTTGGCTTCTCTTCCAAACTCTCCCTTTTCATACAAATAACCACTATCAACTAGCTAACTTACAAGTGAGGAAATATGCACCAACCCATCATGAGTTGACTATCTCTGTATACCTGCTTTGTTTACCAACTAGACATGAAGTTCTTTAGGAACTGGGCAGACACCACTCTGGCCTTAAAGAGACCTGCACTGGACTGGGGCTGGTGGTGCACACCTATAATCCCAGACTCAGGCTGAGGCAGGGGTTTGCAAGCCAGCCTCAACAACTAAGTAAGACCCTGTCTCAACAAATAAATAAATAAATAGAGCTGGGTATGTAGTTCAGTGGTAAAGCTCCTAACTTCAACCCCCTATTGCCCCCCATCCCCCACACAAAGAGACCTGCACCGGGATCCTGGCTGATACCCATTAACTTGCATATTGGACAAGACACTCTGAGATTCTCGGATTGTTCATCTGCAAAGTGGGACAGCAACCTGGTAATATCTGAGATTAAATGAGTCCATGAACAGTAAGGTGCCTTCCAGAGCCCAACAGAGTAAATGCTGGTCTAGGTTGTTCAGACATCTGTACCGCTGGGGTATGGGAAAAGCCTCAGACTCACTGAAGGTGTTTGGCAGACCGACCAACATCCAGGTTGGTCCAAGAAAGTTCTGGGTGTGGGCAGAGACCCCTGACACTTACACCGTCTGGACATCTGTGGCGAGCCCCGCCAGGCCAATGTATAGCCGGTCACCCATAGGAAAGATCTTCTGGAAGTCCGTGGTCACCATCTGCGCTTGGATCCCGAAGCGCCTGTCTGCAGCGATGGCCACACAGTTCTTCCCCTTCATGGCCATGACGGCCCCTCCGTTATAGGACATAATAGACTGGGGAAGACAAAGTGGAGGGCCTCAGCGCGAGGAGCCAAAGGCTGCCATAGCCCCCAGCCCAGCCCCCGATCTGAATGCTCCTGTGCTCCCTGTCCTCCAGACTGGAGGCTCCTGGACGCCCAGAACTCCAGCTCTTTAGATGGGCCCTGTGCGACAGCTAAAAGCCCCACTCAACCCATAGGTCCTCCCCGCGGGGTCCGCTTCCTTCGAATTGAACCTGCTTCTTTCCATCAACCCAGAGATACCCTCTCCGCTCCTAAGCCTGACCTTACCCCTCCCGGCTTCTCAATTCCTACCCCATGTCCTTTGTCCTCACCCCCTTTCTCACCATGATTGCGGTATACTAGGACCCCCGATCGCCGCTGCAATTCCAGTAAACCGGTCCTGGCTTTCTCTACGCCAACAATCTTGCTGTTTCCTTTCCATTGGTTGATAGACCAAGTCCTCCTGGCAACTTGGGATTTCTATTGGCTGTTCCATCCGTCAATCATCTTCACAGGTTTGGTTGAGAGGCCAAAACCGGGGCGGGGAAAGCGGAAAGTGAAAAGTCACTGTGAGTACGGAAGAGCCCTGCGTCGGGTGCATGCTGGGATATCGGCGGACCCAAATTCAGCCTTAGGGACTAGAGAAGGGGCGGGGCCGTCACGCACGTGGGCTGGAAAAGCAGTGCTGGAGAGCTGCACCCCGAGCTGCACCCCGAGCTGCAGGGCTTTCATGGAGCACGCTGTATAAGTCACTTGTCCTCACTTTATTTCTCTGTCCCAGAAATCCTTACAGCTACTTGTACCTGGGCACTGTGCGAGCTTCCTATATTCTCTGGCTTTGAACAGTGCGTGGTGTATGGAAGGCTCCCATTAAGTCCTAGTTGTAAAAATGCGAGAGGGAGGGGAGCACGTCGCGGGTATTCTGCGGCTACAGGGGTTCAGCTTCAAAGGGAGTTTTGGAGAGCAGAGGTGGGTCTACTTTTTGGGACCTCTCCGACGGGTCGTCAGTGTAGCCCTAAGTCTCAGGTCACCCTAAAAAGGGACAGTTCGGACCTCTCCACATGTAAGTACAACTCAAGATTGGTCAGTGCCGATCTCTAGCAGACAGACCTCTAGCAATCGAGGAGAAGCGACCACGTTTTGCGTCTTCCCCAACCAAGCCCTATCGCCCTCCCTCACGGACAGGACCTTTTCTTTTCTCCCAGGATCTACTTTCCTTCGCTGGATTTCAGAGCTCTTGTTACGGTTCCTGTGCCATCCAGGCTCCTTCCCATTGACTCGGCTCTCTGCTACCCCAACAGTTATCGCAGTCTCTGTGGCGCAATCGGTTAGCGCGTTCGGCTGTTAACCGAAAGGTTGGTGGTTCGAGCCCACCCAGGGACGTAGTCTTTTTTTCCCTGATGGGATTCTTTTTCTTTTTTAAAAAATCACACCTTCCTAAAAGCCAAATTTTGTATTGAAATGAAGAGGCAATGTTTGTTTCTGCGACTAATCAGAGGACTGAAAAATTTGTTGTAAAGGACGGAATAATTTCTCTCGCTCTTCTCATCATTGCCTTCCCACCGCTATGCTCAAACTGGATTGCAGGAAAACAGAGGCTTTTGTATCACGAAAACGAAAAGGCGATTTGTTTTATGATGAATTTTTTCCATAGGATTAAGAATGAATATGCAATGGAGACAGTTTTCCATTGTCTCCATCAGTGGATGGTACGAACCCTAAATACTATGTCTGGAAGGGAGGACTGTGAAGATAGAGAAGGAAGGGCAGAGACAAGCTGAGGGATGAGGAGAAAGGCTCCAGAAGGGGAACATAGTTAGGGTTAACAGAGAGACAGAAAGAAGGGACATGACAGAGACATAGGGTGAGTGGGGAAGCCCCCAAGAAAATGGAGAGAGGGAAAAGAGAATCGTTTAATATGAGATTTTGAGAAGCACAGAAAAAAAGAAGAGGAAAAGAAAGAAAAAAACAAGATGCTAGAGATACAGAAGTGGGGAGGAAAATGGGGAAATATAAGTAGAGACTGGCAAAGAACATTATTTCTTGGGAAAGAAAAGGTGTGAAGGACACATATACTCATGAAAGATCTAGAGGAAGTGCTCTCTCCTATCTTTGGCATTTATTTTTATTTTTTGGGGGGGGTACCAGGGATTGAATTCAGGGACACTCAACCACTGAGCAACATCCGCAGCCCAATCTTGTATTTTATTACAGACAGGGTCTCACTGAGTTGCTTAGTGCCTTTCCATAGCTGAGGCTGGCTTTGAACTTGCAATCCTGCTGTCTCAGTTTCCCAAACTGCTGGGATTACAAGTCTGCCCACTGCATCCAGCCTATCATCAGCATTTTAAAAGGGATCTTATTCTGGAACTAGCTCTTAGCATATGCTGAAAATAATCACCTAAATTTCTTGGGTTCCTGCCCTTTGGGAGCCGCTAGTCTGTGAGTGACACAGTGACTCTTGTTCTGAATTATCAACTAGAGGACCACATGAGATACAAACAAAATTGAGGGGATGCATAAGGCTTTTTATGTCTGCAGAAGTGCATTCCAGTGACCAGGTCGGGGAGCCTTGGTCTACATGGAAAATAGCAAGGGAATCTTTCAATCAGTTCTCTTGAGACTTCTGGCTCACAGGAGGCTTCTTTTGGACATCCTCTCCCTCTCCATTGTTTATCAACCCTTAGATGTTCACACATTCACAGGGACAAGCCTGAATAGACACCTGGTGCTGAAGGAGCTAATGGGACAGGCTGTGTCCCTCCTAGTTTGCCCTCATCTGCCCTGTAAGTGCATGGCATGCCACAGCCCATCTCATCTGCCAATGACTAAGTGCAGTACTTGACCTTGACACGTGACAGGTGCTTCCTTGTCAGTTAATAGAACAAAGAGTGGAAAACCAGAGAACTTAAAGATGTGGCCCAGGGGTTGGGCCAGAAGTTCGCCTGATAAGTCAGAAAAGGCCAGGGTGTGCATGGAAACAATTGAATTGGAGTTTAGTGGAGACTTTAACAATGTTCCTCTCCAACAGTTTACTCTGACTTGCACTTAATAACTGAGGAATGAGTGAATGAAACCCCCCCCCTCCCGCCAAAACACACACACACTCCTTGGGGGCAGCCCTGTGGAATTCATGGGCCGCATTGGAAACGTGGAGGAACATCAGTCGCCTTTCCAATTTAGCTGCTACTCCCTCGAGGAGCAGCTCCTGGGTGCTGGTGTGGATCGCGGGTGGGACCAAGATCTCTGCGAAGCCCCTGTATTTCTCTTGCTTCTAGCAAAGAATGGAGAACTGGGAGTCCCTGCTGCGCACCTCTCCGTACAGAGGGAGTGGATGCCATCGCTGGAGAGTTCAGGAGGCAGACGCCATACTTGACCCCCGGACAGCCGGTGAACCCACGGGTCTTCTCGTGCAGGATCTGGGAGCAGCAGATACCGGATCCTCCTGGGGCCTCTCCCGCGACTTCTAGGACCACGGACTCTAGGCGGAAATTCCTCCCGCCCTTCCTCCTCACTCCCATTTGTCCAATGTGGGCTGAAGACGGAGGCTCGGTTCATTTGGCGGCCAGTGGCCGCAGGGTTCCTGGTTGCCAATCTGGATGAAAGCGTTCAGGTTGGAGTGGGGGGTGCCCAGCTTCGGGATTGCTTTGGCTGCAAGTACGGAAGGAAGGAGCTGGAGGCAAGAGCTCTGAAGCTCAGCCAAGATACGTCTTCTGACTCCAGCCAACCCACTGTCAGGACGCTTAATGACGTTTTTGGCCGGATAATCGAGCTCTTTGGACGGACAGTCATGGTGGCCATCTCTAATAAATCGTGAATAACGAATAAGCCAATAGACCGTTCTCTAATGAGGCCCACGGTCGTCGCCATAACGCAGAATCGATTCGCTTCCTTGGCGCCAGCTCCCCGTTCTCCCGGCTTTTCCAAGCCTCCTTCCCTGAGCCGGAGCCACTGGGGACCCGATAGCGAGCGCTGGCCGGAGCCGAGAGCTACGGTCAGAGCGGGCTGGCACTGATCTCCTACGCGCTGGTGGCTCCCGCCGTGGCGACAGGGGAGGCCCTCGCACAGCCACGCCAAGCGCAGAGCGCTAGGAGAAAAATGCGGGAATCAGCGCAAGGCAGGGAAAAAGCGCGGGCCCACTTTCAAGCCCTGGCGCCTGGTTTTCTAGTCCGTTCTGACTCTCGAATTCGGCCGATTATTGTGTCCCAGGCCGGACGCCTGAGTTCCAGTCTGAGCTGGTCTCCTCCCTCGGTTGTTTTATTCTTCACGACCGCTGCGCCCTCCTGGGCCACAGCAACCGAGCCCCCGCAGTGAGACCTGCCTGCAGGTTGCCCCTGAGCCCAGCACCCAGTACGGGGATCCCTGTGAAGCACACCGGCTGGGGCCGGGTGACCTGTCGCCCAGAGGGGCATCGGGAGTGGGGAAGACACGCTCGCTCACGGAGACGCAGTTAGTAATTTTAAGGGAGTGTCAGCTGGAGTGAATGGAAACCATTAGGACGTATGCCTGGAAGCGCCGCGCCCCCCGCCAGAGCGCCCTTTGGTGGAGGCACGCTGGGGCTGCGAGCCACATTTCCGCCGGGTCCTCATTTTACCATTTTCCCGGCGCCCCAGCTAGGTGGGGATCGCAGGGCCAGTGGGGGGAGCACGAATTTGGGGGACGAAGGGATTAACTACAGAGTAACAAAACAGGGTTTATCCTCTAGGTTCAGGGGGCTGTTTGGGAAAGAGGGGTCCCGCCTGGGTTTGGGGGGCCGGGCACCGCCCGAGGAGCAGCCGCGCAAGCCTCTCCGGCTCCTCTTCCCTGCTCGGCAAACACCCTGAAGGAATGAGGTCACGTGGGTGAGTGGTGGGCGGGACCTACTCTTGTCTGGAGGAAAAAAGCCATTTTGTCTCCCCCCCAACTCCGG